>NW_017729022.1:179205533-179244735 GCF_001723915.1 Gavialis gangeticus
CCCCCCCCCCCCCCCCCCCCCCCCCCAAAAAAAATGACTTGTCACATCTGAAAGTTAGGCATTTTTTTCTGGGCAACAAAGGAACTTTGGCCAACCATATCTAAAGACCATAAGAGGAGAATTTGAATCTTCAAGTGATCCAAAATTTACGGGGGGAGGGGGACTGTGTCCTCAATAAGCAATTCCTTAACTTAAAAAGGGTGCCCCAGGTTCTTGATCACCTTCCCCATAAAGAGATCTTTAAATATAAGTGTTTGTCGGTTATTATCCAACCTGCAAGAAACAGTAAACCTGTCTACTAGAAAAGGGTTGGAACCATCACATCTAATAACACTGGCCAGGAATGCAACGTCTAAGAATAGGCAATAGAGCCACAGATTTAAAGAACAAAGAGCATTACAGATAGGATGAGAAAATCTTTTTACTGAAATGCTGGTCAGTCAGAAAAATGAAGTTTCACTTAAATTGACGGATTTTGTAAGAATACGTTAATTTCAACATGAGAAAAGTGAAATAAATTGATTCTACTTCCTTATCTCAATATGGTAGAAATCCTTAAATTTGGTTTGGCTTTCATTCCATTTTTACTTTTATTATATATAAGTATGGTATGGTATTGAAAGTATTATTATATAAGATACTTTATGATTATTATATAAAATAGTATGTATAATTTACATTTTTCAACATTACCTAAATGAAACAATTCAATGTTTCCAAATTATCATTGTTTTTCTGAATTTCTATTCAGTAGAAAATTTCAAATTTTCAACATTTCATTTCAATTCAGAATGAAAACAAACGTCAAATATCAGCATTTCTCCTGGAACAGAAATTCTGTTTTCTAACCAGCTCTAAGCACAGCTACACCTACAAAAACCGACTGGAAAAATATCCAGACCTCCCACACCTTTGTAAACAAAAAACAGTCAGAGAAGCAAAGTCCGAACCAATGTAGCTCACCTGTGAGCCATGTCTTAGTGTAAGTGCCACTTTAACGCAAGGAATTAACAACAAGGTACAGAGTAACAGAACACAGTGACATCCCAGTTTCATGAAGATGTCAAGGACCTCGCCAAACTTTGCAAAACCAGAGATCACAAAATTAGAAACTCTTGCACCCAGGCAGACAGAACACCTCAGATGCTACAACTGCAAGGATTAGCAGCACAGCTGTATCCTGCGAGTTCTGAAGTCTGGCAACACAGACACTTGAAAGTGTATGCAGTAGTGGGTAGGTTCACTGCAATTTTCCATATCAAATAATACATAAGAAACCCAGAATTCTGGCCATACAGAGTCTGAAAAAATAGGGTTACCTTACAGTTGGAACATAACAAGACTGCGACTCAAATACAGATGGAAATTGTTTTTTAAATAAAATTATCATTGTGATTTTTTATTTTTAGACACCACTGGCCTAAATTGCAGAGGCAAAAATAATTCTATTTGAAACACATATGAAAAAACTAAATTCTAATTGAGACAATGTCAACCAAAGGGGCTGGGGCTTGTAAAGGGGTTCAAGGCGTCCATAGACCATGAGGGAGACAGGAAATACACAGATGACATAACTCAGGGGCTGGCCACCTACAGCCCACAAGCCAGAAGAGATTTTTTTTCCCAGTCCACCAAGCACATCAAAAAATAACACTGTCACAGAAGTTATATATCCCACCATTAAGTTTTCCCCAAGAATACACAATCTAGTGATCAAATACACAACAACTGCCTTCTTCAGCCCACCTTAGGACTGCACTGTGTTAAATCAACCTGCTCTTACTGAAAGGATACCACCTCTTAACTTAACCTACTAGGCAAAAGCTGGGCACAACATTGATCTCTAAATTGCACCTGTACCTATAGACAGCAGAGTCCTGAGATCAAGATCCACTTTAGGGATTAAAGAGGAGGTTCTGGCCTTCAGAGGGAGATGCTCACAGAATTTATCTTCTTTCTACCTGCAATTATTTATTTTGCATTTTATAGCCAGAATTTTAGGGATACCCATGGAGAAATCAGAGTCTTCACCTTTCCCAACCATCATTACTCCTTACCAGACTCTCCCCCTTGCCAACTCTGAAGCATTAACTCCATATCCTTCAACTCGCTCTCACTTCCATTGCAGGTGTAATTACCAACATGTCTACAAGTCATGGGAATAACAACCTTTAATTGCAATTAAATACTGAAATTGCAGTACACCTGTTTGATCAAAAATAGATATTCAATCTGCTATGTTCTGTTCATTGTCAACAATAGCTATTACTTATATCTCTTGAACAACTTTTTTATGAGGTAATAGGATTAACTATTGCTCTTGCTTCTAATTTTATGGAACTTATAGAAAATAATCTAAAGCTGATGCACACAACAGGTTTACCCTACCCATTTGATATCTCCCACTTTTGAATTCAGAGCTAAGTTTCTGTAGCGTACTGGTGCTGATAAATCAATTAGACTGTGGATAGCATTTTCAAGAGAGCCTATGTAATAGCAAAGCTGAATTTGCAAGAGCAACTTGAGCAGTGTATAACTCATTACTCTGGAAAATGGAACTTAGGCACTTTTGAAAATGTTACCTATCAGACACAGCTTTACTAAACCAATCTGCAGTTGCCTTTTTTTGTACACTGAATTCTGGATTTTGAATTCCACATCTGCACAGCTGGACTGCAGAATCAAAGCTCTTATTAAAAACAAAAATACAGCTAGTGTCCTAGTAGTGAAGAATATCTTTGAAGCACAGACTGAAGAAGAATAAATTTAACATGACTCTGAGTATGGAAACAACCTAGAGAAATTTACGTTAGAAGAGAACATTAAATTTTCCATAGCAGCTTTTTTGGAGGAACCCAACCTGTGCTACAAGCAAGCTAATTAAGCCTCTCTTCCCCTGAAATGTTTCATATAGGAAAATGAGGCACAAAGCAGTTAGGCCTCAGATTTTCAGATTTGATTGCAGGCCAAGCAGAAGAAGGGAGGCAGTGGAGGGTCTCTTAAAAACTAGGTGTACCAGATATTGAAAGACAAAGCTTTCCAAGAAGGAAGTCTACATTTAAACAAGTGTCCACATTCCTATTTAGGCACCAAAACAAGTGACCTGATCACTGGAGCTGCTAAACACTAACTGCTGAATGGTCACTTCTAAAAATCAGGCCTCTTACCAGAATTTAAGTAAGGATGTAACGGCCAATATTTAGGAACTTGTGTTTGGAAATCTTACCCATATGGTGTTGGTATGGCTCTGGCTGGTTTATTTATAGGCAAGACTGAGGTAAACAATACCTGATAGCTGACTGAGGTCCAAATCTGGCAAAATAATAAAGCATGTGCTTAAGGTTAATGCAAAATGGGAGTAGTCATATACTTAAATGCATATGTAAAATGGTTTCCTAAACTGCAACTTGGAGGATTGGAAACAGCCAACAAACAGGTGACTTTTTTGCCAGCACGTTTCCTTTTTCTCTACAGCAGCCATTTTAAGCTGCTGTGCTGCTGAAAGTATGTATTAGACCCATGTGACATGGAGTCTGTGATACTTTATGGTTAGGGGGCTACCTGAATTGCAGGAGGGACTTACCAAAGTTTGCAGGTTAACCACAGTGTCAAGTTCTAATTCTGTGGTCATTTCACAGTGGCCCCACCCCATGGTGCTGATTGGCAGAGAAGCCCCAGAAGGAAGGAGGGATGATGGGACAGCTGCCATCTTGATCTCTGGCTGCCCTTTGTGTGGCCTGAAACCTCAGCTCTAATTGGTGGAGACGCCCTGGCAGGGAGAGGAGGGATGAAAGGGCAGCCACCATCTTGTCTGCTGCCCTTTGTGCCACCCCACCAGCCAGCGCCTTCACCTCCTGGTAGCAAGCACTGCACTGAGGACCTATCATTTTATTTTTTTTAACTTCTTTTTTGGTGCTTTTGTGGACAATCCCAAATTTTGTGGTTTCCACAAAGTCGCAAATTAAGAGGGTCCCTAATCACAGTCTCTGCTTGGCAATCACTGACTCTTGTCATGATCTGACCTCTCCCCCCCCAACAAGGCCACCTTCCTTGAACAAAGAAAATTAGCCCACTTCACCGACGTCAGACACTGAACATATATAAAGCCTTCCATATAAAAATGAAAAATTGTCATTGGGAACCTATGATGTTGCTGAAATGTTTTTAATTTAGAACTTGGACTTCAAAGACAATCTGAATGACAAAAGTAAACATGTTACTTCATCTAATGGCCAAATGATTAAGAAGATAAGCTAATTTGACAGAGACTCACTATACTTAAAACTGGTTACTTGGACAATTTCTCTCTCCTCTTTATCATTATTTTTCTTATGGTTCTAGAAGTCTATTATCTGGAATCTTGTCTTTTCTCTTCCCTGACACAAAACTGATGATGGAACTTAAGCCGTCATTATTGAGACACCATGGACCTAAATTTAGCTCCTCATCGGATTGCCCCATTTCCATATTATTGCAACTGCCATTTCCTCTTTTAATTTGCAGTGTTACTTCCTAGCTGTGATGCAACGTTCTCTTCCTTCCCTCAAACTATTCTTTGAGAAGTTCAACTGGCACTAATTTCTTTAAAACATAATCTACTTTTTATTATTCCCATGCCCAGCACTAACCGTGGTGTCAGAAGGGAGCAGTATTCAGCTACAGTTGCTTCACTGATAAGCACTGTCACCCCCCACCTTGTCTTTTGATAAGATTCAGTAATTTCCTTAAACACTAATTTTCATTCAAATGGGCAAAACAGTATTCACCCTGAGATTCAAGAAGATGACACTGTGTAGGTGAAAGGAAACATGACAGAGGCCACTGCTACTCATCATTTCACAGAGATGGAAAAGGCCTCAGGGTACACAGTAGAATGAGAAACTTTATTTCCTTACCACTGATGTTTATTGATTTGTCCAGTTCATAGGGAGCATCCCTTAATGTTCTGCTTTCATGTTTCTGCTTTGTTGCATGGGTGCAGGAAAGAATATTGCAAATTGATCTTTCTTCCTTGCCTTTGTTGGGAATGAACTCCTATTACGTTAGCTTCCCTGGCCTGTCATCTCGTGCTCACTTTGCCAGGATATAATCAGCATGGCTAAACACTGAGGGCTGAACTGATTCATTTCCAACATTCTCCATTGAGCCCATTGATGGGCTCCCTGCTTGATGATCTACGCAATAGACAGCCACTTTTGATTGCTTGACCTCTACCCTTACAGCTCAAGCTGTCAGCTCTAGCACCTGTTTAAGTTAACAGCACACACACTGTGTTTATTTTAGGTTTAAAAAGAAACCATAACAATGGATTAGCATTCCCAAAACACAAAGGGCCTGGGTTTGAGTGGTGCTGAATTCTTGCAGCTCCCACAAATGTCAGTTGATATTTGGGTGCCCAGCACCACTATAGCAATGCCCAAAACAGAATTTTAAACAAGAAAGACTTTTTACTCACAATATTTAGGTAAAAATTCATAAACCAAATGCACTGAATGAAGGGAAACCTCACCCAAGACTCCGGGCAGGTAGGTAACAACCTGCTTTGTACTATGATTTGGTAAGCTAGACTTAAGAGGAAGGCAGCATGAATTTTCTACTGTGCCAGCTGATGTATTTATTTTTTAAAAAGTCAGTAAACAAACTTAGATTAGTTATAGTACTAAAAGCACTGAACTATGTTAAAGAACCAAGGCTAAAGGACAGAGGGTTTTTTTCAGAAGGGCAGTGGTGAAGGAAAATTTTAACTGAAAAGCAAAGCCTTACAATAACTGGTTTAGAGGGTTTCTCTCTCTTTTTAATAATTCTGCAAGTTATTTTAGAAGACTATTTCAAAACAGTGTGCAATGATATGCCTTAATTAACAGGTATGTGCCTGTTATAGGAAGAGGGACGTTGCATTAAGAGATGCAGATTAGGTAAAAACTGACTGATGATTAAAAGTCAACAGTGGGCTTGTAATGTGTTTTATACTGACCTGTAGTCTGCTGTGGCTACCTATGTCCATGGCAAATTCCTGGGGCAGGGACTCTCTCCTATTATTTCTATGCTGTACCTATCAAAACAGAATCCAAACCTCTACTGGAACTGTAGAATACAAGCAACTACATTGTTTTCTGAGCAAGGCTGGACACACCGCTGAGAAATAAGCCCTGCCCAACTTACATGCAGACTTACAAATATGTTGAACCGTCAGCTTAGCACAGCCCTGAGCACCCCCCCACCCCCCCACACTTGTGCTCAGACAATCACATCGCATAATCCTTTTAGTAAAGTAATTAAAGCTCTTAAAAACAAGGAGGGCTTTGCATGGTTAAAAAATGCCTTCTAATTTCCCATTGAAAATTTATTCACGGCCAATTTATGCCCATTTGTTCTTGCATCAGCATGGCCTTTAACTTAACTCTTTTCTGCTCTTATTTTCACCCTTGCCCCAGAAGCATTTATAAATAGCACTCATGCTCCCTCTCTGCTTTCAATTTTCTGGAAAACGCAAGCCTAGACCTTTGAGTCTCCTCCCATAAAACAGATATCTGCCCCTCTTCAAGAAAGATAAATGCAGCTGGAATATGGATGACCAAAGCCATATGCCATATTCTAGTTAACAGTGCCATGTACAATCACAGTCACATTTCCCCATCTCTCTGGAAATATCATGCCTGACACCTCAGGATTACATTTGGCTTGTCATAACTACATTACATTGGTAGCTCAGTTAGTAGTGAACAGGTTTGTCCCACACTCTCTCTTTGATCATTTCCAACCACTGAGCTTTCAAGGTTTTAGGAGAAAATCTTATTTCTTAAATGCAGTTGAACTTTGTTCTCTTAAATTGCAACCCATTTATATTGCTCCATCTTCAAGGTCATCCAGTTCTTCCCACAATATTCCAATACGCCTCTTATCAACAATGTTTCCCATGTTGGTGTCATCAGCAAATTTCAGTAGCATCCTCCTACGTTATGGACCACAATCACCACAGTACCACATAAACCACTGTCCCAAAAATATCAATCTTCGAAAATTGGAGTGCATGTGTTAAGAGGTAGAATCCAATTTCTGTGCCAGAACCAAAGCACAGGAATGCTGTAATGGTTGCAAAGGGACTCTATAATAGCTGCCAGGGCTGTTCTTCGTTTCCAACTGCAGGAAGGGAGGGATGGAGTGAAATCTTCAGTTTCACAGCTAGTTTTAACCCTCTCACAGCTCTACTGAATTGGCTTCTCAGCCAAAAGCTGTTGCCAATTCAGCAATAACATTGAGAGTTGAAACTAGCTTTTGGCTGAATAGAGAAGGTCTGGATTCAGCCATGCAATCAAGAGCCCCTGTGGTCAGGATTCAGCCATGACTCTGGAGAAATCTTTTGGTTTTCATTTCACCCTCCCAAATAAAAGTGTGTGTCTTCATAGTTTCATAGTTTGTAGGGTCGGAAGGGACCTGAGCAGATCATTGAGTCCGACCCCCTGCCATGGCAGGAAAGAGTACTGGGGTCAAATGACCTCAGCAAGGTGTACATCTAACCTCCTCTTAAAGACCCCCAGGGTAGGAGCCAGCACCACTTCTCTTGGAAGTTGGTTCCAGATCCTATCCGCCGTCTTGTTGGGGGGTGATATGCAAGAAAAATATGGTAATATATATCAATGGAAAAATCAGTCTCCAAGCTGATCCTTTAGGAACTCAATTCACGACTTCACTCCAGGCTTTCAACACAGCCTATTGTCAGCTCCCCATGAGCCAGCTCCTTACAAAACAGTTAGTATTACTCCCTGTTCTAAACTAATTATCAAGCATCTGCCAAAATCACACTTCTTCAGAACTTCTGTGCATTGGTTCCACTCAAACCTGATAGAGTTTATTAAAACCCCTAGCTACTAGGGCTGCGTTATCACATGCCAGCTCTTTAGGAATTCTGAGATCCCCAAGCAACACGACTAAATCCAGCTCTGAGTTTTTCCTCCATCTCAGAGGAGACAATCTCCATTTGCATACCCTCATTCCCATTAGCCATCCTGCCTTTGTTACCTTGTTAAACATCATCATCCTTAACAAAAAGTGAAGCACAGTATTCACTTTAGTGTTGCAGCTACAGCTAGATCATCATTCATCTCTATCCTGTCCTCACTGGGTTATGGCCCCACTTTCTTCTCTTGTTAGGTTGAAGAAGCTTTTGCTATTTATATTAATTTTCTCTGGAAGATGTAATTATGCTTACATTTTGGCAATTCTGTCTTTACTCCTTCATTTTGAGCCTCGTAAAATACAGCTTTTTTTACTGACTAATCCTGTCCCACCTCCATTCCTCCTGGATGTCCTGCTTATCCCTAATATTCTATGCGAGGTAGTAGCTCATCGTGTTAGGTCTGGAGCCTCTTCCTTTGAGATTTTTGCCCTTTGCTTGGGATACAAGTTTCAAGCCCTTTTTTTTTTCAGACAAATCCTTTCAAGCCTTTGAGCTCTCCAGTCCAGTTGATTATCTGACTGCTAAACTCTGAAATAACAGGCTTTTAATGAGTTACTGACCCAAACAGCAATGCTGGAACCTGGACTAAGGCCAAGATCCAGCAAAGCTGTTAGGCACATGGCTCAGCTGTAAGTACATGCACAGCCCCAATAAAGTCAATGGGACCACTGACATACTTATAATCAGTCACATGCTGTAGTGCTTTGATGGATAGGAACCATATAGATCCAGACTCCAGCAAGATCCATAAATATTTGTTAAAATCTGAGTTTGGGAGATTTAATCAGCAAACCTTTGCTTTTTAAAAAATTTTATTAACATACTTTATAATGAACTATGTTACGAAAGACTTATGTAGTTATTTCATATTAATAAGTCACACCATTGACTTAAATCATATTTGCTGATTTTTTAATTAAATAAAATTCAACAGTAGTGCTGCCAAACTAGAACTATGTTTTTAAAGCAGTGGATGCTTCAAATACTGTAATTGTCTTAATGCAGCTAAATTAAATCCTTATGAGAGATAATTTGAAGTGTGATTGTGACCTATTTTCTATTGTAGATTTTACATAATGTAGCAGGGAATCAACAATGTCCCAGATATACCTGAAGCAAATATTTTAAAGATTAAAATGACTGATGAAATATGTACTTTTCACAGGATTGTTTTAATACCTTAGTGGATTTTAAACTGTAAACTCTCCAGCTAAATTAGTTCTTTATAATGAATAATATTTCTGAGGAAAGTAAATTCAGAAGTATGAGGAAAAGTCAACACAGAATAATAGAAGAAAAACAGAACTTGACTGACTTGAACTAATCAACTAATGCAAACTAATGAGGAAAGGTTTCATTGAGGGAGACACCTGCAGCACCACACAGTATATGGGAAAACTACAGTAATGGCAATTCCTCTTGTGAAACTGAATTAAGACTTTGAAATAAATGGGGAATGGACAGAGAATGAGAATGCCCCTCATTAAATGTCTGCAGATCTAAGCCTCAACCCAGCAAAGCAGTATCCCAATCCAGAGGGGGCATGGTGGGCACAAAAAGGAGAGCTCCAGAGCTGCTACTGCTCCATTCCAGGTGGGGTGCAGCGAGTGGCTGCAAGGAGAAATGGGCTCAGCCAGGGACAGCAGCAGCAGCAGCAGCACCAGCAGCAGGTAGGTCCCCGCTCCCTGCCCAGATCCTGCCCCTCTCCCCCCTCCCAGTGTTATCAGCCATCCTGGCACAGGGAGGAGGATCTCTCCTACTGCCATTGCTATCCCTGGCTGAGCATTGCTTCCTGCACAGCCAATCCCCACAGCCCCAGCTGGAGCAAGGTGGGAATATCTAGGACAGTAGCAATGGTGGGCAGGTCTCTTCTTTCCTGTGTCCAGAGGCATAAGTAAAGATGGTGAAAAGGGGACCTGGGAGGGGATGGGAGAGGTCTGGATCTACTCAGCTACTTAAAAGGAAGCCTTACTGGATAGTGGCTTTAATCTCAACTGCACCAGTGCTAGGTAGTCAGTGGGACCTATAAGCTCAGCACCTAATAGGATCAGATCTGTAGATCTCAGGGCAGTAAACTGACTAAACACATTCCCATTCAACAAAGCAGCTACACACACTTGAGATCCACTGACTTGCACAGTCCCTAAGGATATGCTTGAGTGCAGTGGTAAATAAGGATAGGACTACTCACATGCTTGAATGCTAGAATGAATCTTGAATAGATCTGAGCAAAATTGGAGTTAATACCCCCAAAGCCATTAAAACAAACAAACAAGCTCATTTGGTTCCACATTCCAGTAAAAACATGAAACTCCCAAGTTTGTAAACAAATTAAGCAAACCTCAGTTGCTGAAGTGACTTTGCCGTTGACACAGACCCAAAGTCAAGTTCTCTGAATGCTTGCTCAAGCTATAAAGTTTAAAGCTCCCACCTCCAAACACTAAACTTATTACTAAAACTTATGGCAAGCAAAATTGCAGCTATGATCATGCTGCTAGTGAGTCGACTAATGAGGCAAGTATGTGAATCATCTAGGTTTCTGATAGATCTGATCATTTTTAAAGGGAATTGCAGGTCAGGCAGAGCCCAGTAGTACAATCTAGCATCACCTCCACAGAACCATTTGGATCTACTGAGTGCCCCCAAAAGCATTTGAAGGGAACTACATCAGCCTTGTTTAGCCAAAGAGAAGCTGCACTCTGAGTGAATTCTGGAGGGGGTAGGGAAAAATAGCGGGAAACCTCTGTGCTCAAGTGGGAACCCTTTGGGCCCAACAAACAGGGATTCTTTAAACTGATCACTAGATCCCAGGTCTATATTCCTGCTAGGTGAAGAAAAATGGCTTTCTAGACTGACAACTGATTAGTATACAAGCATGATTATATGCAAATCGCCAATTTCTATTGACTTAATTGTGATCTGATGTAACATGTATAATTAACACATGCATTTAAAATAAATGTATATTTAATTAACATGCATATTTATAAAATGAATATTTATATTTAGCATATAATTTTGGGTGAATTTAGGTGGCACAAAATTGAGAGGTTATCATTACTGACTAGCGCTGCTCTTAACATGAACAGTGATGATAAAACCTGTACACATGGCTCTCTTTCAGTCTACTTCAGTCATGACTTGCCATACCTCTGCTAGTCCAGTCTTGAGATTTCTTGCAAAGCTACTAAATATTTTACATCTCATGGGGCTGTTGTGATGTAAGCATTTATCTGTTCTGGACTAGGATGAGGTCACAGCATCATGTTCACTTCTGATTAGAGATTTTAAAACCAATGACTAAATTTGGCCTTGGTTAAAGGGGTGCACTGAATTAAATGTTAGCTGGATATATGAAAGAAAAGATGGTCATATGGTAAAGGAGTGGATGCAGGGGGGTGGATTTTTACCCCTAACATTGCCAAGCCTTCCAGTGTGGCCATGGGTAGGTCACACAAATTTCTGCCTTCGTTCTTCATCTATCAAATAGATATTATAATGCAACCTCACTGGGGTACAGCAATAGTGGAATTCTTTAATTTTTGTGAGACAGTCATAACCAGCAATACATGTAAAAATACAGTGTTTATAAGTAAATTAAAAACAGAACAGTTTTGCAGGGCACATAGAGCAAAATGGGCTAAAAGTGTATTAGCCAGCCATGGCCCCAATTCAGCACGATGTTTAATTATGCAGCTACCCTTCAGTACATTCATGTGCTGTTGACAAAGTCAGAACTGGCCATTTCAGTCCATGGGTGCTCCTAGATTTCTCACTGATGTTAAGTTCTCATATCTGTAAGTCCCAGTTTTTACCACACCCATTTAGCTAGGAGACTCTATCTTGATAAATCTGTCTGGGGGATTGGACTAGATGACCTCCTGAAGTCTCTTCCAACCCTAATTTTCAATGATTCTAGGAAATTATGACCTAGCCACACACCTTCATCACCCTCAGTTGGACATATCATAAAGGACTTTCAGTTACTTTCAGATATCTATCTGCCTGATACAGAATGTTGCAGCATATCATATGAAACAGGTACTCTTGAGAATGCATCATTCCTGTCCTTTGCTATATACAGTAGCTCATCACAGAATGAAGTAAGTTAAAGGCTTTGGCCCAGATCTTTCAAGATGGTCAGTGGCCTAAATTTATACCCCAGATACCAAAGAGATGGCCAACAACTCCAGAAAAAGAAACCATGGTTGATAACACGAGTGCAATGGAATCTTCTACCATAAGTGCAAACCTTAGCTATGGGGAAAAAACAAGCATCACATAAACTTCATTGCTTTCCATTCCAAGTGCAAGGCACACTTATCTTCTCTAATACACATGTAATCATTTACATCTTATCCCCTGGTCATCACTAGAAAATCTCTGCAGTTTCCAATGGTGTGACCAAAATCAGTCGCACATGTTTTTCTTCCAGGGGGGGAAACACATATAATGGAATGGTTTGTTGTTTGTTTTGTAATAATTGTATACATATATGTATGTATGTGTGCATGCATATACATGCACGTACATGCGCACACACATATTTATGGATATTCTTGCTTCCTACCCCCACACTTGCTGCAAAAAGCAGAATCCCTTAAGTTCAAAAGAAGCAGCTTCCTTTGAAACCTAGAACAAACTCATCACAGTCCTTACACCAACTACAAAATGAGGTGAGCTACTTAGAAATTAACTGATGAAGTTTAACATTACTTCAATAAAGAAAGATACTATTCTTTCTAGTACAATACAATTACAAGGAATTAAAATCTTAAAAGGCTTGCTTCTCTAGGGCTTGGCAGTGATACACTCAGAAATGATCAAACCCCATGGAAAAAAAAAAGATTAATCAAACCATGCATTATTTCTGTGCCAGGACATTAACTTTCTTCTAAGAAATATCACATCAGATCTATCAAATCGTGGATTTGCCAGTTAATCACATGGACTGGCCATCCTTAGGGAGCAAAGCAATCAATTTACATCAGGCCCTGTCCATTTCTCATTCCTACCTAACTCCCTCCATGTGTCTTATTGTCTGTCCTATCATACAAAAACTGTCTGTCTCTCCACTAACATATCAGTGCTTTTTTGTTATGTGCAATTGATAAAACCACACTAGGACACTGTTACAGTGAGCCCTTTGACAGTCTCATTGTACTTTCAAACCTGGAAAATATGATCAAGATTGTTTTTAAACCCTGAAAAAATTGCTGTACATTCCCATTCATGCACTCCATTTGTAATACATGTTTTTCAAATCAAATAAATACAAGTATTAAAAATGGAACCCTGTACTTTAATACAGCTGCCATGAGCATAAGAAGATGTACATGGATAGCTAAGAGTTAGTCTGACATGCATGATCCAGTTTTGCAGCAGAGCTCCAGCAAGTTCTGGGCTGCCTTCAGAAGTGTATGAAGCATTGAAAATAATGCAAGTGAATATCACAGCGGAGGTAGGGTTTTCACCAGCAGGGAGAAAGGTGGGAGGATCCAGGTCCCCAAAAACAACTTTAAAATCATTCAGTGTGCCCCTGTACAACTTGATATCCTGCCACTTCACCCTACCTTGTATTCACAGCAACCCTTAACAAGAGAGTGGTTACACATTTAAACAATGAAAGGGGCCCAAAACTGCCATAAAAACCCCAACTGAAGGAAAAACAAAGAATAATCTGAGATTTTTATGTCTACCTGGCAAGGAAATCATTCCATCCCATGCAACGCTTACAGAAATATTAAATTTACAAGCAACTAGAGTTTGCTAGTTTATATGCGTCCCATAAGAATCCCAGAAAACACCTACAAAGGCTTCAAAGGATCACAACGAGACACATCAGGTGGTGCACTATGCCAGAAAGAGACTTTTTAGATGGCTGGGGACAATGAGTTTTACCTTGGGTGCATCAGACCACTCCGAACATCTGTTGATCCTGCAGGACACACTCTTAGGTATCTCAGACTGTTTAATTATCCAGAATACTACAAACACAGGTGCTCTTGGAAGTACTGTGTATTCACATATCATTCATTACAGGTTCTAAATTTCCCTCGTTCTTTTTTTTACTTAATGAAGTTCTCCAAAATAAAATAAAAAAAGATTTACTAAACCTGATACCATAAGGTTACTAACAATCTCTAAAGTGCTTTCTGTCCAAAGTCATGTTAAATCCCTTAAGGGCATATCATTTGTATTGAAGAGTGCCCTCTAACTGAAGCCCAATACAACCACATTCCCCTGTCCCCTATTTCACGCAGATAAAGCTGTAGTAGTAGATTGCAAAACCCTTTTACATCACATTGTAGCTCAGCTCTTGGGAGCACTGTTGAGATTTTTCTAATCTGATTATTTGACTTCATTATGATTCAACTAATAATTGGTATATAGTGAAAATAATTACTTGGATTCCTTCGCCATACGGGAAGTGTTTTTAATGGGTGAATAGCAAGCAAAGTCAAACAACTTGTTAATCAGCTCTTACATTTTGCATGACAGTTGTAAGTGAAGGGAGATGTCCAATGAAGGAAGCTCTCCAATTTTTTTCCAGATACAATGCTAAATGGAGCGCAAATAGGCATATCAATTTATTATCTTTTTTTTTTTGTGTGTTGGAACTTTCACACTTTATCATTACTAGTCCAGACAGCAAATATAGGTAGAAATCTTTCCTGGATGGTTGTCTGCAAGAACAGATACATGGATACCTCTTTATGAAAGGGATCCCAGTGACCCAGCTATGTAGGAAGGTATACTCAAATGTGACTAAAATGTGTGAAAATTAAGAACAACATTTTCCAAAAACTGTGTCAAAAGTTAGGCTCCTAGATCTATATTTAAGCACATAAATAGAAGGACTAAATTTCAAGATCCACTGTACTTAACAGTTCCAAAAAGTGTTTGAGCTTTGTCCAACTTTTACAAATACAGTCTCTGCACATACAGAAGCTAGGTGCACACATTTCATATATTCCAGCTATTAATACCATCTACCTACTCATTTAGGAAACAATTATTTTTCCAGGAGTTATGAGAAGGGGGAGAGGCAGTTGCATGTAAAAAGTTGCAGTTACATTAATTAAGATTATCTAAATTTTTATAAAAGTCCACATTATAAAGCTTAATTCAAAATAGAAATGTTTTCATTTTTTTTTTATTATGATATATTCATAATGTTCCACTGCAGCGACACAAATATGTTACAAGTACCTGGGAATGAGAAAATGAACTTGGTAAACAGGACAGACCTAAACTAAAAGATTTCACTGGAAGTCCTCTCTGTGGATCCAAAAATTTGGCAGCAGGAGAGCACTGCCACTGCTCCCCGCTGCCAAATTTCTGGACCCATGGTAAATCCCAGGGCTTGGATGACATAGCTCTATGGGGCAGATCTGTTGGTCTAAGGCTCTGATCATGCAGTGAGCTCCATGCAGACACATTCCAAAACTCCCCAGAAGGAGCCCCACAGAATCATTAAGCACATTAATGAGTGATATTTTTGTACATCAAGTTCTTCTTGACAGCACCCCTTGTGCATCCTAAGATGACATAATCTACTGGGCTTTACTGAACTCAGGCTACCGGAGGAACTATCCCTCGCACCCCCTCCTAAAAAAGAGAACAAGCATTCAATTTACTACACATACTCAGGCCTTTAACATTTATATTTGAGATAATTAATTTCCAAATATTTTGAAGGGTATAAACACTGCTCCAGTCCTTTCCTCAGCTTTCAGAGACTTGTTGGATAATTAGGTTTACAATTAGATCATTAAGACTGAATATGTATTCTATCTTTTAACATAATAATAATGTAGCGATTTTGGGAATAGGACAATGGAAGCCTGTCAGTTTTCTATTAGCTTGGTTTCTCTTCTTGCCTTTTAATTAGATGCACCCCTGAAAAACCCTTACTGCTTCTGACAAGCAGTGTCCTAAAGAGTTTCTGTGAAGCCAGATACACATTCAGATTATGTCAAAATGGATTCACTAGACACCATCACTTGTTGCTCTAAGGTGCCCACTGCCTAGCAGCTGCATCTAATTACTCAACAAGATGCCCTCAGGGAATGCTCACAAGCAAGAAGCCAAAGATACCTGGTCTTCTGAGAGAGTATTAATAGCAGCTCGATCATATAAATAGTATCTCCAAATCAGGAGGCTTGATGAAAGCAAATGAACATATGATCATGCTTCTGGGAAGCCTTTTTGTGTACCTGATTACTGGATAAGCCATGCCTGCTGCTTGCCATACTGATTCCTTCTTCTAGAGCAGCAAATCTCAACCACGGTGCTGCGGCATGCTGGGGAGCCTCCATATCCTTTCAAGGGTGCTGTGGAGTGCTGTACAATGTTAGCACTGTTAGGTGTGCAAACATAATTCACAAGATAAAGCCAGATATTTCCAATAGGAATCCATAGTGTCAAAACCATTCTGACCTATTGTCAATTTTCTGAATTCTTTGCAGAATAGCTCAAAGAATTTGATTATTTTTCCATAATCAAAAAGTGCAAGCAAAGAGCTGGCATTTTTTGAGGGTGCCTTTTGTCTATATCAAGGAGTGGCTCAAGTCTGAAGAGGTTGAGAACCACTGTTCTAGTGCCTGTCGTTCTGGTCAGTCGCTTCAGCAAGCCAAACAGCCTGCTGAGTATTTCAATACAGAATGACAAGTGGATAAATCCAAATGGACAGCAAACAGGAAAGTTTCAATCAAGAAGTGACCTCCACCCACCCCCACCTGAGAGCCCTTTCTGATGGACTTCTGTAGTAGCTGGGGTGTGATGGCAGAGGGGTTAAGACATCTCACCATGACTACAGAGCCATGAGTTTGAGTTTTGCCCTGGATTCCTGCTGAAGACCAACCTCCAGTCAGCCTCCTGCCTTGAGCAGGTACCTGGTCATTCAGGCTGGGGAGTCAAAGGCAATGGGACGTGATGCCAGATACAGCACACTGCTTTGCTACTGGCTATGGAAACTGGTATGCCTTAAGCTTGTTAGCCCAAGAGGCCATCTGGCTTGGGAGGACCTCTGACTTGGGGTACACTAGCTGATTTTAGAGACATGCTTTACCATTTGTGCCAAAGAGTAAAATCTTAGCCAAACTGAACTCCCAATGATTTCAGTGGTGCCAAGACTTCATATCACAAGCAGCCCTGGACTGTCCCATGTGTTACCTCCTAGTGCTTTATCTAGTGTAATGTAGATGTTACTGTTTGTGGTAATTTTCATACAAGTTCTGGGTTTATTCCTCTCACTTACACCAGTGAAGGCCCAGGGGATGCAATGGAATTACTTTGCCCATACACCTATTTGAGTGAAAGAAGACTATAATGGGATAGCATCATGTATTCACTGTGCTCCATGGGGAGAAAATTAACTGTGCAAAGCACCAGCTCCCTTCTACTTTGCTCCAATAAACACACCAGCAACTGCCTGTCTGTATTTCTTCTCTATCTCTCTGTCTCTCTCACACACGTGCGCGCGCGCGCGCACACACACACATCTCCAGGGTAGTTATAGGAATCAGTCCATGTACAGCTTCCAAGTAAGCTTAGGAAAACCTATTATCTAACTGGCTTTACTGAATACTTATAGATGTATGTGCATCATCTTATTTTTTCATTTTGTGGCTGAATAGTAAAAGGAGCATATATGTAAAAAAATTCACAGAATCACAGTGGTAGTGTGTTATGCCTGGGTGTCAGCTGGGTGGGTTTTTTTGAGTCTGTATTACTTTACTAACAACATTCTTATTAAAGATAGACTAGAGTGAAAGGTACAACACCCCTTACATACACATGTATATGCCAAACCTTTTGAAGAATAACCATAAACAAGTGCTTTTGAGGGTTACACATTTTAAAATGATTTCACAGACCTCCACAAACAACACATCAGGAACCTCTGCTTTTGGGACATGACAGCTAGAAATCACATGAAACTTGTGAAACCTGGGTTAGGCATATCACAGTTAAGGCAAGAAAATAAGTCTAACAAAAAATCTATCCCATCCCCACAGTTGTGCTGAACCTATTCACCAAGCTCTAATTTTCATAGGTTCCCTGTTCTTTGATCTACCCATTATTTTTTTGTCTTCAGAGTTCCATGGATCATTGATTTAAAATGGTATGTCACTGGCTCCAGTCAGTAAATGAAAAAACAAACCCACTTACACCAGGCTTGGCATAATGTTGGTTCTGCACATTTTAATATTCTATGAATTCTGTCCAGCAAAAGAACCACATTCCAAAATCTAAGTGTGTTCACCCGCTGTATACATACAGTGCATTTTCTAAGCAATACAGTATGCACACACACTTCTATCTATCCTGCTTATCACTCTGTATCTAAAACTGTTTTGATTTTTTTTCAGTAGGACAATAATACCGCAACACAATTCCAATCAATATCTGACATGGTATCAGATTCCTTGCAGTAAAAAGTACTGGCGTAATATCTTGTACATGTTTTCACCAAGAAGCCTATGGTAGCAAGCCTGCCTTAGCAAACCATCAATTTAAATGATTGGGGAAAAAACAACACATAATAAGTGACAGATTTTTCAAATCAGATAAAGATGGGAACCAGATTATCTGTCTGTGGGTGATAGATTGCAGCAATAATAAATTCACTTTAAGACACTGGATCAATTTTTAATCAAGCCAAGAATTATTATTGCAGAAAGATAAAATGACCCATGAGGAGATGCCTTAATTTTCCACCAATCAAATTATAGCCTTTCTAAATAAGATGTAATGAGATCCATGGAATATCCAGGTTACGCAGCCTACCTAATTACCCATGTTCCCCGTCATGTTGTGATATAGTAGTGGTAAACTGACCTCTGAATTTACCAAGATGAAAAGGTAATTAGTTTTTCCACAGGGCTGTAGTGAAAACAACAGCACTGACACATGTCATCTCCTTCCACCAAGTCACAGTCTCAAAGGTGTTTGTTCTTAAAATATATAGAATATGACCTACTGGGTAATAAACTACAGTCATTAAGTGAGCCAGGTGTCTTCTGACAGAAAAATAACCACTATCTCCAAGTTGAGAATACAGAGTCTGAAGGTAAAGCAAATCAGCCTACATTCCACATTAAATGTTATCAGCATGCTATCATATAGGATCTCATGAACTAGTTAAATAGTTTATAATTAAAGATGGTAGAGGGTCATATATAAAGGGGACTCCCTGACCCATAGATAGATAAAGTTAAATTTTTGTTCCTATTTTGTTTACCTACACAGGTAAGGTTCCATAGTTTTATGCCATTTCTAGGTTGCCCATGGCATAAAACATTTCTGAGAATGTGCAGTAGAAAGTACAAAGAGGGCATGCTTAGAACTGCAATCTGAAAATCAATTGGTATTTACAAATTAGTTCAAAGAGAAGAACTTAGTTAGGTGAACGCTAGAACAAGCCCTGTTCTCATAACCACAATGTAATTGAGCTTGTGGGAAATTTTGAGGGACTAAGGCCCTTGCCAAAATCATTAGCCAGAACTGTCTGTAGAGATCCGTGGCGAAATCCAGAAGCAGGAAAACCCACAGATGATATGTCCTGCCAATATGCCCTTTCCTTTAGGCATCACTGCAGCTCAAAGATACAATGACAGACATAATTGGCTCATGCAAAGAAAGTCATCATCAAATTAATGAACTACAACAATTCATCCATCTGCTGCCCCTTCCTTGCTAATTTATTAATAACAATTACACAAAAATGGCATGGATTATAAATTTCAATTTCTCGTCTTTACCTGGAAATTTAGTCCATAATAGTCTTAAAAAAGTGATCTCATTATTTCAATGAGATTTATGGTATATTACTAGTAATGTGGCAATACCCAATTTACCATAAAAGCTAACTATTTTAAAAAGGAACTTAAATTACTCCTTTTGAGCAAATTGGGCATTTGGTTTGCATACCATGCAGTGCTTTAATTTCAGGTCCTCTTGAGTCATGCAGCAGCATATCACTCCATACTGCCTGGCTTTACTTAGACCAGGGGGTCTCAACCTTTTTAGACTTGAGGCACCCCTTGGAAAATGTAGCTCCTAATTTTCACTTGTTTTTTCACTAAAGGAAAATAATAGGGCAATTCTAATGTTGCAAAGAATTCAGAAAGACCACAACAGGTCAGAGTGGCTTTGACAATAAGGATTCCTATTTGAAATGTCTGGGTTTATCTTGTATATCATGTTTGAATGCCTACCAGTGCTACAGTTGACATCTTTAAAAGGATCTCATGGCACCCAGAATACCGTGACCCCCTGGTTAAGAATCACTGACTTGGACTAAATGGTACCACTTTTTCAATATAAAAAACTTTCTTTCCTGATTGGGTCCAGCACCCCATGACACATTGGCTTTCCAGGGTGGAGAGGAAGATGAATAGAGAGATAGGAGCATGAAGAGTGGGGCTATCTCCAAAGAGCATAGCCTAAAACTGCTCCTGTTTAAATTAATGAATTGTCTTTGGTAGAAAAAGAGATGGGACAAGGCCAAGCAAAATTTCACCCATAAGTGTAGGCATGGTTATAGCATTTGTAGAGACAATTCTGATTTCAGTCAAATTGATATAAAGCATGATTAATTCCAATCAAATGTGGAGAATTTATCCACCATAAATGAAATCACAATCAAGCCCACTGACTTCTCTAGCTCCATTTTATTTTGGATTGCATAAAAATAAGAATCCTTTGAGCATGCTGAGTTAGTGATATATAGGGTGAAATTCTACTCCATTTATGTCAGTTATAGTACATCTACTGAATTCAGTATTGCCAGGATTTTACCCTGAGGCCAGTTCTACACATAGATCTTAAATCCATATAACTATTTAGTGCAAGATATGATCTTTATCTAATTGTCCATGTATAACTCATTGCATAGATGTAGTTATACCAGCATAAAGATTCCTTATATTGATATAACTATTTTCTATCCTATATGGGAATACGTAATAGTACAAAGCACCTGTCTGCCAATATAATGGTGAGGGTTAATTGTACCACTTTGCCAGTATCAGCATAGTTCAAGAGCAACTTATTTTCTGCATAGACAAGTACTCATACTCAACTGCAGCAGGACGTCCTAGGATGCAAACTTTCATTTTAGCAAAGTACACACACAACAACAACAAAGCACTTTATAAATGTACTAAAAGTAAGAGGAAGACCAAGAAAAGTGTAGATTCCTTACTTAATGGGCAGGAGAATCTAATAATGGACAACATGCAAAAGGTGAAGTGTTTAATATCTTTTTTTACTTCAGTCTTCACATGAAAGATTGACTATCAGATGACAAGCATAATTGGAAGCAGGAAGTAGATAATCAGCCTAGAGCAGGAAAATGGCAGATTAGGGATTACCTGGACAAACTGGAGGTTTTCAAACCCTATTTGAATGGGTAGGATTTGAACAGCAAGGCTAGCAGATACCTGAAGAAGGGAACTTTAATACCTGAAAGCTTGTCTAAGTCTATCCCAATCATGCAGGTGGCCCAATAGAAAATATCACTAACCGAAATTCTTGTCTTTCATATATTTCCTGGAGCATAATGGCTACAACATCACTACAACTCTACCAAAGAAGCTGAGGTAGTTGCAGAGCCAATGGCTAATATCTTTGAGCACTCAAGGAGGTCAGGTGAACTCCCAGAAGACTGGAGAAAAGAAAAAGTAGTGCCAATCTTTAAAAAGGGAAGAAGCGGGATACAGGAAATGAAAAACTGGTCTAACTTCCTAGAAATATACTGACATACATCATTACAAAATGTATCTCTAGGCTGAGGATAACAAGGTTACCAGAAACAACTAACATGAATTTATCAAGAGCAAGTCAAACTTAACCAACCTGATTTCCTTCTATGACAAGGTGATGGGTTTTGTGGATTGGGGAGAGCAGGATATGCAATATACTTCAATATTAGCAAGACATTAGACTCTGTCTGTCACAACATGCTCATAAGGAACCTAAAGAAATACAGTGCAGAGAAGACTACACTAAGATGGATACATAACAGGTGTTCAATAAGTAGTTATCAATGCTCAGCATTACTGGGAGGAGGTATTAAGAGGGGTTCCCCAGGTATCTGTTCTGGGTATGGTACAATTCAATTTTTCAGTTCATAAATTGGAGGATGGAACTAAGTGCATACTTAGTATATTTGTGAACACCCTCAAGCAAGGTGGGTAGTAGACATGTTAGAGGAGAAGGTTAGGAGATTAGGACTCAAAATGGCCTTGATGAATTAGAGACATAGTCTGAAATAAATATGATGGAATTCAATAAGGAGATAGGAAATAACAATCATATCAAGAAATACAAAATAGGAAATAACCAACTAGGCTGCAGTACTGCTGAAAATGACCTTTGCAGTATAGTGGACTGCAAGATGAGGGAGTCAATAGTGCAGAATTATTGGAAAAATTAAAAAAGGCTAATAGCAACCTAAGATATATTAACAGGAGTGCCATATGAAAGTTACAGAATACAATTTTCTTGCTCTATTCCAGGTGAGACCTGACCTGATATTATGTACCCACTTCAAGAAAACGTGGATAAAATTGGAAACAGTCCAAAGAAGTTAAATGAAAATTTTTTAGAGAGAGGAGAGAGGGTAGATTCCACTGCTGTACACAAATCTTCTGGCCGAGATGACCCAAAGGAGGACTTTCAAGTAGGGGACATCCAGATGAGTACCAATGCCCGGAGGCACTCACCGTGGGACAGAAAACCTGAGGCGACTAGGGGTGAACTTAGGTGTCTTTATGGGAACACCAGAAGCATGGGCAACAAACATGATGAACTGGCATGAACCACAACCTGATTAGGTTCACCATCCACTGAAAGGCTGGGAATTCATCCAGCAAAACAAAAAAGAAGTCCTAGACTTCAGAAGGGCAGACTTTGGTAAACTCAGGAGTCTAGTTAGAAAGGCCTGCAACTGGACGATTTGGGAGTTCAGGATTGAAGGTGCTTCCTTAAGGGGGCAATTCTCATTGCTCAAAAAGAGGCCATCCCCACATGATCAAAAAGCACAATGGAGGCCAAGAAACCCAGTTGGCTCAGCAGGGTTATCAGTGAACTTTTGAAAAAGAAAAAAGCATATAAGCAACGGAAAACATCTCAGCATCCAGAGAGGTGTACAATCATAGCCAGGGTCTGCAGGTATGAGATGTGGAAAGCCAAGGCAAGCATGGAGATCAAGCTGGCAACTGAAATAAAGGACAACAAAAAGTCCTTCTATAGGTATATAAGGAGCAAGAAAAAAAATTTAGCTCCACTGTGGAACCTCTACTGAATTGGGTGTGGAGGGGCAGCCCACAGTTGATCCCTGCAAAAAGGCAGAGCTCCTAAATACTTACTTCACATCAGTGTTCCTGAAATCAGACAGGAGCTGTTCACCTGTCCAGAGGCCCAGGGAATATGGGGAAGACAACAGTCCACATGAAATTAGTTCCAAACAGATGAGGAACTCTTTGAATGTTTGGACATGTTCAAGTCCGCTGAGCCAGATAACCTGCATCCAAGAGTCCTGAAAGGACTGACTGAGCTCATAGCAGGCCTCTGGCAAAGCTGTTCAAAGAGTCATGGAACTCAGGAGTGATCCCAAATGACTGTAAGAGGGTTAATGTGGTACCCATCTTTAAGAAAGGGAGGGGCAACCCAGCAAACTACAGACCAGTCAGTCTAACCTTAGTCCTAGGAAAAATTTTTGAAAAAATTTTCAAGGAGGCCATCAACCATAAGCTTGTAACTGGTGGCATATTAAGAAGCAGCCAGCATGGCTTTGTTGAGGGTAGGTCATGCCTAACAAACCTGGTGTCCTTTTATGACAAGGCAATTAACCAGCTGGACAAGGGACATGAGGTTGACATCATTTACCTACACTTCAGCAAGGCCTTTGATACTGTTTCCCATGAGATCCTTTCAATTAAACTGGAGGGTACTAACCTAGACCAGTCTACAGTGAGGTGGGTTGGGAGTTGGCTCAGAGGCCAATCCCAGAGAGTTGTATCTGATGATATGACCTCAACCCAGAGGGCCATCTCCAGTGGTGTCCCCCAGAGATCAGTGCTTAGGCCTGTGCTCTTTAACATCTTTATCAATGACTTGGATGAGGGGGTGGAAAACACAATGATTAAGTTTGCAGATGACACCAAGCTGTGGGAAAATGGGGGCACATCTGAAGATATATAAGAATCCAAGATGCACTTGACAGTCCTATGGACTGAATGCAATCAGATAAGGTTCAATAGGGACAAGTGGCGGGTCCTTCATCTGGATTGGAAAAATCTTCACCACAACTATACAGTGGGTAGTGGTCCGCTGTCTGGCACTGCATCTGAAAGGTACCTAGGGGTGGCAATCAACCAGGAAATGAATGTGAGCCAACAGTGCAATGAAGTCATCAGCAGGGCAAACAGACCTCTGGCATGCATCAGTCAATGTGTTGCGACCAAATCCAGAGAGGTGCTCCTCCCCCTCTATTCGGCATTGGTGAGGCCACAGATGGTGTTCTGTGCCCAGTTCTGAGCACCACACTTCAGGAAGGATAAAGCTTAAAAGGATACAGAGAAGGGCCGCCCATATGATTAGGGACCTGAAGAGACTCCAGGAACTGGGTTTGTTCAGCCTGAGGAAGAGAAGACTGAGAGGTGACTTGATAGCTGCCTACAAGTATGTAAGGAGTGAACACCAAGATCCAGGGGAACAACTCTTCAGAAAGGCACCCCCAGGGAGGACAAGGACCGACAGGCACAAGCTGATTGAGGACAAATTTAGGTTGGATATTAGGAAAAACTTATTTTCTGTCAGGGTATCTAGAATCTGGAACACGCTCCCAGCCGAGGTGGTGCAGTCACCCCCCTTGGAGGTGTTCAACAGGAGGATGGACAAGCACCTTGTTGAACTTATTTGAGCCCAATAACCTCCTGCCCATGGCAACGGACTGGACTTGATGATTTTATAGGTCCCTTCCAGTCCTTCCATTCTATGATTCTATGATTAGGGCTAGGGACAAACATTCAAAAAGCCCAAGCCTGAATTGACTCAATCTTTGCAGGTTAGTCTAACCTGGCTAGGCTAAACTAGTTTGTAACTGTACAGACATTTCCCCTGGACTGAAAAATTCAGGCACATGCCTGCAGTTTCTCAGGCTAGAAGCGAGGGGGGTACTAAAACAGCCCTCCCTTTGTTTCCACAGTACTGAGCTGCGGTGGGATGTGGCCAGGCCTTGACAGGATGCATTGATTATTCCCCACCCCTGAGCTACCTAGTAGGGAATGTTTAGCACCGCTAACTCAGTGTTTATCAACCCATTAAGAAAACAAAGCCTCTTTCCATTAGTTCAAGCTTTTCTTAAATGGCTTTTCCAAGGAAGGACATTAAGCTACCTGTTGATTAGCTCATAAAAGCCTGCCTGCCTTTGTCGTCTCCCACGGCACGGACTGTCACCAGCATGCAGTCTGCTAGCTAATGCTGAGGTGTCTGCGTAAGGCAGAGGGGTGGGGGGAATAATCCCTGCTTAGCAAGGAGAAGTCAGGCAGACACTCTCTGCCTGCAAGTCTCCACCAGAGCTCTGGTCAGAGAGCACAGGGGAGGGGCTGGCTCTGCTGTGGAGCAGAGAGCCCCACCCAGCCCAGAGAGCATGCCAGGATGCTGGGAGTGTCTGGTTTATCTTAAATCAGCAAGGGGTCTAGGACAGACATTGCATAAACCAGTTTGACCCAAATCAGTTGAGTCTGATAGTACATTCAACCAGGCTTATCTCAAACCAGTTTCAGCCATTTTCAAACAGGTTTATGTGCACTGAACATTTGTTCTGTTACAGGTTTAAACCAGTTTCTGATCATTTAAACCAGTTTGTGTAATGTCTGTCCCTAGCCTTGAGATCTAAAAAAACAGAGGTCTAAAAAAACACAAAACCCAAGGAAATCAGGAAGAGCTGGGATTATTTAATGTGAAGAACAAAATAATGAAGGGTTTATTAACAACCCTTTTCAAATATAAAAAGGGTTGTTAATAAAAAGATGGTGAGCAACTCTTCTCTGCATCCAGAAGAAACAGGACAAGTAGTAATGGGTTTACATCGCAACAAAGAAAAGTTGTACATTAGGAAGAACTTGCTAACCATGAAGAGGGTTAAATACTGGAACAAATTACTAGAGAGGCTGTTGAATCTCCAAAATTGAAAAATTAAGTGCAGATTACACATACATTTGCCTGCAATGGTTTAAACAGAGATGATCCTTTCCTGAGCACAGAGTTGAACCAGATGACCTCCTGATGTGCCATCCAACTCTACTTTTCCATGATTCTATGACCTACCTTTCCAGAAAGTATGTTTCTGAATCAGATTATTTTGTGTTACCTAATGTAGAGTGAGGTAATGAAAAAAAACCTCAAAAACCTCTTTCCCCTAAAAATATCAAGGAGTATAGAAACCATGAAAACAAAATATATTGAAAGCAAATAGAATTATTCCACAAATATTTCATAACCAGACTTCAAGTTACCTTTTTATTTAAATGTTTTGATGAAAACATGTCACTAAGTTTAAAAAGGCCATACATCAATCTATTTGAACAAAAAAAAGCAACATTACACTCATACTAATATCTTTGATGTTAAGTAAAATATCTAAGCACTGATTTCTACTTGTATAATATTTCCATTAATGCTGTATTTCTGCCTAATTAGGACATTCATTAAAAGTAAGCGAAGTTAATTTAAAGGCAAATTTCCAACAACATTCCATTTGATTTCCTGGTAAATTATCACTTTAAAACCTCTAATGGATGCCTTCAAAAGAAAGTGTTATTAACAAAATATGTGATGATTAACATAATTAAAACTCTCTAAAGTACAGGGTTTTTTTAATTTAAAATGACAATTGTTTAAAAAAATGCAAAAAAGAATTAATAAAAAAACCTCACTTATCTTTCAAGGAAGCTTTCCAATATTCATGCTATCTAATGCACAAATATTGGGCAATTTCTTGAGGACACACACCTAACCTAAAAATTTGAAACATTTACTTTACAATAAAATTAGTCTGGGGAACTGAGAAACTCCAGCTCAGTCCCCTATTCCAAGCCGAGTTCAACAACTGTTGATGAATTCTCTACCACATCAAGTCCAACAATTATTAAATTTAGGCTTTGCAGTATTTTCTCAACCCCTCCTCAACAAGAATTCTGTTCCTCATTTCCTCACTTCAGGAACCCCTATTCCATTCTAGCTACATTCTTATAGCACATCCCCAGGTCACCATAATATCCCATTGCAAATTACCAAGATCTAGAAAAAGTCCTCTGTTGCTACTAGTTTTACTGTACTGTTCAGTAGGGCTGTGCGAAGCTTCAGTCACTGATTCAATTTGGTGAAGATTCAGCCTGATTCGGCGGTCGAATCTCCAAATCCAAATCAAATCATGAGACCCTTTAATCTCTCTGAATTGATTTGGAGAGATTCAGAAAGATTCAATGATTCAGACATAGAAACAGCTTTAAATGTTTTTTCTACATACCTCAAAGTACCAGGTGGCTTGTGAATGCTGAGATGCTGGGGCAGAAGAAGCGACCCACGGGAGCGTCAGGTGGTCCCCAGCAGGTTCAGCAGCAGACCCAGAAGTGGATCAGAGTACTTCCAATCCACTTCCAGGTCCACCTCAAGGTATGTAGAAAAAACATTTAAATCTGTGTCCATCGCCAAATCACTGATTCTCTGAAATCAGCATCAAATCTTCACATTTGGATTTAATTGAATCAAATCAGGACAGTGATCCAAATCAATAAATTGAATCACTGCCCCCGATTCGAATCCAAATTAAGTATGGCCCATTTCACACACTCCTACTACTTAGTGTAGTAAGGTAATACTCAATGGGCACAGCTACACGAGATCCTTTACTGTGCAGTAGCTACTGCACCGTAAAGTGTCACCAGGTGCAGCAGCTACTGTGTAGTAAATTGGGCTAATGCACAGGTTTCTACTACCTGTAAATACAGCTAGTAGATTAACTGCACATTAGCTACTGTGCAGTACTGCTTATGTAAATGCTGACCAGGAGTAAATTTGCTTCCAGTCAATCACACCAGTAGGCGGCCATAGAGGACAGGGGAGTTTTCTGTCCCCAGTTGTGGCATTGCTCAGCTTCCAGCTCAATTTTACTGCTTAGTAAGCTTATATCACATTTAATACCACATGTAGACCCACACAATGTGAACACATTGACAGGTGCAGGACTGTAATATTTTAAATAATATTTGTTTCCCTCAAACATTTATTATGTAAGCATGCCTTTGATAATTATGCATCTTCTGTAGTTAAGGGTCTGTCTAGACCAAAGTTTCCCAAACTTTAGATGCCAGGGGATATTAGGAATTGCTGGTCTAGAGTAGGTGCAATGTAACATGGAGATACTGAGGTGCTTCAAGCAAGCTGGTTTGGGTATCAGAAGCAGTCTAGAACCCACTATAGACTAATTTTCCTTGGCTCCTTGGCAGGATAAATTAGCCCATTCCGAGCTCCATTTTGTTGCAGTTAGACTGCTTCCAATACCTGAAACTAGCCCAGCTTAATCTAGCTCAGATATTGCTATGCTAGATGTATCCTAACTCTTGGGGGAGGGGAGGCATTCATACGTTTGTAGATTGTAAGCCTGGAAGGGACCTTGGTAGATCATCAGTTCTGAGTACTTGTCTTGAATAGGAAGAGTGATTTGAATTTTAAGTCCTTACCAAAACTTAAACCATTTTCTCTGTGTAAATACAACCTGATGCTACTAGGCTGATTCTAACTAGTTGCATTGGACCATTAAGCACGTGGTTAGGCTGCAGAGTGACTGGCTAGAGTTGAATTAATGGTGTTCCCCAGCATTTACATTTTGTAAAAGGTCATGTTTTTATTTGGCTTAGGGAGGATATCTTAGCTAAACTCAATCAAAACTCAACCATGTGTTCTTGTCAAGACAAAGCCTGAGATGCCTACCTACCACCATGGTACTTGAGCATCTTCCTTGAAATAGCTAGTCAAAGCCTTGCCCCAATATTAGAGCAATGGAGCTTCAAAGAGAATGGCCAAAGGGAATTTAGAAACCCTTATGAACCAAGGTAATTTTTTTTAATCCATTGACATTAATTATCATAGATACTTACATGGCGCTTACCACTATGGCATCTAAATACCTCACGATGAATGGATTTTTATTCACACAATACTTTGGAGAGGTAGGGAAGTGACATTTTATCAATTTTATAATGAGGAACAGGGAATTGAGATGATACAAGAAGTCTGTGGAAAAAAAAAAACAAAAAAAACTGAACTCAGGTTTTCTGACTTCCACTCTGGGTCTTATCTACCAAATCATCCTTCCCACTTTATTCTGTGGGATTTACTTAGGGGAATAAGTGTAGGGTTAGATTCTTTGATTTCAATGGTATCTTAATAGAACTGAACTGTTGTTTAATAAAATATGGGGAAAACCTCTTTAAATTCATCTTGGTAAAATATAAACATCCTAGCATATTAAATAATTTGGATAATTTGCATTCAATGCCAGTACTAAGGAAAGATGGTAATCTCTTCAGTGACAGTGGAATAAGTTTTACACACATGACAAGAAAGTGAAAGGGCCAGTAGTAAATAATGAAGCTGATGCTGCTGGTAAGAAACATATGAAACAGAATATTCATTTTTCTTCTATGGGAATTACAGATGACAAAAGTGAGTCTTTCTTCAGATTGTTTTGTTTATAGAAAATTCATTTCCACTGAGGCCTTATGTTAAATTTGCTCTCTGATGTTAGTGTTTTCAGGATGCATGTGGCCACTAGAGTATGTTCTTATGATCTTACCATTTATTTACCTTGATACAAAACTCCAATTACTGTCAGAGATGCTTCTTGTTAAATATGGTAAGATCTCTAGGTTCTAAGAGTGTGAATATGTATTCTTTACTCTAGGGCCAAACCGAGAAGGAATGAAAATAGTGGGGACTTTGGCGCAAATTAATTAAATATTTCAAGATAACAATGCAATGAAAGTCTGAAGAAGTTTGAACTTCACAAACCGATGACATTTTGGGGAGAATATAAGTCAGATCTATGTTTGTCTTCTGAGGGAAGCACTGCTGTGTTTTGATTTTTTTTTTTTAAACCGATGGCTCAGTCCTAGGATCCTATCCTTCCAGTACCCTCAACTTGCATCAAAGTTGGCTCCTGTTAATGTTAACAAGAATGGAGGGCACTTGTCATGTGGCACCCCACAGAAGAAAAGATTTTCAAAGCTCCTAGTGACACAGAAACAATGAGTCAATGAAAATGGTGGTCTTATTGACTTGGGCTCTATTGAGAGCTTATCGATTGGAAATGACTGAGGAAGAGAGATACCTGGGCATATTGGTTGATTATAAGCCATGAGACTAAAGCAGCCATGAAAAAAATACATGTAATCCTGGGATATATCAGATATCCTGTGAGGTATTTGCAGTTGAGAATAGTTGATGCCAATGTGTAAGACACTGGTGACAGCTCATCTGGAATCCTCTGTACTATTTTGGTTACCCACATTCACGAAAGATCAATTCAAACTGGAACAGATGCAGAAAAGGAATATTAGATAGGTCAGAGGAACAGAGAAGCCATTGTACAAGCAGAGACTAGGAGAGCTTGGCTTGGTTAGCCTAGCAAAATTAAGCCTAAGAGGGGATATGATTGCTATTCATTTGGGAGGGGTATTGGATAAACACCAGGAAGGGGAAAGAACTATTTATGCTAATAGATATGAACAGTCTATGAACAAATTTAGCCTGGAAATTGATGTAGATTTCTAACCATGAGGGGGATGAGGATCTAGAACAACCTTTGAAAAGGAGCAAGCAAGTGGAAAACCTAGCTATTTTTAAGATGGACCTTGATCAGCTTATGACAGGCAATCATGGGACATGGTGGCCTGAAGCAGTGGAGAACTGGACTTGATGACCCAGGAGGGGTCCAGTCCAGTCTTTCATTCCTAAGTCAACAGCATTGTCTTTGAAGACAGAAGGCTATTGCTCACCTTCCAGTAATGCACCAGGTTATCAGAAACTGAACAGGCTAATGGAGAAGGTAGTTCTGAGGCATCTCTGATTTGATAAGTCTTTGCTGCTATCCTGGATCCAAGCATCTGGGTATCAGTGCTACTATGGCACTGGTTATATTTGGTAGATTGCAGATAAGGGGCTTACCCTTATACTCAAAATGCTGGATTGGGAAGCTGTATTGCTTACTGTTGATTGTGAAAGTCTGGACACAAATGGCAGCAACATATTGTGACACTGCTGTATAGATTCTTTATTTCAAAGGAAATCAACATTATCCATGTCCAGGCCATCACCTAGATTAGATCAGGGGTTTTCAACCTTTTTTAATAAGTGTACCCCCAGTGGCTGGACATGGGCAGGGAGGGCAGTGGTGCACAGCTGGAAGTGGAGCGACAGCGCTTGTGAGCTCCATCCCTCCCCCTGCCCCACCCGGTATCCAGTTGGCTAGAGTGCCTGTGCAGCCCACAGAGTACCACTGCCCTTCCACCCCCCACCCCCACTCCGGCCCTGCTCCTGGGAGGCAACGCAGGGCGGTGGGTGGTGGGGCTCTGTCTCCACCCACACATGTGTACCCCTTAGGGCCTTCCCGCATACCCCAGGTTGACAACCCTGACCTAGATGAAGGCTAGCTGGTGGTAAGTGGACTCCTTCCATAGGAAATAAGAATGACTAGGACCCTTCCCATTCACAGAGCAAAATATAAGACATTCACTTTCCCTCAATCAAGCAAACTACAGTGTGTCAACACACTGACACGCTCCTGTAATACAGCCCATAAGATTCTTGAGTACCACAGTGACAGGATGGGAATTTTAAAAATATTTCATGTTGGCTTTGCTGTGTTCCCATTAAAGTCCCTGGTATGATCCCCATGGACTTCAGTGGCACAGAACTCTGCCAACTACTGAATAATAGGCCTGTGCAAAGTGGCTAGTATTAGCTTCGGATTCAGCTGACGCAGGAGACAGTGATTCAATTTGGTGATTCAAATCACTGTCCTGAATCAATTCAGCCAAGTCTCATTCAGAGATTCAGCTGCAGCCAAATTGGCCAAATCTCTGAATCGGCCCCATTCCCTACCTGCTCTCAATGGCTGCCCCACCCACTCTCCCAGCTCCTGGCTCTTTAAAAAAAAAAAAGCTGCCACTCACCAGCTGCTGCCAGGTGGGGCAATCCCTGCTGCCCCGCATTGCCCCATGCTGCATGGGGGGGCTCTTCCACAAGCCCCCTGATCCCCACCCACTCTCCCGGGGGCCTCCCATGGCTGCCCCGCCCACCCTAGCTCCTGGCCCTTTAAAAAAAATAGAAGCCCCAACTCAATGCTCCTGCCAGGTGTGGTGGCAATTTCCACTGCCCCCAACTGCCCCATGCTGCATGGGGGGCTTTTCCATGAACCCCCAGAAGCCCCGAGGTCACTGCAGCAGCTGCTGAGTTTGTTGTTTTTTTAAAAGGCTGGGAGCTGGGGCAGGTGGGGCAGCTACGGAGGGGGCCTGAGAGAGCAGGCAGGGATTGGGGGCTCATGACAGAGCCACCCAGGTGGCATGGGACAGTGGGGGTAGCAGGGATAGCTCTCCCACACCTGGCAGGAGCTGGTGAGTAGGGTTTTTTTTTAAAATAGCCAGTTGCTGGGGCTGGGCAGGGCAGCCATGGGGGGTGCTGGGAGAGTGGGCAGGGGTCAGCCGCACTCAGGGGGGATGGGAGAGCAGGCAGGGGATGGGGCCTGGCAAGGATCCGCCCATGGTCCCCCATCCCCTCCTCCAGACCCCACTTCCCTGCACCCTACTTACCAGAATGGAGTCCGGGTCCATCTCCCTGCTGCAGCCAGCATGGACTGCCCAAGTTGCCAAAGCGCTTTGGAGAGCTTCAAATCGATTTGGACCTTTTAATTGGTCTCCTGATTTGATTCTGATTCAGAGATTCAGCCACCAAATTGGGCCAAATCTCCTCCAAATCAAATCAGCACCCAAAGCTTTTCACAGCCCTATTGAATAAGTTTGAAAAATTCTACCCTAGTTCACTGACAGCAGGAGCATCTGGGTTGCAGGAGTGGGATGGAGGACATGGGTTCTGAGAATGGGGGCGGGGGGTGCCCATAGGATCAGAGAGTAGATAGGGAGGCATAACTCTTACTCATCCACCCATGCCACTTTTATTCATCCACAGTCTTGACTAAGCTGCTGCTGTTATGTGTGCTTTGCCTGCCCTGGCTGTTGCTCTTAAAGCAGCAGCAGCTGCCACTGCCATACCACCTGGGGCTCTTTTGGTTCCCAGCATGGGAATACTGCCAGGGCATGCAGTCCACAGGGATGGGTTACAATTGCAGCAGCCCTCTCTTGCCCACCCCTCATTACACTACTGGTTGTAAGTGTGCCTAAAAGCATGGTGCAGAGGCTTCCTTTTCATTGGGGGAACAGGGCAGAGGCACTTCGCTTTCAAGAATGTTGTGGGAGCAGCTTAAAGAGCCCTTTTTCTGTCAGCACTGCAAGAGTTAAGTTGAGACAGGGGTAAGATATAGAATGATCCCCCAGAAAATGAGTGGACAGGATGATTATATGGGAGATTTCTCAATATGCTGGCAAGGGGAACCCATGGCAAAGGGAACCTAAGGCTTTTAATTGTGTCAAAGATGTTCTAAACTAATTTGTGCCTTGGACTGATCTCTTGAGTGCAGGTGGAGTAAGTTGCTCTCCTCTTTCCTTTGCCAGGCAAAGGGAGAACTTGGGATCTTGAATACAGGAAGGAGCAAGAAATGTAAATAGGAAGAAACACACCTATGATGGGGCTCTGCTTGCTTCTTGACATGTGGTAAATCCTAAGGTCACTTTACTCAGGTGTGATTGTGCCATAGCAAGTGTTGGAACTAAACATATTATTAACGAAACATCTTCACTGTTCTTCTTACAGGGACTACTGTTAACAAAGGTCATGTGGACCCAAGGGGAACAAGTTAGACATGATAGACTAGGTTCTCAGAGAAAATATCTAGGAAATTACCCTGGTGCATACAAATGGGATGACTGTATGGTCACAGGAAATATCAGTTATACAATCATTGTGTAATTATGTGAAAGTTTGCAACAGCTTACCTTATCTTAAAAACTGTCTCATGATTTACCCACTGATACAGTGGTACTTTATCCAGGCTTTCTCTTGTTAACTAACCTAATTTTTTTTGTTTTTTTTTTAAATCTGGAGACCATTAGATTGGAAAATCCAGTTAAAGTCCTTCTTTGAAAAATATCTCTAGCATACTTTCCTGCCTTCCCCATATATCTTCTGTATGTGGAAAACTTTCCTAAAATATTTAAGTAGCTATAGTGGATGAAGAATGGTCTGTTAGAGTGACAGCTTACAGTTTGGGGACAGGGGTTCAGTTCCATGTTCTGCCACAGACTCTCCTGGGTAACCCTGGGCTAGTCACTTAGGGTCTTGGCCTCTCTGTGCCTCACTTTCCCATCTATAAAATGGGTTTAACAGTACTTCTTCCCTACTTGAAAGATGTTGTGAAGGTAAACACGCTGCTGTTACAGGTACCACAGGAATGGGGTCCATATGCACATCTCAGAAAGATATCTATGATCAGTATGGATATAAATTTTGTTGCCAAGATGTATGGAATGAAGTCAAGTCTCAATAAAGTTGCTTTTGTTCCTAATTATCATCCCTGCAGGTGTGAATGGTGCAAGCTTAGCATATGAAAGGACACTTCAACCTCCTGTCTAAAATAGGAGAGAGGCTGTTCATGAAGTAATTCTGACTTGGTTAGAAGCAGGGACTGTGGGCAATCTTGTAAGATTTCCAGTTCACTGTGTGGATTTGAGAAATTTGAGCAATTCAGCTGAACTCTTTTGAGTGTTGTATCCAAACTGAACAAAATTAATTAAACTCAGAGGAACATGGAAGACATAAAAGATAGGGCTGTGCAAAGCTTCTGGTGCCGATTTGATTTGGAGGAGATTCAGCCAGATTCGGCGGCTGAAACTCCAAATCAAATCAGGTAACCAATAAAATGGTCCAGATCAATTCAAAGCCTCCAAATCAAGTTGGAAAAGGTTCAGAGAAAGATTTGGAGAGTTGGGCAGTCCCTGCTCACCGCCCCAGGGAGCTGGACCTGGACTTCATGCTGGTAAGTAGGGGGCGGGCTGGAGGAAGAGGGAGGGGACCATGGGGGGACCCCTGCCAGACCCCATCTGCTGCCTGCTCCCCCAGCCCCCAGAGCATCCTCTGATTCCTGCCCGCTCTCCCAGCCCCGTCAATAGCTACCGTACCTGGCCCCAGCACCCCAGCACTTGGGAAAAAAAAAAAAAAAGCAGCCCCACATTTGCCGGCTGCTTCAGCAGCCATCAGGGCCTCTGGGGGCTCATGTCAGAGCCCTCCCATGCAGCGCAGGGCAGTGGGGATTGCCCCCACCCACTGCCTGGCAGCAGCTGGTGAATTCAGGACTTTTTTTTCTAAAAGCTGGGACACTAGGGCCGGACGGGGCTGGGAGAGCAGGCGGGGGATGGGTCCTGTACGATTCAGTGATTCGGCCGATTCACTGGTGGCCAAATTGCCAAATCAGATTCAGGTGAATCAATTTGGGACAGTGATTTGAATCACTGAATCAAATCACTGTCCCCCAAAATCGGCCAAATCCAAATCTGAAGTGAATACTAGCTGCTTTGCACAGGCCTACTAAGTAGTACCTTACCCACAACAAGATCGGTATTGGCAACTGGGAAGTGGATTTTTCTATTTTTCTTATAAGTTGAGTCCACTTTGTTACTCCATGCTCCCATTTATTTCCTCTGCAGTGGTGTCTTCTGTTATCTAAACTACATGCTCCCTAGGTCAGGAATATCTTCCTGGTTACTTGCTAGATACCACCAGCACATTGGACCCCTGTTCCTTATCCTGATCCTCATCTGTAAAACAGATGTAACCCTAGTGGTATGTGGCTGGTACCTCCTCTTCAATTGAAGAGATGTTTGGAGATGTGCGCATGTGCACGTGTGAGTGCGCACTGTAGGAGCATAGCTGCTTAGCCTGAGCAAATTCACCATCCACCCCTTCAGAGCAGAACAGAGCAGAGCAGAAACTGTGGTCACCCAGTATATTTTGACTATTTACAAAACTTTATTTACAGGAACAATAAGCTTAGAAAACATATACATATATTTGAGTACTATTTACAAATTTATATTACTAAGACAGTAAATCTTATTACTCGTATACACGGGCAGAGATACAGTGGATATACCAGACAAAGTTCCTTATCAATGTAAGCCTTGACTCCCACTGGTTGTCTTATTTGGGTAAAGCCCCTACATTCCCTGGGCCCTGCAGGCCTAGCATGGGAACAAACACCGGTGGCACCAGGGTAAGCAATGGTTCACTAAATACAACTCAACGATAAGTAAACAATGGTTAGGACATACACACACATAGCAACCACTCAGATCCAAAGTGATACTCATAAGGCTCTCTCTGGCATTTTAGCAGCTGACCATTTAACGGAAACAAGGCAATACCTAAACATCTTATAATACAATATCGAATTAAATAATTTCAGAGTGGAAACACAACTTACAGCCCACCGCACATTTATATGGACCCAAGGCAACCTTAATCATTTACATAAACCTTAACAGTTACCTCCAGAGCCAACAATGCACAGTAATCACAGTGCATGGAGGAGTAATACACAGGAGGAGTAATACACAGGGAAAACAGGTAACCCCTAAAGGACAACACTAATCAGCCCTAGTCCCCTTGACTAGTTGGACTTTGGGGGCATAAAAACCTCCCTTGTGGAGACCTTTTCCTCTTCCCTGTGGTGACCCTGATCCCTGACCTAGGCACTAACGGCTCCTCAGCCCCCCGGTGGGTCTTGAATTGTCTCTCTGTTGGTAGAGGACTGGTTGAAGCTCCCAACTTGCTGGGGACTGCCGCTTTGTCCCACTGCTACTCGCAGTGGAAAGGCCTGAGCTGTCTTGTGCAGCTACCCACTCTCCTGAAACTCCTGTGCACCCTCAGGTGCTCTGGGGCCTCTGCCACCTGCAGAGATGTGGGGCCTGCACTGCCTTGTGACACTGCAGGGTTTTCTTCAGCTCTCTCCCAGCCCTATACACCAATTCATGCACCGAGGGGCCCCTGCTGCTCAGAGTCGGGGACCCGAGCTGCCTCATGCAGTCACAGAGTCCCTTCAGCTCTCACTTGTCCCATGCACCAATCTGTGCACCATGGGACCTCTGCCTCTTGCAGTGTCGGGGACCCATGCTGCCTCATGCAGCTGGGGGGGTTCCTCCCTCAGGTCTCCAGCCCTGTGCACCACCCTGTACACCAAGGGCTCCCGCCTCATGCAGCTGCTGAGGTTCCATCTGCTCTCTGAACGTCTGTGCACCAATTCGTGCACTGACGCCATGGCTCCCTCCACAGCGGGGCTGGGATGCAGCCACTTGCTGCTTCCCACTGAGAAGAGGTGTCTTCTGGGCACTGGTCAGCTCTACCAGCTCTTCTGCAGCCCTCTTCATCATCCCTTGTTGAAACTGCCCATGTGCTCAGTACGCAGGCTTTTGTTCCCTCTGGAGGCTACACCCCCAGATTAGGAACTGACCAATAGAAATGCCTGAGGAATTAGTTTCCTCTCAGGTCCTCTTTTTCACCTCGCCCCTAGGTCAGGGTGAGGCAAGGCTCTCTTCCTCCCTCTTCTGATTGGCAGGGAAGGAGAATGCCTCCAGCAATCAGCCTGAGCCATCCAGCTCAAGCCAGCAGGCCAGGTTGCCACCAGCAAGCCTGCCACAAAGGAATATTTCTTCCTTTTCCCCTCCCTGCTGTCTTGTCCATTTAGAGTTGTAATTGCATCTTATCATATGTTTGTAGTACTTCATGCAACAGGACTGTGATCTCCTTTGGAGTTTTTTGGTGCTACCGCGTATGAGGATAAGAATAAGAAACAACTGAAGACCACAGTTAGTGCATTGTACCTATTTGCAAATATTGCCTTTCTTTTAAAAAAAGCAAAAAATGCCCACTGTATCTCCATTCATCTAACACTGCCACCCATCGCTGCACAATCTGAGTTGCCTTCTATATACAACCAGGATCAACAAAGGGATTCATGTGCCCATTCCTATTCTAGACATGACATCAAACATATGCTATATTTGCATTGACGAGCCACAAACTAAACCTCCCACAGAATTTCCAGCAGGTAGCTATAAACTGCCTAGTTCTGAGAAGGGAGTATTGCAAAGAATATAGCAGCTCAAACCACGCTGCTGATACACTACATCGAGTGTACCACTTTGCCAATGCTTTAGCTACTCAGAGTATTCAAAGCAAAAAGATAGGCTAATGTGTTTTTTGGGAATCACATTACCCTGTTCCTGGAGTTTGAAGAAGAGTTCATATTTATCCTATGATGATCCAAAAATCTACAATACTGCTGTGAACACCTTATTTCAATTACTTCAGATAGAAAAAAGAACAGGCTTTCAACTCCTGCTGCATGGCCCACAGGTTAATGGACTAATGCAATAAAGCAGTAGGTTATAATAGGAGTCTCAATACAATTAAAACCATAAAGCTAACGATGATCTGTTTCAAATGAAGCTGTAGATGAAAATAAAAAATAGTTTTGTTCCACTTAAGCACACAGAGGACTTTAGTCAAGTAAAATATGTGTAACGCTCAAAAATAAAATCTTCTTATTGTCACTTATATGAACATATTGCAACGCTTTATCATTAGGTGATTTTTCTTACTGCTGCCTGGGAATATGCCTAACTTCTATGAAATATATGGATTAAACTGTTGCATAAATAGTCTCCTAGAAGAACATACTCACTGTAGCAACCGCCTGATACGACTCAGAAAAACAAATGTGCTCTGGAGAAAAGCAGACATGAGAAGCCTCACCTTTTCCCCATTCACAGTTCTGCTAGGAATGGCAAGACAAGTTCTATATCAAAAAAGATCTAGGAGTAACACAACACAAGGTCTTCAAACCACTGTCCCCTGTGATAGAGCGTAGGGCTGTACGAAGCTTCGGGTGCTAATTCAATTCGGAAGAGATTTGGCCCGATTCAGCAGCCAAACCTCTGAAGCGGAATCGAATCAGGAGACCAATAAAAAGGTCCAAATAGATTCAAAGCTCTCCAAATC
>NW_017729022.1:179249735-179252841 GCF_001723915.1 Gavialis gangeticus
CCTGGCTGCTGCAGCAGCCTCAGGGCTTCTGGGGCCACATGGCAGAGCCCCCTCACCCCCACCTGTGTGAGGCAGTGGCAGGCAGCAGGGATTGCCCCTACCACCACCTGGCAGGAACTGGTGGGTGCAGGGCTTTTTTTGTTTTTTTTTTTGTTTTTTTTGTTTTTTAAGAGCCTGGAGCTGAGGCCAGGCAGGGGATGGGAGTTCATGACAGAGCCCCCCACGCAGCATAAGGCAGTGGGGATTGCCTCCCCTTCCCCCCCCTCCCTGGCAGCAGCTGGTGAGTGTCAGACTTTTTTTTTCCAGGAGCCAGGAACTGAGGCGGGGCAGGGCAGCCATTGACAGGGCTGGGAGAGCAGGCAGGGGATGGGGCTGATTCAGAGATTCGGCAGCAGCTGAATCTCCGAATCAGATTCAGCTGAATCAATTCAGGACAGTGATTCAAATCACCAAACTGAATCACTGTCCCCAGCATCAGCTAAATCCAAATCCAAAGCTAATACTAGCCACTTCGCACAAGCCTAATAGACTGCATAAACCCACTCAGACTAACAAAGAGATAGTTGGAAACTAAGGCCTTATTTAATTCAACTTATTAAATGACCCCAAACCCCAGTTTAGTATCAGACCCATTTGGGGATGAACTAGGTCTTGTTGCAAAGGAAGGAGCTCAAAGAATTAGAAACAGAAGCATATTAGCAGAGATGTAGGGAACTTCTTTGTCATCCTGGGCAAGTTGGGCAAGGCAGCCAAGGGCATACCTGAGATTCTGGCTGGTATCTGGGACTCAAGAGAAAAAGACCAGGGATTCTCAGGTCCCAACACCTGTAAAACTCCAGCTCTGCAGAGAGAGGAAGCAGACTATGGTAGAGTTAGGGCAGCCCTGGAGTCCTAACAGCCATGGGGGAAGTTGTCCCCCAGTTAAGGAGTTAAACCTCTCACCTGCTGTCCCAAATACGTTGCTGAATACCATGCTGAGCAAAGAAATAAAAGGCTTGACATCACTGCCCATTTCCCAGCCCCTCTCTACATAGCCCTAGTCTGTAGCTGCTGGAAAAACAGCAGAGCTACTTCTATTTCAGCATCCCCAGCCTCAGTTTCAGCAACATTCCCTCAATCCGCACTCAGGGCTTGTCCTCACACAGCCCCAGTTATGTTACTGTATGTTAGGTGCTTGATAACTCAGAAACAGCCATAAGTATGTGACAGGAATGGGGTCAGTTCTGGGGGTGGTCTTGAAAATAGGTATAAGAGTACAGGGAAGTAGTCCTGCCAATTGATGTCTTGCGGAGGGATGAAGGATCCAGCAAATCCAGAATGATCTACAAGCAAGCCTAGGACAGGCTGAAGTGGCTGGAGTTGTGTGTTGTTTCGCTTTTGATTTCTGGAAATGCTACTCAGAAAAAAAGGGAGACTAAATGGCACCTGGGAAGCCCTGGAGGGGATGGGACCTCAGAGAGACCTGGTTGGAGGTCCTGTAGTGCAGTACCTCCTACAGGAGACTTTTGGCAATGTCAATGGGGTTCAATGATCCCCTTCAAGAAAGAAGAGTCTCAGACCAATACAGGAACGGGTAAGGAAGAAGGATGTGGATTGCAGCAGCTTCCCAGCACCTGAAAGAGAAGGTACTACAAAATCAAAGGAGGGTACAGCAGATCCAAGGATGATCACTCTCTTTATTCTGCCCCAATCTCCAACAGGACATATCCACTGGCTTAATTGTTTTTAGGGAGCGAGAGAGGGGAGGGACAAAGAGGGGGAAAGAGGGGAAGAGAGCGGAGTGGAGAAGGGAGAAAGAGGGGGAGGAGAAAAAGGGATGGCCAGGGAAAGGGGAGGTAGGCGAGAGGCAGGAGGGAGGAGGGAATTTAGAGGTGGGAGGAAAGGGGGAAGAGTGGGGGAAAAAGGGGAGGAAGTATAGGTAGAGGAGTGGATGGAGGAGAGAGGGGAGACTCTATTAGGAAGAGGTGTCATCAATAAGTTCATCAATTGGGAAGGGGGAGCATTGGATATAATTCCAAAGAGAAGGATACTTTAGCAGAACATCTTCAATTTGTAAACTGGGCTGCTCTGTAAGCTGTTCAAATTTTTGCAACAGATGTGATCCAGCAGAGGTTTTCCTCATCAGAGAAGAGCTCTTTGCAAGTGCATCTATACTACACAGTGCCTCTGCAGCTCTGTGCCCCTACATTTCTAGGGTAGGAGTTATGGACTGGGAAGGAAAGAGGTGTAGTAGAGTCATCCTCCCCAGAATTTAAAGTTGCCTAGGAAAAGCAGGCAGAACTAGACTAGACCTTAGAGACAGGGAGTGCACCTACACAAGACATTTACTGTGGAGTTGCCTAATTAGCTCCGCAGCAAAGTCACAGCATCTACATGTGCAGCCCTATTAGGCTACAGTAAAATTTAAAATGTCTCCATTGGTTAGTATTTGTAAACACAAGTACTATCATGTAGGGATTATTGTACCACAATACGCATATAGACACTGATGGACCTGGCTGGGATGTAAGGGTGCTTCAGTGCAGGGGCTGCCTGTTGGCTAGCCCCACACTGGAGCACCCTTGTACCCCAGCCAGTCCTCTGCAGCACATTGAGCTGGGTCAGAGCAGCCCCAGGCTGGCAGGCTGACCTCCCCAAACTGGGGCTGCTCCAACCCAGCTCAACATGCTGCAGTCCTAGGTGCACGTGAACACAGTGCTCAGAAGCAATAAACTCCAGCACAAACTGCACTGGAGTTTATTCAGTCAAATCAAATGCCCAGGGAGTGGGAAAAGACTCCCAAAGAGTCTATTACAGCTTAAACTCAGGACAGAATTAATCCTCCAAAGTTCTTAATATGTGATAGAACTTGGAAATTAACTTGGTTCTCCTGAAGTCCAAATCTCTGCCCTTGCCACATGACCATTCAGCCTCTCTGGATAAACCTAAGAAGTGGGTCAGCATAGAAGATCAGAACTTCAGCCAGCCACAATAATCATCCTTAGACAGACACTTGGCTGGGATGGTTTAGCCAGGGACAATCCTGCCTTGAGCAGGGGGCTGCACTAGATGACCTTGTGAGGTCCCTTCCAGCCCTCCGTTCCTATGATCAATACATTATCTTTTG
>NW_017729022.1:179257841-179261862 GCF_001723915.1 Gavialis gangeticus
GGGAGTGGGAAAAGACTCCCAAAGAGTCTATTACAGCTTAAACTCAGGACAGAATTAATCCTCCAAAGTTCTTAATATGTGATAGAACTTGGAAATTAACTTGGTTCTCCTGAAGTCCAAATCTCTGCCCTTGCCACATGACCATTCAGCCTCTCTGGATAAACCTAAGAAGTGGGTCAGCATAGAAGATCAGAACTTCAGCCAGCCACAATAATCATCCTTAGACAGACACTTGGCTGGGATGGTTTAGCCAGGGACAATCCTGCCTTGAGCAGGGGGCTGCACTAGATGACCTTGTGAGGTCCCTTCCAGCCCTCCGTTCCTATGATCAATACATTATCTTTTGCAAAGGATGGATGAACTTCTTTCCATTAGCCTAAATTTCTGCATACCAGGTGATGGAGAATGTAATGGAATTAGTGGCACATTACTGGACAATGTTATTGGAACATTTACCAGCAGTAAAATCCAGGCCCCAGGGAAGCCAATGCTAATACTATCACTGGATTTCAGTGAGGTCAGGATTTATTTAAAAAAGGGTAGGCTGCAGCCTTCAAATTTCGATCTAATTACATGTCTTTACCTTATGAACAAGTTTGCATTAAAATCCAAGAACTACAGAATGATATTGTGTAACCAGGTTGTTTAATTCCCACTGAGGCAGCACAAGGGGGTAATGAACTTCTAATGGTTTCAAACTTATCTTTAAAAGGAAAGGGCAAATTCCTAACAGCTATCACAAGAAACACTTCAATGATCTTTCAACTGTCCTTGTGCTTTAGACAAGTTTCTATGATTTTTAACCCCGCCAACTCTGATCTGCTGCTGTATAAAGTGGTAAGAGGCAAGATCATTGTCTGACCTGAAAAAGATGGTGCACACAAGGGAGAGGTCACACTTCAGTCTGGATTAACATTTTGAGGTCATCTGTCATTGAGCTGAAACAGGAGTGGCAAGAATTCTTAAACAGCAGCAAGAAGGAAAGCAGTTCAAATATCTTATTAATTCTTCCCTCTTTACTTGTTCTGTGCTGTGCTTTAATCCACATGCATGTGGACAAAGCATTGGCAACCTGTGATCTCCTTCTCCACTCCTAGGCAGCCAGTTGTCTTCTTCCTCAGTTGGTCCCTGTGATGCCCTCAGTTGGTGTTGTGAGTATCTCCCTGCTTCCTGGATCAGGCACCCCAACTAGCCTGCCACGACTTGATGAAAATGCAATTGAAGCAGGGGCTCAGTGATGTTCCGTGGGTCAGCGTCATGGGGGAACTTATGCTGGCCAGGTTGCACCCCAGTAAGCTCAGCATATTGCCACATTCGTGTGTGCCCCTCTCCCCTCCAGCTTCTGCCAGAGTTTTCAACCTCCCGTGGCAGCAGTTGCAGCTGATATCATCAGCCAGCCACTGCCCAGTCTGATTGACAGATTTCATAGATTTCATAGACATTAGGGCTGGAAGGGACCTCAGAAGAACTTCGAGTCCAGCCCCCTGCCTCAGGGGCAGGAAGTCAGCAGGGGTGATAGGATCCCAGCATGATAAACATCCAAATTTGTCTTGAAGGCATTCAAAGTGGGTGCTTGAGCCACCTCTGACAGCAGTCTATTCCAGACTCTGGGGGCTCAGACAGTAAAGAAGCTCTTCCTTATGTCCAGCCTGAAATGGTCATGGAGGAGTTTGTGACCGTTTGACCTTGTCATCCCTTGGGGTGCTCTGGTGAACAGACGTTCCCCCAGATCCTGGTGAGCACCCCTTATAAACTTATAGGCACCCACCAGATCACCCCTGGGCCTGTGCTTTTCCAGGCTCAAGAGTCCCATAGCTCTTAGCCTCTCATCATAAGGTCCGTTTTCCTGACCTCTGATCATGTGCGTGGCTCTCCTCTGGACTCTCTCAAGCTTCTCCACATCCTTTTTGAATTGTGGAGCCCAAAACTGGACACAGTACTCCAGCTGTGGCCTCACCAAGCCCAAGTACAATGGGAGAATGACATCCCGGGATTTGCTTGAGAAGCATCTATGGATGCAAGCCAGCATTTTTCTCACTTTACTAGCTGCAGCATCACATTGAAAGCTCATGTTCATCCTGTGGTCAATCATGACCCCCAAGTCCCTTTAGTTTGTAGTGCTAGCCAGCATAGCACTGCCAAGCCTATAAGCATACTGCAGGTTTTTCTTCCCGAGGTGGAGAACCTCGCATTTTTCAGTGTTAAACACCATCAGGTTCTCATCCGCCCATTTGCTGAGCCTGTCAAGGTCAGCCTGGATTGCCCTCCTGTCCTCAGGTGTGGATGCTTTACCCCAGAGTTTGGTGTCATTGGTGAACTTGGCCAGTCTGCTTCTGACACCAATGTCCACATTATTAATGAGGATGTTGAATAGTATAGGCCTAAGGAGAGAGCCTTGAGGGACCCCACTGGTCACAGCACACTACAACCATTGACTTTCATCAACCACCACCCTCCGGGTCTCACCACGGAGCCAATTCCGCAGCCAGAGGATGTTTTAAAAGACGGTGCATTGCCAGCTTGTACAGCTCCGGCCCCATCTCCAGTTCCCTCCTGGGTAAGTTCTCAGTGGTGCCAGGGTCCCTAGGCCTGTCTCTGGGAATGTCGGAGTCTGTTCCCAGCATCTCAGACCCCTGTGAGCAGCCCTAGCTGCCACAGTCCCATATTTGCATCAGACTCCTTTGGTACAAAAGCAAGGCCCTCAAAAATTCCTTTCGCCAAAGTCTCTCTGCCTCTACAGGTTTTGTATCCTAGGTGCCACAGTCCAGTTCAAGCAAAAGAGCCATGATTTAAAAAGTCACCACACAAAGTCAGATATCAATATCTACTTAGGAGGGCCCTGAAGGTCAATGAGAGGTTAGCACCTTTGCTGTGGGCGTATCTTGCAGCCAACATCCTGAATAAGCCCAGCTATCAGCATTCAGGGCTTGTGGACGGAGGTGATATCTTTTATTAGACCAACAACATTTTTGCAAAAAAAATTCTTTAAATGCAAGCTTTTGGGCACAAACACCCTTCATCAGGCATTAGAGAAAAAATTGTAAAAGTTCTCCTGGGTAGAAATGAAAGTTCATATTTCATAGGATTTCACAGAGGAGTCAATCTATGGCAAAATGCTCTGGGCAGCAGTTCTTAGCTGGTAAGGAGTCCCAGCTCTCCTGTGAAGCAAAACTGGAAGCACTGGCAGCGAAACCAGATGTGCTCCTGCTTCTTTGCGCCACTGCTGCGTACCACCTGGGGCCTTCCCAAGTACCCCCATGGGAGCGCATACCTCTGGTTGACCATCCCTGCTCTAGACCAATACAGCTACAACCTGGATACTTGACATATGGAAGATATAGAGTTTTTAGCCAGTTTTTTTAATGAAATCTTCATATTTTTCTAAACACCTTTGACCACCTGAAACCTGAGATCCTGCTCCTGCCTTCGTGTAAGATAATTCACATCATCACATCCTCACAGGAGTGCCGAGACTCCTTACCAGCTAAGAACTGCTACCCAGAGGGTTTTTCCATCTATTGACCCCTCTGTGAAAGCCTATGAAATATGAAGTTTCATTTTTACCAAAAACTTTTATAATCTTTTCTCTGATGCCTGATGAAGGGTGTTTGTACCCAAAAGCTTGCAGTTAAAGATTGTTTTTTACAAAAATCTTGTTGGTCTTATAAAAGATATCACCTCTGTCCACAAGCCCCGATTGCTTTTTCCTCTACACCAAAACAGCTACAACCTGGATACCTGACAGATATTAGCATTGCATTTAAAGTTCAGAATCCCCTCAAACCAGGCTTCATAAAAAGTCATAGGAAAAGCAATTGCTACCTGAAAGAACTCACAATCTAAACAACAGATAAGAAAATATAGTTATCTCCATGTTACAAATAGGAAATTGACACACGAGAAGATTAAGTGACCTAGCAAAGTGTCTGTGGTAGAGCCACAAACTAAACCTAGATCTAAGTCCACATCCACCATCTTAACCACAGAACATCCTTCTTCTCTACAGCCTATCATCACACAA
>NW_017729022.1:179266862-179302637 GCF_001723915.1 Gavialis gangeticus
GATAGGATCCCAGCATGATAAACATCCAAATTTGTCTTGAAGGCATTCAAAGTGGGTGCTTGAGCCACCTCTGACAGCAGTCTATTCCAGACTCTGGGGGCTCAGACAGTAAAGAAGCTCTTCCTTATGTCCAGCCTGAAATGGTCATGGAGGAGTTTGTGACCGTTTGACCTTGTCATCCCTTGGGGTGCTCTGGTGAACAGACGTTCCCCCAGATCCTGGTGAGCACCCCTTATAAACTTATAGGCACCCACCAGATCACCCCTGGGCCTGTGCTTTTCCAGGCTCAAGAGTCCCATAGCTCTTAGCCTCTCATCATAAGGTCCGTTTTCCTGACCTCTGATCATGTGCGTGGCTCTCCTCTGGACTCTCTCAAGCTTCTCCACATCCTTTTTGAATTGTGGAGCCCAAAATTCGACACAGTACTCCAGCTGTGGCCTCACCAAGCCCAAGTACAATGGGAGAATGACATCCCGGGATTTGCTTGAGAAGCATCTATGGATGCAAGCCAGCATTTTTCTCACTTTACTAGCTGCAGCATCACATTGAAAGCTCATGTTCATCCTGTGGTCAATCATGACCCCCAAGTCCCTTTAGTTTGTAGTGCTAGCCAGCATAGCACTGCCAAGCCTATAAGCATACTGCAGGTTTTTCTTCCCGAGGTGGAGAACCTCGCATTTTTCAGTGTTAAACACCATCAGGTTCTCATCCGCCCATTTGCTGAGCCTGTCAAGGTCAGCCTGGATTGCCCTCCTGTCCTCAGGTGTGGATGCTTTACCCCAGAGTTTGGTGTCATTGGTGAACTTGGCCAGTCTGCTTCTGACACCAATGTCCACATTATTAATGAGGATGTTGAATAGTATAGGCCTAAGGAGAGAGCCTTGAGGGACCCCACTGGTCACAGCACACTACAACCATTGACTTTCATCAACCACCACCCTCCGGGTCTCACCACGGAGCCAATTCCGCAGCCAGAGGATGTTTTAAAAGACGGTGCATTGCCAGCTTGTACAGCTCCGGCCCCATCTCCAGTTCCCTCCTGGGTAAGTTCTCAGTGGTGCCAGGGTCCCTAGGCCTGTCTCTGGGAATGTCGGAGTCTGTTCCCAGCATCTCAGACCCCTGTGAGCAGCCCTAGCTGCCACAGTCCCATATTTGCATCAGACTCCTTTGGTACAAAAGCAAGGCCCTCAAAAATTCCTTTCGCCAAAGTCTCTCTGCCTCTACAGGTTTTGTATCCTAGGTGCCACAGTCCAGTTCAAGCAAAAGAGCCATGATTTAAAAAGTCACCACACAAAGTCAGATATCAATATCTACTTAGGAGGGCCCTGAAGGTCAATGAGAGGTTAGCACCTTTGCTGTGGGCGTATCTTGCAGCCAACATCCTGAATAAGCCCAGCTATCAGCATTCAGGGCTTGTGGACGGAGGTGATATCTTTTATTAGACCAACAACATTTTTGCAAAAAAAATTCTTTAAATGCAAGCTTTTGGGCACAAACACCCTTCATCAGGCATTAGAGAAAAAATTGTAAAAGTTCTCCTGGGTAGAAATGAAAGTTCATATTTCATAGGATTTCACAGAGGAGTCAATCTATGGCAAAATGCTCTGGGCAGCAGTTCTTAGCTGGTAAGGAGTCCCAGCTCTCCTGTGAAGCAAAACTGGAAGCACTGGCAGCGAAACCAGATGTGCTCCTGCTTCTTTGCGCCACTGCTGCGTACCACCTGGGGCCTTCCCAAGTACCCCCATGGGAGCGCATACCTCTGGTTGACCATCCCTGCTCTAGACCAATACAGCTACAACCTGGATACTTGACATATGGAAGATATAGAGTTTTTAGCCAGTTTTTTTAATGAAATCTTCATATTTTTCTAAACACCTTTGACCACCTGAAACCTGAGATCCTGCTCCTGCCTTCGTGTAAGATAATTCACATCATCACATCCTCACAGGAGTGCCGAGACTCCTTACCAGCTAAGAACTGCTACCCAGAGGGTTTTTCCATCTATTGACCCCTCTGTGAAAGCCTATGAAATATGAAGTTTCATTTTTACCAAAAACTTTTATAATCTTTTCTCTGATGCCTGATGAAGGGTGTTTGTACCCAAAAGCTTGCAGTTAAAGATTGTTTTTTACAAAAATCTTGTTGGTCTTATAAAAGATATCACCTCTGTCCACAAGCCCCGATTGCTTTTTCCTCTACACCAAAACAGCTACAACCTGGATACCTGACAGATATTAGCATTGCATTTAAAGTTCAGAATCCCCTCAAACCAGGCTTCATAAAAAGTCATAGGAAAAGCAATTGCTACCTGAAAGAACTCACAATCTAAACAACAGATAAGAAAATATAGTTATCTCCATGTTACAAATAGGAAATTGACACACGAGAAGATTAAGTGACCTAGCAAAGTGTCTGTGGTAGAGCCACAAACTAAACCTAGATCTAAGTCCACATCCACCATCTTAACCACAGAACATCCTTCTTCTCTACAGCCTATCATCACACAATAGGAACTCCTCCAGATGGACTCTCACCAAGCTGCTGTTTGGGTCTCTCCTCACTGGGACTCTCAGCTTCCTCTCCCTAAATTGACTGTAGATTGGTCTCTTCCCCCTAGTCTTTCTAACATGCTTCCTGAGCACAGGGATTCTGTTACTCTTTTCCAGACACGAGATTGCATGGTCCAGCTGCCTCAGTGCTGACCACTATGTTTCATTAGTTGATCTTGGTGGGTCCTCTGGGTGTACATTTCTCCTCTTCAGGGACATGCAATGCCAAAAGCAGACAGACATGTAGACTCAGCCAGAAACCAAATCATTCTTTGCTTTATGGAGCAAAGCAAGCATATGTTTCGGGAAAACAAATGACTATGTGCACCTTCCTGTTTATATTTCTTCACCGCTCCCCTGAGTTGTTTGGGTTTAGGTCAGAATTCTCTAAGAACTCCAGGCTCCCCATATCTCTGCTCACAGCTTCTCCTTTGAATTACAAAGTCTCTCTTTTTTGTACAGCCAGTTTTCTTCTTCCTTAGCTGGTCCCCAGCTACCATAGACTCCTCTGCTACAAAAGCATGCCTGCCTTTCTGGTCCTTTCTCCTGCCCAAAAACTCTGAATCCTTCTGAGAACCACTCAAGTCTTTTGGGCTCTGTAGGTTTTAAGATCTAGTATCTCTTTGTTCCATTTCTCTGGGAAATTCCACTGCAGAAAACCTCTTTTCAGTATGCAAACATGGCTGGTTTGGCTTCCCTAGTTTTAGTGTTGTTCTAAGGGCATCCCATTTGAACACCTATCTATACATAATGATGTTCCACTGTCCTTAGGAGGAGTGGAAGGGATTGACAGCATGCTCCATATAAACCGAGGTGGTAACCCACAATAAGCTGTATGTAGGCAGATTGCCCAAATCACCTGTTTCTCATGTTTTTGCAGTAATTCATATTTTTATGGCCATTTTCTTATGCCCCCTAGCAATACTGCAGTGTATTATTTCACTGTGTTTTCATGCTGGAAAAGTGCCACATAAAACAGTAAAGACAATTATGACTAGTTCTTCAGCTGGTGTAAACTAAGATGCCTCCTTTGGTTTTGGTATAGGTAGGTCAATTTATACAAGACAAAGATCCAACACTTGAAATATAAAGTACTACATTTTGCATATCTCATTAACTACCAATAAATCTCTTAACCTTTGTATTAAGAAGTTAGGTGCCCAGATATTTATGAATAGAATAAATTAATGGCGTTTTTGTCGCTCCTGCACTAACTTCCCTCTGTTTGCCATTGGTACAACACACCAAGATTAGGACCAGTGAATAACGTTGTCCCTTTTTTGGTACTAAACTCAAGAGCAGAGCCATGTGATGATTCAGGCAACAAGGCTGCAAGTGAACATCTGCTGACCTTCCTTTCAGACAACCACTTTACAAATTCTAAGTACTTGTTCAGAGTTCCTTTCCCACGCGAAAACCCACACAGAAGGCATTGCCTGCATAAGGCCGTCAAGATTTCCCCATTGACTGCACTAGGACTTTTGCCCAACCAAAGAGAGCTAAAAGAGACCATGTGCAAAGGATTTTACATTGATCTTGTTAAATTACAGTGTGCTGATTCTCTGTCTTCTTTTTTAAATGCAGGAAAACATAGAGATCAGTGCAATCTACATTAACGAAACATCACATCTCATGTGTTTTCTTATTGATTATATTTTTGTAGGGAATGCTTTGCTCCTGAAATGACAGAAGCTCCTTGTCTTGAAGGAACCCTGTTGTCTGCCAAGGATCTTTCAGCCTCATGCTTTGAGAGTCTGGTTAATTTGTAATTAGGGTCAGAGTCACATATCAGAGTTTTCCTGAACTATCAATAGTGAATTGTCATCCAGCATTAAACATTTCATTTTGTGGGAACAATGTTACTTGCATTGCTGTCTTAGCAAGAGTCAGATTAGCAATTTTTATTCCAAAAACAAGACAGAGTGCAAGACTTATAGGAGCAAACCCTGATTAAATGAACAACTATTAAAATAGGAAAGGAAATACCAAATTTATCAACATTCTGTGAAACAGACAGATCTGCTACAGAATTTTCCAGGCAAACAGAACCACCCTAAATAGCACCACAGGAGTGCTTGAGCACACATTAAAAAAAAAGTTGGAAGTTCAAAATCCGATCATTAAGGTTCGAATTCAGGAAAGCAGTTAAGCTTAAGTGTTTTCCTGAACAGGAGTGGATGCAAGCATGTGCTTAATTGCCTTGTCTTAAGCTGGCTGCTTTCCTGAATCAGAGCCTGAATTTTTTATTATATAGATTTTTTTTCGTGTGCAACTATTACTAAATTACATTCATTTTATAAATACATTCCTATTAACTTGCCATTATTGTCCTAAGTTTCTGGAGAAATAAGACTCCAGTTCACTAAGGTACTTAAGTACATGACTGAATTTAAAAAGTTTTAAGGACTTTGCTGAAAAAGGACTTAGGTACTTAAGAAGGGTTCTCTGATACTAGTGTGGTGGTATTAAAAATTTGTCCTGGGAAGGTGGCTGGATCCCAAGTGGATTGGTATACAGTATTCCAGTTGCTGGTTCGAACTCAGTTCTGACATATACTGTAAATCCAACAGATATTACCACCTGACAGCTGTTGAATGACTTACGTGCTACAAGTTTGGCAATGACATTCCACTGCCTCCTAATGAAAAGTTTTGTTCACTGCACCAAAAAAGCTTCCCAACTTGCTCAGAGCTGAGGAGATGATCAAAGCAAGTCTCTTGCAACCCACCAAAACTCTTCCCCCCTGTCCCACATATTAATTCCTGACTACCTCTCCCATTAAGGGTCTGGATCTCATTACCAGTCCTCTCCCCCACTCCCATCCTCCCTCTATCTCCCAGCAGCCACAAAGAAAGGGTATGTCTCATTGACTATAATTTAGACTGCAAGGCCCTCTATTTTTTGTTTTGAATTGATAAAATTGCACAGCATTAAGACACCAGGTTTTTGGTAACATTACTATTAGAACAGCACCAATATAAATCAACAGACAAACTCAGAAAATCCCAGTATTGCCATTTTGCCACAGAAAGTAGGAGTTCTTGTTTGGTATAGAAGCCCACAAAACATGTGGCAGCCTAATTCAGTATTGCCAAATCCATGCATTCAAAAATTTTGAGTCTGACCCCCAAAATAATTAGATTAGTAAAAGCATATGTTTTTTTAAAAGGGAGACTCTTATTTGTCCTTGTACTATTTGAGTTTGCACAGTGCTCTCAGGTCATATTTTCCAGTCTTTCTCCACTGTTATGAGGGATAGATGCATACTTTGTTTTAAAAATGAAATTTAATAATGAAAGCTAAGAGTCTCCTGTAATCACTTGACTCCAGAATCTACAGGCTTTATAAAAAACCAACATCATCAACGCTGCCAACTACAAGCCTGAATTCAGCCCCATTAGAACCAGCCTGAAAAGTGACCTTAAGAGCACCATGCAAACAAAAGGAAAGGTCTTCCTTTTCATGCATGAATGGAGGGAGACTAAGAGGGGCTGCTGAAATAAAATCCCTCATTCATGATGGAATCAATGACCTTGTTCTCTGCTTTTGGGAGGAGGGAAAATGCTGCAAGAACAAGGGTCCAGCTATGGGGATTGCGATGTTTTCTAAGCACTCAGGAGTCGGGTGCATCATGAAAGCAGACACAACACTTAGCTTTATGAACATTTCAGCCCTCAGGAAACAACTAGATCATGTAAAGAAGGCTCAAAGCACAGCCACTCCCATTTCAGTAATATAACATCTCTTGCTGATTTGGGCTCCACCAAAATTTCAGGCCAGTTAGCAAGTGCAACAAAGTAAAAAATGTTTATCGTGCATATTGTGATCAATGCTACAGGTCTGCCTGAACTCAGCAATCTGTAAATGCCACTATATCTAATGCATTATGGTAAGCTCCCATACCTTTCCACTCATCTTGAGTTCCTCCTGGCATCAGACCCAGGATTATTTCAGGGGTGACCAAAACCGTGTCCTGTCCCCAAGCAACAGGAACAGCCAGTGACAGTTTTATGACTCTGGGTTTATTTTCTCCCTTTATATTGGTTAGTCCTAGATACAGCAAATCTGTCTGGATAAAGCAGTGGATCACTTCCTTTGAAGGAACTGAAGAGAGCTTGCTCTTTCTGTCTCTCTAAAGGAGCTGCTCTCTGCCAAAAAGCAAACAGTATTTTGTTTTCCTTTCATTTCATTCTCATTTTCTTTGCTAGTACTTGATGCTACAAACCCAGCTCCTCCATCCCTATGCAGATCAGACCTTCCACAACAGAACTCATTCAAAAGGTTAAGACCCTACTGTTGTGAAGCAAAGTATTAATTATATTGCAGAGCCTGCACAGAGATGCTTGATATAAAAATCATTCAAACATTAATTGTAACATCAGAGCTTTGTAACCTTTGAGCATTTGCATCAACATCCCATCCCATCAGGCTTTTGAAAACTTTTTCCCAGGTAGATTTTTTTTTCCAAGTACATGTTGTCAGAGATATGAAATGAAATATCAGCATTTTCCATTTATGAGCTGATTATAGCTAATGGACTCATCATAGTCATAGATTTTTTTTCTTCTTCTTTTTACTTCTTATTATCCAATCATGGAATGTAACAGCACAAAATGCCGTCTTTATTCTTTATTTCATTCAATATAGTAAGTATTCTGACTAGCCCTTACTGACAATCTGATTTTTCACAAAAGGAGCATTTGCAAGGTGAAAGATGGATATTCTGTGAAATATTTTACTTGTCATCAGTTTTGTGTTCTTATATCTCAGGCTGAGACATCCTATGACAGATAAGTTCGGCCATCAGAGGAAAAGAATAGCTATGCTTTTCTCAAACACTAGACCACACTGCTCCCGTGTGGTTTCAATAAAGAAGCAAAAAGAGTGGGGTTGAAACTACAGCATTCTGTGCAGAATTTGTATAAATCAGGGGCTTTATAGGTTATATGCATGGCACTACGCTTGCTGCTAGCACAAAATAAAAATGATTATGGTAAAGTAAAAACAAAGGTTTTATCTGATACCAGATGCATGTCACAGAAGAACTGCCCTATCCTGGGCTAGACTTTCGTTCAATCAATAAATGCCCTGACAATTAATAAGGGTGAACGTGCTGATACAGTTGTGAGGTTAATTGGGTGTTTTATGATGAATAGGGCTCTTCAAAGGTACCTTAAAAACAAAGGCCCTATCTGCTTTCTGTACTGAACTCCACACACAGGAAAGGATGGGCCCTTGAGTACATAGCCAAACTTTCTGTTGTGCGGTAACCAGAGCACTGGCTGTCTACCCTCTCAAAGCACAGTCACCTTCACGATTCTTGCAGAGGCTCCTGGAAACACAACTCAGAGTAGTCCTTGTTGCTGTGAGAAGGACAGTGAACACAATGAAAGTATTCACAAGAAAACACTACACCATATAGTGTTTCCAGAATTGGAGCCATAATTTGTATTGTATTTTTGAGGCAACATATAAGGCAGGTATTATAACAATGTAATCTTCTACAGCCTAATGAGCATTAATACAAAACAGAAAAATAACTGTCCCCTAAACAGAATTGTGTTTTGCATATCTGTTAAAATTCACAGGATTTCCTATAAGTATCCCACACTTAATTGCTCTGCTTTTTCTACGGGTGACTTTTTTTAAATTCATTTCAGGATGACATTTAAAATGTGTTGTCTCATTGTCTGAAGTGGGATTTATTTTCTTTAAACTAAATTTAAATCAGTTTGGCTGGTTTTAAGCAGAAGACAAAACAGCTACTGCTTTTTAGTCTCAAATACCTTTTGTGCTCTATATTCTCCAAAAGGGCTTTGTTTCTTAAATTGAACTGTTGAGGTCATGTACCCTTGACTCCTCACACTTTTTTTCCCCCCAAAAAAGCAAATTATTCTATTTAGTGATACATTTTACAAAACTCTCACTCTCAGGACCGCCCCTAAACAGGGTCCTTTGGAAAAATCAAACAGAAGGACAGCTCCTATGAATAACACACACAGCTTTAATGTAGGGTGAGGAGAAGAGGCCTGCACACCTACTGCTGTGATTGCAGAGGGAATAGGTATCCCAGGGTTCATTACTGTAATACCAGCTAGAGGGAAATGGAGCCTGTGTGAGAGTATTTGCAGGCTGCAGCCCTCAATTAGACTTTAAAAGAGGATAGTCGTGAATCAGAAGGACTTTGTGGAAGCAAAAACGGTATCCTGGTGAGAAGTAAACTCTGGATTAAGTCAATTCAGCAGATAGTTTACTTTTCAAGTGTAGCAGGTCATTAAAAAAAGCGCGCGCACACACACGAGCAGAGAATAATGAATGCAGACTTAAAAGTTCCAATGATTCCTCTGCTCTCTAAAAGAATGGAATAGTTCAGAAGGAAGCATTACAGTGCATCAGGCAAACCCTCCTTAGTTCACACAATTATTGATCCGAGACGTCACAGTTATCCCTTCAGAGCCATTAAGGTCAAATGTGTTAATCCCACTGCCTCCACAGATTATCTGTTATACAGTTCAATGGGTAGAATAAGAAGCTTCGTGCAGCCATCGAAAGGAGCATGCTCCTCCCTAGTGCCAAAACAACCTTAATGCAATGGGCCCACACAAGTGTGTGTGGTGGGCAGAGGGTGGAGAGAACTGCACTGTCCCAGAGGTAATGGTTCTCCAAGGTCCAGTCCTGCCTAGAGCAGCTTGTGGTATACACAGAGGAACATACAGTGTTTTCCTTTAGGATGATGCAACTGTTCCCCTTCCACCACCTTGCTGGAGACCAGAGATCAGAGTAGCATGGACCTGAGGCAGAGCCATGACCTCATCTCCTAGGCAAAATGTTCTGCAGCTAAGGCACAGAAGCATCTGTACTCCTGAACTTTCCTCTTGGGAACTTGCCACTTGGGATGCCTGATCATTATCCTAGGATACAAAGCACAATATTTGTACCTTCTCCTTTGTCCATTGTAGCCAAGTCCTAAATACCTAAAATTGTGCTAGCTGTATGCAAACACATATTAAAGCAGCTTAAACTGGTATCCCAACAGAGGTGAACAGGTTCCCTGTCGCCTGAACAAAATAAAGGCCAAACTGTCAAACATCACCTGCATGGTCTTCAATACTATGAGCCCCAAAAAGCAAGTACAAGTATTTGCATTCACAAAAGTCCGTGAGTCCTGCCAGGCATTCATGTATGCAAATAAGATATTGCAGGTGGCTAGGCAAAGCCCTCCTTAGTCCGTTACGGATACTTTAAGGATGCTTGGGGAAAGACCTGAACAGGTACTTTTGTAGGCTAAAAAAACAAAAAATCAGAATTCAATTAATTTGCATACCATCATTGCTGAATATCTGTCCCAGTTGCCCTAAAGGCCACCTGCCCTTGAAAAATAAGAAGTCTCACCATGACTTTTCCTTAACTAGACAAAAACGCCTTTTCAAGAACATAAAGGTTGTGATACAACCAAAAAAGTAAAGAATTGCAGTGATGAATCTGAATAGCACTTTGTTCTTATGCCCAGTCGTATCTGTAGCCACATCTAACTAATGCAACCATAGTCAATTCAAAATTATTTAACCTCAAGAATTAAATGAATCCAGTTATCTAAAGAAAGGATAGAAAGAAGTCGCTAGGCAACTGCCACTTGGGATGCCTCAGAAGAATTCACACCTGTTCTTTATGTCCCACATGTGCCCATCCATGGAAATAATCTGCTAAGGAGGGAAACCAAACAACTAACTTTGAGATACACTGTGCTATTGATTTTTAAGCAGAAATCATCATTGATTTCAGACGGTGCTTTCTTGCTTACAAACTGATGACCCAGTGAGTCACTTTGTGCTAACTCCACAGCTAAGGTAAACTGGCATGTGTCCACTGACCCTGATGAAATTACGCTGTTTAAACCAAATTTGGAATCAACATCATTTTAGAAATGTCACAATAAATAAAAAACCCAAGTCATAAAGTTAAAAGCATTTTCATAACTGTCTTCCATAAGAGTGGCGCAAAACAAAAGTAGCTTACCATAAAAGGCTTGCAATGTTTTGCACCACTTCTATAAAATAATCTAGTACATGTTTAATAAGGTTATGACAAGAAAAAAGTGTGAGGTGTACATTATTACACACACACATTACACCCCAGAAAGATTAATCTGAACCATTTTCTCTCATTAACGAAGACCACACGTGGCTCTGCTTTGCACTGCTACTCATGAGTGATGCAACAGTTGTCCCATGACAACACTATTTATTTTCCCTTGCCATGCACACCTGTAAATTCATATGGCTCTATTACATTACATGTAAGCATACACATTAGTTAATGTACAGTCAATATGATAACACACTGTGCCTAGTGTTCTTTCAGTTTGGTGGGGGGGGGGTTAATAAAACTAGATTTTGCAATAGTGATCTTTGATGGCTAAAGTTTGCAAGGTAAGTTCAGTTAAAGAGGTTTTCAGTAGCTCAAGATTTCCAGAAAAGTTTCCCCTTTTGGGCTTAAAATTGGCTGTGCTTGGTATCAGGCCACAGATGTATTTTCTTAAAGACTGAGAAAATACCTTCAGTTATTGGTAGTTATTCAGCCAGCAAGAGAAAAGCCTCTTCCATTTAAAATAAGACACTTTGGGGCCATGAGTGACTGGTGCCTTCTGAACCTGGGGGGGCACCCGGAGAAGCCACCGACCCTGTTGTGGGGGGCACCAGCCCTACCGACAGCATCAGTGTCGGCCATTGGGGGGGGGGCACCGGCCCCATCGGGGGGCACATGCACCCCCGTGCACCCCATACCAGTTGCCTATGCCTTAGACATGTAGGCAACTCAAGATATATATGTACTTACTTAAAAAATGAAATTTAACATGTATTTGGACCTCAGAAACTAAATGGGGGGGGCAAGGGTAGCAGAGGGAACTGTGTAATAAAGTTAAGAAATTATTCTAGAATCCTTCTGTGAAGTTGTATTAAATGTGAAGCTATACGGTTTCCTACAGCACCAAGAAGTTGAAGAAAAAGTCACAAAATGGCATGCAGTGGCCTCATAATTAGGATTACGGGCATCTTTAGTAGCTCAATTTTTTTTTTTTTTTTTATAGAGTTGTGTAAAAGAATTCCACAGTTTCCAAATGCCAGGGGTAGAGAAATGAATGTCCCTACTTTTATCCCTTTTTTCAAAAGGGAATGCAATTAAATACCACATTTTCCATTACACAGTGTTAAGGTGGAAAACATTAGGCCTACAGTAAAGACACTGAAGGTTAAGGTTTTTATAATGTGGTGTTATAAGTATGCAGAATTTTGATAACTATTAATGGTCAGGCTCTTCAAGGCTTAAATCTTCAATATGTTCCTGAAAGGGTTCAGATTTTCCAAAGACCTTAGCTGATATCTGCGCAACCTGATCCAGATTCAGCAAGGCACTTGAGCAGCTGCTTAGCTTCTAAGCATGGCACTGCTCCAGCTGGTCGAAATGGAATGGCACACAGCTTCAAAGAGAGGTCATCGGCTGTATTAATCTGGAATGAGATAGAAGGCAGGCCTTCTACATAGCTTCAAGTCAGCTAAGTCATTAATGCATTGCTGAAATCGGGGCCCACCTGAGATGATGATCCATTTTGAAAACCTGGCTAATTCTGTAATACAGGTGAGTTAAAACTGCAGTAAAAATGGCAAGAGAGCATTAGAAAAGAACAACAGGTAACATTTAGGCCTGCAATCTACTGTAGGCATGGCCTACAGTCTATAGAATAAGGGTAAACCACCTTATGGCAGTTTTGTGTACTGCCAAACACTACAATCTGAAAAATATTAACACACAAATCAGCAGTCTTTTATTTTCCTATAAGCTTTTTTGGTGCATCAGAAAGAAAACTCTAGTTGTGCTTTTATCTTGAATTCAATTAGGGCAATGTCCTCTGAGAGAAAATTGTTTATATTCAACTACATGTCTTTATATTCATGCTAATTTTAAGAACAGAGCTGTTGTTAATTCTGATTACTGAGGCTGAGATAATAACCACTTTGGCCTGCATTGCTTAAAGTTACATGCAGTTATTCAAAGCTGAATAAAAAAAATAAATTTAACTGCAACTATGCAGTTGAATATGAAATGTGTTACTGACATCAAAAATAACAAAAAAGTATCTTTTATTACTTCTTAAATGTTTAGCTTACATTAAATGCCAGAATCTAAAAGTCATAACTGTGTATTTAGGCAGCCTGCAAAGGCAGCCTCAAATTTATACCTTTCCTTACCTTTTCTTTTTTTTTTTTAAATATTGGTGAAAGGAACATGCGAGTAATGCTTGGGTGGGTGGAGAAAAAGTTGTGTTCTGCTGTCACCTACACAAACATAAATCCAAAATAACTACATTAAGTTTCATGAACTTAAAGGAAAGCAGAATTTGGCTCCCATAAATTGGAGATGGGAAGACTGAGGGTTATTGGGCTAGAAATCAGGAGATTTACATTCTCTTCCTAGCTCTGCCTGCCACCTGCCATGGAACCCTTGGTGAGTTGCATCATCACCACCTCCATTTTTCTATTCCCACACTTCATACATCTTGTTTGTTTATATTACAGTTCTTTGGAAAAGGGACTCTTTCTTTATGTATGTACAATTTTCCAAGATCTTGGTTAGGATCTCTATGCAATCCTGTAATATGATGGCTAACGCTAAAATATTTCGTCCATTTTATTGGATCCTACCCAGCAAAGTACCTGAAAACATACACAACTCTAACCATGCAACCATCACCATCATATGCAACCATGGACTTCACAGAGAAGTTCTCCACTTGATGAGGAGCATAAAGACCACAGAGTGTTAGTTTTAGTTGACAGGTAAAGTTATTGACCCTCAGATTTAAATATAAATTACATCCAATGGGTCATGAAGCTCTCAGACTCCACCTTGGTCAGTTAACAATCAGGAAAGAAAGCATCTCCCCATCACCCAAGTCATTATATTTTACAATCACAAGCCACAGAGTTCATTAGGATATGGTTACAGTTGATAGTGTATGTCACTAAAATAGCTCATAGAAGTGTCTAATTAAATATTAAATGCTTGATGGGAAAGGAATCGTGAGCATCATTACTGGTGCTACCCTTGCCTACATCACCTTAATTAAATTCCTCATTCATATTCACCTCTCCATTTCCTGGTAGGAGACCCAGAGGCTAAGAGTACATGGGGGCCCAAAGGCCCTGGCCCCCTTGGGAAGAGAGTTGTCACCTGAAATGCATAAAACTTTCCATATGTCCATCATTTTAGGCCTCCTCACACCCAGCAAAAAGAAGAGTCGACACCTATAACCCCAACCTGTAGCCTCAAGGAAATACAAGGGTACAAAGATGACCTGTTCTTAGCTCTCATACCATACAAGAAAAGCTGTTGTTCTTGTATTAGCCAGGGTACTCATGCTAGAGATACCCTCATGATTCTCCCTTTGGGCAGCACTGAACAAGCAGGAGGAATAGCACACCCAGGACTTTATATCATATTCCCCATCTACATCCACAGCACGCACATGGAGCAATATGCAACTCTCCAAACCTAGACATCTTGCATCCTTTCCCTTTTAAACTGCCAGACCAAGGAAAGGATGGTCCAAGGAAATGGCCAATTCTCTCCAGTGTGCCACCTGCTGCATTTCTGGAAAGTGAATCTACGGAAGGAGTTCTTCTACAAAATTTTCCACACACAAGCTTATTGCAAATAAACTAGCTTGACTACCAAGTGAATCTATGGAAGGAGTTCTTCTACAAAACGTACACATAAGCTTATCACAAATAACATATCTTGACTGGAAAGACTTTGGTAGAATTTTTTCCACACAAGCGCCCATAGGGAGAAAAGAAAGGTTTTTGTATGCAGAACATTTTCTACAAGAAGGACTGCTAAGTGGGGCACTTATTCACTCCTCTTGCAAAACAACCTTAATGATTTAATCCCACTTAATTTCTTATCACAGAAGGAAGCACTTTGACAAAAACCTATTCTATGTACAGAATTGACCAGCTTGGCCAGGCATCACTAAAGACCTTGTACCATGGGCACCATAAAAATAGCATTTGCTATTCTGTGGTGATAACACAGTATTAAGTTAAAATATAAACAGCTACAGCAGTTACTTGCAGGTACCTGCATCACTGAGTATTAAAAAAAATATATAGGGCCACTATAAGTTCTTGAAAATGATTGTCAGTCTGTGGACTATATAACTTATTACTGTGGACTTTATAATTAAATAATTTCAGAGATCTATAAAACTTTGTGGAAGTTATTTGCTGTAGCCCATATATTAATCAGAAAAGCATTCACAAGTTTCCTAGAACACTGAAAAGAATTTGTATATGGGGAAAATGGGAAGAAAGTGTCATGTGTTCCTAATATGACAAAGTATCTTACACACTACTTAATAGTGAGGCTCTCTGTTTAAAATATAATCCTAAATCTTTAAGAATACTCTTCTTCAAAGGACCTAAAAAAGATTTCCCACAATTTAATACACAAAAAGCCACCCATTTTTGCCAAGTCTAAACGTTAGCCTGATCAGTTTCCAACTTCCCATTTCTTTTAAGAATCAAAGTAGTAAACATTTCTCTAAAATGCCTGGCCATTCCACTCTGAACTTTTCTGTGACTCTTTTTGGAAGAGCTCTACCATCTCCAGGACTTTGAAAGTTAGCAGGGGAACAGTTTTGAAGAAGAGGGTTAGCTCTGGGGTCCAAGGCTAAGTCCAGACAGTCAAAAAGCCCAAGGCCAAATCGATTCAGACTTTGCAAATTAATCTAAACTGCACAGATTAAATTCAAACAGAAGTGAACAGACGTTTACCTATGGTTCAGGAAATGCAGCCATATGCCTGCAGTGGCTCAGGCCAGAAGCTGGGGGGCGCTAGAACATGGCTCTCTGGCTATGTGTTCACTTCCTCTTCCTACTGCCCCAGAGGGCTCTGGGATTTGCAGTCCAGAATTACATCAGCAAGACTCTGCAGGGTTGCTCATCACTTCCTCTTCCTGCTTCTAGGTGCCTCTGGGATTTGTAGTCCACAGTTGTAGCCAGCAGTACGTTTGAGCAGGGGAAAGGGTGCTTAACTCCCTTCCCTAGCCTCAGACCCCAGCCAGGGTTTGCCAAGGGTGAGGGACAGTCTCCCCCCATGTAGACGGGTTTCATCCCCAGCTAGGCTTGCCACCTCCCACCCTCTTGTCAGCCAGCCCTCACTGCTCCAGCTAGGGAGCAAAAGGGCAGAGCCAGCTCTACTCTTTGGAGCAGACAGCACAACCCAGCCCAGGGCTGGAAAGCATAATGGGGCTAGGGGTGTGCAAAACAGGCCATATTTGATTTGGATTCAGCCCAGACTGGGGACAGTGATTCGATTTATTGATTCAGATCACTGTCCCCAATTCAATTCAGCCGAATCCAAATCTGAAGATTCGATGCTGATTTAGAGAATCAGCAATTCGGCCATAGACACAGCTTTAAATGTTTTTTCTACATAACTCAAGGTACCAGGAGTGGCTTGTAAATGCTGCAATGCTGGGGCAGATGGAGCATCCCATAGGAGTGCAGGGGAGCCCCCTGCATGCTCAGTGGCAAACCCATAAGTGGACCAGAAGTACTTCTGGGTCTGCCGCCAAGCACATGGGGGGGCCCCCTCCAGCGCCCCCCACCTGGCTCAGTGACTGGCCCTGGGGGGACCCTGGGTGCCCACCCCACAGACCCAGGAGGTAACAATTGCTGAACCAGAAGTGCTTCTGGTCCAATTCCAGGTCTGCTGCCAAGTGCGCTGGGGAACTCCCCATGTTCCTATGGGATGCTCCATCCACCCCACCATCACAGCATTCACGAACCATCTGGTACCTTAAGGTATGTAGAAAAACATTTAAAGCTGTGTCTATATCCAAATGGCCAAATCTCTCTGAATCAATCTGGAGGGTTCCAATTCAATTCAGAGAAATTAAAGGGTCTCCTGATTCAATTTGGATTCAGAGATTGGGACACCGAATTGGGACAAATCGCCGTCAAATTGAATCAGGGACTGAACCTTCACACAGCCCTAGCTGGGATTCTGGGGGACTATGATTTAACTTGAACCAGGAAGGGGTCTGGGACATGAGTTTCATAAACTGGTTTGACCCAGATCAATTAAATCTGATACTACATTAAACCATGTTTATCTTAAACCCATTTCAGCCATTTTGAAACAGGTTTATGTGCACCAAGCTTCTGTTCTGTTACAGGTTTAAACCAATTTTTGATCACTTAAACAGGTTTATGTGCAACTTTTGTCCCCAAGTGAAACCCTATACAATATAACTATTTTTGCTGGGGCAAGAATTATAAAATAATATTGTTGCATACAGTTTGTTTCTGTTTGTTTGTTTTCAGCCAGTACAAGCAGTCTTGGAAAGACAGGTTCTGCCATTGTCTTTCTAAGGTTTATTTCCATGATGACTGGGAAAAAAAAAAAAAAATCAGTGGACCTCTGAAAGAGAACTGTGTGAACAGCATGAGATTTGCCCTCTGTTCTGGTCTCTGATTAGAATCAAGTCTTGAAACATAGTTACCTTATGGGAACTTGACATTGATATTGGTTTGGGGGTCCTGAAAAAGAGTCATTTCCTCGAATGCTACCTGACCACCTCTGCCCCAGGATTGCTTTGTTCAAGAAAATAGAACAAGTTATACTTGAATCTACCCAGAATCCAGTGGGAAGAGACAATAATAAGTGTGGGGGAAGGGTATCACACCCCTCTTCCCAAATACGTTTGGTGTGTAGACTTAGTATGGAAACTCTCATACAACCATAGCTACAAAGTTGTTTTTGAAACTTCATGGTATTACTTTCCCATTATTTTCAAATCTCCAAATATGTCTGAACTGTTAGCTTTTAAAATTCAACATAGACAATCATTCACAAGAGAAGGACTACATTCACATGTGGTCCATAAGACTTTAGGGGAAAAAATAACCAGAACAAAATGCATTTCCCACTTTAGAGTACTTTTATAATAAAAAGGAAACAAATGTGTAATAAAGAAATGCTCAGAAACACAGTCTGCCAACAGTAGTACAATATATTCCTACTGGAATGGAAAATGCTTACTACATTCTAACATAGTAGAGACAAGCAAACAAAAAGAAAAATCAGACAGACCAAAACATCACCTCAAACTGGATCCAAAGGGTTTTGAAACCAATCGCATAACTAGGGCAGTACAACTATAAGGGGTGCCAACTGTTAGGGGGCACCAGAATACCCTCCCTCCCCGCACTGGCAGTCTTTGCCATGATAAGGGAAGCTCTTGCCCTGCCCCTTCCTGGACATAGGACCTGGGCAGTGCAGCACTACACCAAGCAGTGCAGGAAAGGGAGCCACAAGAATGGTGCTCCCCTCCCCAAAAGCCTTTGCAGTTGCAGGGAGACTCTGCACTGCTTCTGTGCAGCCACAGGAGCCAGGCAGTGCAAAGCTGCATCAAAGAGTGCATATGGGGGGTGAGGGGGCAACGGGAGAAAACAGAATGGTGCTCCCCCTTCCCCATCCAGGGCCTTTGCCAAAGCAGGCATACTCCTCCTCCCAATAAGTTTGTGAGGAGTGGGGAGTGAACAGGCATTAGGATCCAGCCTGGCCATACAAGAGATGACACCATTGATGCTGAACAGCACCAGCCTAGAAAAATAAGACTTCCTTTCCTTTTATCCATTCCATTGTAATCCCTGCCCAACACACACATGCACAGTGGTCAGCATACCCTTGCACCTCCCCCTTCCCCAGGGCGCTCCATGAGCTCCCTATGCCACTGTGCAAAACTAAACATTTCAGAAAAATACAGGAAGTCACCATCCACAACAGATTATATTCAGAAAAACCACATGATGGGCAATTATACTGTATCAGGTGTAAGCTTCTATGAGACTGCTACATGAACATGTTCCACTTGGGTGTCCAAGCAGCTTACCTGCAGAATTTTGTGATAATCCTTGTTACCAATGTGTAGTCAATATCTAAAATGATCAAAAGACTAAACCAATGTTAATCACCAAAAACGATTACTCATTTTTACATCTCTTCCTCTCAGAAAAGATGATAAACACAGGGTGCAGACAAATTAGCATTCAGGGCAGAAATATGAATTAGCCTCCAAACAGATAAAATGAGAAACAGTGACAGTGCCAAAAGGTTAGTTTGGAAATCGCTTGAAAGACCAGAGAGCAAAATGGAGACAGATGCGTCTTTGTTTAAGAAAGAACAGTGTCACAGAGATGCAGAAAGAGGGGGGAAAAAAACAGATAGTGATTTCTGGATGGACCTTGTCCAGACAGAACGCTGTTTAACTATAATGGGCACTTATGGTTTTGTGTTGGAGAGTTGACTTTCCATAATTACAAGGTTACAGCTGGGTTTATTCCACTGAGCTTATTTCCTTGAATCTCCATTCTGGTCTATAATAAACATAGTCATCGTTATGACAATATTAGTATCAGGACTGTTAATAGCATATAATTATTGGAAGATACTCATACACAAAGACTATATACATCTCAAATTCCTGCTGAGATTTTAAAATTTTCCCTATTATTAGAGGAACTCAACCCTGACCCCTCAGACAACCTAAAATTGCCAGAAGATGAGCATTTGCCTAAGAGGCAAAACACCAATATTCAAGTTCTTGCTTTACCTGAGTGAATCGCTCCACATTCCTGGCAAGCATCCACAGCCCAGTGTTTAATCCCTAATAACTCCAATTGGCCCATAGGCCAGTGTCATGAGGTAGATACCCCATGATTCTCCCCATCTCAATTTCATTAATTTTGGCCAGACTTATTAAAACCTGTATGAGCATCCACACCATTGAATTTCTCCTTTTGATTAATCAGCAACTTCCACCCAAATTCTTCTTTAAAAAATCCAGATGGACATGCTGCCCATACCCAAAAAAGGATAGTAAGATGATAGCTGTAGTCAGCTGGGGAAATCAGCAGGTGTGGTAAAGCAAAAGCATCCAAAGATGAGATGTATTCATTCATTGCTATAAATGAACATGGTCCTACACGTAAGTCCAGCAGCTGAGGCAAACTAGCAAAGCTCAGTTACAGTCGAAGCAGAAAAGTAGTTTCTACTCGGCTGGTGATCAGGCTCAGGAGTTGTGAAGTCACATGGAAGTCCTGCCTCTTCTCCATTAAGAAGGAGGATTTGACCAAACACTAGATTCCCCAGAGCTTGCACTTCCATTGGCTACAGACTCATCAAGAATGGAAAACTGAGTCTCCTTTCTGTTACCAAAGCAGGAAATAGCTGAACAATGCTGAAGTCATGACAATAGCAATTTTACGTGGACAGATGAATGTTCCCAAACATTTAAAAGCACTAGGAACCCTGCCACATTACACAATACACCAACAAATTCTCCCTATGCCTCAAGAAGAGCGTTTGTGCCCAAAAGCTTGCATAAAACATGTTTCCAAATAGTTGGTCGAATAAAAGATATCACATCTACCCAAAAAACCTAGGGAACCCTGACTAAGCCTCAGGACATGGCTCGGTTAACGAGACTTCATACGGCTATCAAACAGCTTTGACTTCATCATCACTTAATATACATTTATAAATGCACCAGGTAAATTATTTTTTTTCAGTATAATTCCATTTCCAAATGATACAGTTTAAGACACAAAGCAAAAGTGGTAGAGGTCAAATCACAATTGCACTTCAATGGCCGGTGCAGAAATAAAATTCGATCTAGCTCCGAACCAGCTTACTGAGAGTTTTTAAAAATCTCAGTGGTAAGTAAAATGAAGAAGGAAAGCCCACTTTAGTCCTTGTACGACTAAAGCAGGGAAGGGCAAAAGACAGCCCCAGTTCCAGCCTGCGGCACATCCCTCAGTCCCACCTGGCCCAGGCACCACCCAGCCTGTGGCGCATCTTGCCACCCCTGGGCATGCAGCAGGGCTGAGGTGGCTCAACAGCTAGACTGAATTTCTAGACAGCCCAGGCAGCGGTGGCCCCTTCTGGCTGCCATTGCCATTGGCCCCATCCCTATGGTACTGGCAGGGACCCACATGCAGAGCCCCGGGCTGAGCCCAGCTTGCCCTGTGCCCACTCTGTACTCACTTCACCTGGAGTGGACTAGCAGGTGTAGGGCAGGTCAGGGTGAGGGCTGTGCATGCGAGTCCCAGCTGGTCCACTCTGGTCAGGATGGGTCCAGAGTGGGTGTGGGTAGGGCTGAGGCCAGGGCCAGGGTCATGCACTCAGCTGCTGCTGCTGCTGCTGGGGAAAAGTTGCACAACACATGGGCTTTGGGCTGTTGTTGGGAGGGTGCTGACTGGCCCATGACGGTTCCCCAGAACTGCCTATGTGGCTTATGGCTGCAAATAATTGCCTGCCTCTGGACTAACGGGAAGTCCACTTTGGCTTAGATCATTCTCTGCAGCTATCCAGATGAAAGGGGGTAAAGTAACCAAGATAATTTCCCTCCATGCCACAGTCTACACAAAGGCAAGTGACAGCTCTGGCCCTTACACTTGTAGCAGTGCGGAGACTAGTACCTCTCTGTTTTCATATACAAAATGCCTCCATCCAATCTTCTTGCTGGCAGGAAACAAGCTGCATATCCTACCTCACTGCACCCAAGGGAGTGTGAGGACTGGTACTGCAATAGTCCCTAAGGCAGTACGCTCCCTGCCACCCCTAGGATGGGCTGTGTCCAATACAGGGACGGGCAATTATTTCAGGTGGAGGGCCGCTTGCTGAGTTTTGGCAAGCCATCAAGGGCCTCATGACAGGCAGCCAGGGGCAGATAAATATTAATTTTCTAAATTTTTAAGAGGCACATGGGCCAGATAGAATGGCCTGGCAAGCCACATCCAGTCCACAGGCCACATTTTGCCCAACCCTGGACTCTAATAGATACTATCTAACGTCATAGGTTGATAGTTTCATGTTTTCTATGAAACTATCTAGCCTCATAGGTTGATGTTAGCCCCAAACCCAAGCCATAACAAAAAAGCATGTAACCAACATGTCAGTTTTGATTTAAATTCTAATCTTTAGTTTTTAAAGCCTGAACAGTATTATTATAGCCATCTTTTATTAAAAAAGATAATTTATTTTGGCAAAATAGAATGGGCAACTTAATTATGACCTTTCTGATTAAATAGTTCCTAGGCTTTCTATCAACATGCTCCTGAGCTCATCCCCAGGGGATTTCTGTGGTAACATGAAGAGCATGACCGTTTATTTGGCTTAAGGAACACATTAATTTATCTGGTTTATAGAATTTAAACATCTGACGAATGACAGTACGGTTGATTTTATTCATCAGCTAATTGCTTTGCCACCTGGAGCTGCAGCTTTATATATTCAGCTTATAAAAGATCTGAAAAGGATCTCAATTATTCTTTAATTTGTTCCTTGAATATAAAGTAGGAAAATCTGGCTTAATCAAACATTGTCTCAATTCTATTGGGATATGTCTAGTTACCTTATAACAAGGTAAGCTTTCATTTAATCATATGATATGATAATTCCCTACTTTCAAGCCAAGTATCCTCTTAGTTACAATCAATTTTCCACTGAAAAAATAAACATTGTCTCTTTACAGAAATCCCAGTAGAGGAAAATAGCCCTTTTAATGCAACTTGCTGTTAGTACAACTACACTAGGAATTTCTGCATTGGAATCCATTAAGCCTCCTAACTTAACATCGCTGGTAAATTGTGATATACTGAGTTTTATAAAAGATTCTCTATGCACATGGCAATTTTTGGCATAGTTGGAAGACATGGATAATGAGCACTCAAGCAGCCTGGTGGAATCTATAAAGTTTCACTGTAAAATGTTTTTCCACACAGTACAGTTTTATTTTGTGTGGCATCCTTCACACACCTCCATTCCCAAGAGTCATTGCAAACACAGCATTGGTGAAAGCAGAAGTAGAGATAGTCTATGTTAAGCATCCAATATAATTTCTGCAAAGCAAGCCAACTGTAAAAAGATGCAATTTAATCTAAGACTTTAGAAGGCAATGGAGAGTGCAAAAGGTAAGGAGTTGCATAAGAATGTCCCAAAGCCAAGGCGGTAAAAGCACAAGCTCTACACTATGGCTAGAGCCAGAAATTACACAAACTGGTATAAGTGATCAGAAACCAATTCAAATTGTAGCATAACAAATGATCCCAGCAAAACTTCCAGGGGGGCTGAATTTGATTCAAGTTAACTCACAGTCCCCCAGCACCCCAAGATGCTTTGCACGTCCCCCGCAAACCTCCCCTTGCAGGGAGGGCAGGCTAGCTTTGGCCCAAGCTATCTACTCCAGAACAGCAGGGAGGCATGTTCTAGCAACCCCCAGCTTCTGGCTTAGGCCACTGCAGGCTTGTGGCTGCATTTCCTGGATCAAAAGTGAATGTCTGTTCACTTGCTTATTAGTTCAATCTACACATCTTAGACTGACCTATGAAAACAGAACCGATTCAGCCGCAGGCTTTTTGCCTGCCTGTACTTAGCTAATGAGAGTGAATTGGATAAACAAAGTAAAACTCACACAACCTTGAGTCAGAGGAATAATGAACAACATCCTCAAATGATGGGAAATCACTCAAGTTGTAGACAGACACATGCGATACAGTCATGTTATTTAATCTATAAAGGAAGCTCAAGATGAAACCTGGAGATCTGGGAACTATGGAAACCACAGAAAAGTTAGCTGTAGTACTCAATCAGCTGGAATGAGACAGGCCAAAGATGATGCAGTTGATGTAGTAGTCTATACCAGCAATGCTGTGTGCAAAAGTGCACAGTGATAAGTGTACACCTGTGAGGAATAGAAGTTCTGAGACAAAGTGGATACAAACATTCCAGGCAATGGAAGAAAATTGAATCAACACATGTGAAGAGGAAAGGAGACAAAAAAGCCAAGTAAGCCAAACAATCTTTATTTTTGCTTACCTAATAATATACCCAGGACCCAGAATCTTGGTGAATGTATGTATAACAGGTCTCTCCACTACTCCCATCCATGGTTACACTAACAGCCAGCTGTTCTACATATATAGAGTTATTAGGCCATGTCAAATTAATATATGCCAACATTATTGTTTGGGACCTACCAAGTTCATGGTGGAAGTGAGGTGCACTGTAGCTCCTTTAATCTTGCAGGTTCTACTGTGTGCCCCTCCCCCCACCCCACCCCCACACACTGTTTGGTGGAGGGGCCCCACTTGCGGATCACTCCTGATCAGTGGAGAGGCAAAAATTGTGGTTTTAAATATGGCACCATTTTGCCTTCTGCCACTAATTGGCTGAGAGGCCCCAGACAGCCCTGCTGTTGGCTGCTGACTGGTGAGGAGGCAAAAATGATGCCATGTTTAAAACTACAATTTTAGCTTTCCTGCTGATCAGGAGGGAGTGGTGGCATCCTCCACTGATCAGCAGCAAGGTGTAGGGGAGGGAGAAAGGGGCAAAATGCACGCAGGGGAACATGAAAGATTAGAAGGAGAAACTGCTCACTCAGTTTCCACTATGAAGTCAGTAAGTCCTAATTATTGTGTTGTCCTTTCTTTACTAACCATTCACAATGATATTCAGGAGGTCATCTAGTCCAACCCCCCGTCCAGGCAGGATCATTCCTGACTAAATTATCTCATCCAAGTGTTTGTCTAAGCTGCTCCTAAAAACATCCAAGGATTGAGATTCCACAACATCCCTAGTTACTTAGAAAGTCATTCCTAATATCCAACCTAAATTCACCTTGTCTTAATTTAAGACCATTACTTCTTGTATTGCCCCCTGCAGTCACAAAGAACAGTCTTTCACCATCTTCTTTACAATCACCCTTCAGGTATTTGAAGACTGATATCAAATCCCTCTCATTCTTCTTTTATCTAGAGCATGGGTGTCCAACTCACCTGGGGCCCTAGGCCAGTTCTGGACCACTGGGCCCCTTGCAAAATGGATCCAGCCCAGGATGCTGCACCAGCTACCACAGCAGTGGTGGCACAGGATCTAGCAACAACAGTGGATCTGAGGAGCACATCCAAAGGCAGCGGTGATGAGCCAAGCTCACCATCAATGACCATCCCCAGTGGGACCAAATGGCCCTGGATTCTGTGTCCAATCATACCCCTCAATTTCTGGTGGCTCAGAGATAGAGAGGCTCCATGTGAACCAAATCTGGTTCACAGGTTCTCTGTTTGACACCCCTGCTACAGACTAAATAAACCACAGTTCTTCCAACTTTTTTGCAGAAGCCTCATTTCCTGGGTCTCAAATCATTTTTGGTGCTCTCTGCTGTACTCTCTCCAATTCATCTACATCTTTTCCAAAGTGCCATGCCCAAACCTGGATGGATATACTCCAGGCAAGGCTTCACCAGAGCTGAATAGAGTGCAAGAACCACCTTTCTTGACTTGCAAGTGACACCCCTATTAACACAACTCAATTGATATTGACATTTTTTGGTAAAAAGAGCACACTGTCTCATATTCACTTTACAGTCCACTATAATTCCCCAGGTCTGTTTCTGCAGTGCTTGCAGCCCAGCCAAATGTTCTCCAATCTGTATTTGTGCCTGTGACTGTTCTATCCTAAGTGAGATCATTTCAATCTTAAAAATGTGCTTTTTTGGGGGAAGGGGGAAAATAAAGTTGCTGCCCCTCTCACTCCCCTCCCCCCTTTCAAAACATGTTTTATATTAAAAATTCAGAATCTCTTCTGTTTTTCCTGAAACACCGTATGGGCAACTGGATGCATTCTAGTCTGTTCTGATTTTAAACGCATCTGATAGGGGTTTTGAAAGTAGGCATATTTCTGTTGGTTAACAGAAAAACATGCACTTCTAGATACCATTGTACCAAAGTACTTGAATCTTTGAAAGTTTGGCCCATTGTTTCTCTCTTTCCACTATCATTTTTGTTTTGCTTTAAGGTTTGACATATGAAAAAAAGTATCAAGTAGAAACATATGGGCTATATCCTATTTTTTCCTATTTGCATGTCAATCATTTTAACCCACACATTTATCCTCTCTTGTCCTTTTACATTCTGCACCACAGAATGTTGGGAATTTATAACTTGAGCATGACTAAATGGCATGTGTGGGCTTAAACTACATATGTTGGTATCTTCCCCGCAGAATTTAGACCCATATTCTAAAGAGACATAAATTTAACAAATGGATCAGATTTCACAATCTGTTACACCTTTCCAGCCCCTTTAAAATAAGAATGTATATAAGCAGAATTTAGGCCTAGAAATTATGTGAAGATTGCATTTCAGAGTAACATTTTAATGATACAAAATTCTAGCACAGATGCACCAACAGCTAAATACTCACTCTCATTTTCTAAACAATTAAAAGACTCATCAGTTCAGGTAGCTCTGAAAGAGACATTTCAGCAACTATTAAACAACACTATAATCAGTCAAACCCTTACACATTCAAGATGAATGCAAGCAAACCTGGCATGCCTATCCTTAATGTTTTTTGATTAGCCTATTACATCAAGTGGATTAATGCAGTGTTATCCACAGAGTGCCATAGGACACAAACTGCCAAGCCCTGTCCTGACTTTTTTTTTTTATGATAGCCTAACATAAGAATACAGAGGGCCTGGTTATTCTGTCCATTTCACTAGTTTCACACTGGTGCAATTCAGCTAACTTCAACAGAATGACTCTTAATATGAGCAAGATCAACATTAAAAATCTTACATATTTTAGAATTGCAATAGCTGTAGCATACAGGAACAGAATACAGGTTTCCCTTGCTTTATGCGGGTTGTGTATGTGTGAATTTGCTCTTATGCAATGACTCTTTTTATACCAAAAATTCGTTAGGTGTGAGGTAAATTCACCCTTATGCAATCAGTGTGGTGGAAGCCCGCAGTCAGTTGCTTTGTGCAGTGCGTTGTGGGAGTCACATGCACCAAAATATAGTCTCCTATGTGGATCGATGCTCCTCGCCCATTTTCTGCAACACATGTTTCTGTAGTTGCCATCCACATTATGATAGTGCCCTGTGTGTGTGTGTACTGTCTGCAGTTGGCGAATACCAAAATTGTCTTGTGAAAGTGGTAGAAATGCTTCTGGGGGTCAGTACAGTCAAGGTCTTGGAATGTATCCCTATTTGTTACATTGTTAGGTGGGTTCCTTTTATGTGAATTCAAGTTATGCACCGTTTTCCAGGAACGCATGCACAGCATAAAACGAGGGAAATCTGTATCCCTTTAAATAGCTTTTGAGCTCACTATCAGCTATTTTTCTTTTTTTTAAAAAAATGCTGTCAAAAAAATAGTCAGAGCAGTCATATATGCTATATTTATGCAAATCCAAGTTAACCCTGAATTTAAGATGACCCCCCAATAATTAGTTTCTATACATGGAAAAATTATAAATTTGCTGTCACTTTCCATGTATGGAATCTACATAAATTTGTCCTCACTATTACTGCAGGTGGGAGGGAGGCACACAGAAGGTCGGGTAGTAGAGAAGGCAATAAATGGGCAGGTAGCAAGTGGTGTGGAGGCAGGGGGGAAGGTAAGTAGCTTGTCCCCTGTTGTCTGTCCCCCTGTTGTCTTGCCCCTTGTGCCTGTCCCCTCTCAGCCTTGGCCCCCCTGCCTCCCCCCCAGCACCACTTCTGCCCCTGCAGCCTTGGGTTCCTGTCCTAACTTGCCCTTACTACTCCCCCACCCAAGCCTCTACTCCCCACCTGCTCCTCCTCACCCTTAACTTTGCTCTGGTGCCTGCAGGCTGCATCCCCACCGCAGCCTGAAACACAGAACATCGATGAGACCATCCCTGAAGCAGCAGTATGGAGCTGGCCCATGCTGGGCTAGAGCCGTGCTTTATTCTCCAGGCTGCACAAGGTATGGAGGCTGCTGGTGCCAAAGCAAAGGTAAGGGGAGGGAGGGCAGAAGTGGAGTAGGGGGAGACAGGGGGAAAGGACAGCCCAAGGCTGTGTGAAAGAAGCAGCAGGGGGTAGAGAGGTAGTGGGGAGCATATAGCAGCTGGCAACCCAGAGTTGGGCCCAGAGGCAGAACCCTAGCAGCTGCCTACCCCCCACTGCCTCATACTTGATTCCAAGATGAGGGGCTTGTTTCCCCATGTTAAATTGAGTAAATACAGTATATAGTTAGGCTTCCCATGTTTGTAAACATGGTTACTTTGTACCAAACTTGACTGTGTGCAGGTGGTTTCTCCATGTTAGTTTGTCTGTCCAAATTGCAAAAGGCACAATAGTAGACAAACATAATGACATAAGACATACTGACAGAGCTGTGTGATCCTTTCAGAGTTTTTTTGGGGTTTTTTTTACCAAGGATGAAGGCATAGTTCATTCTCCCACATATCTTCCACATTAGCAAGACCCTGTTTCAGTCAATGCATGTGGGGGTTTGGCCAATTCTGGCAAAATCCATCTTTTGTCCAGTAAGTAACTAATGTCCATTTTACTGCTCTATTATGCAGACTACAAGGTGTTTCCCCTAGTTTTGCCAGTATAAAGCACTTAGAGCCGATTTCACTTTCAGGACATCTTCCAGCATAGACGATTCATAGATGCTAGGGTTGGAAGGGACCTCAACAGATCATTGAGTCCGACCCCCTGCCTGAGCAAGAAAGAGCGCTGGGGTCAGAGGACCCCAGCCACATGCCTATACAGCAAATCCAACTTCTTGCCTTGGGAGAACAATCTTCTAACAAAATATATGTTTTTAGTGCTTGTGAACAAAAACCAGTAAGTTGCAAGGAGTGCCAGGTCACAACACATTCTCATATTAACCAGTTCTCATAAGGCCTTGGACTCTTCAGCAGATTCAGAGTTTTCTTTTCGGCCTTTTCTCCTCAACTTAGCACTCTTTCATGTGCCCTATCCCCTTGCCAGGGTTTCTTTTCAATCTTTGGCAAGTTGTTTTCCTATGGTAATACCACTGAAAATTTTCTTTTTGACACTGGGTGCATGTACGTGTGTGCTGAACTGTGCACATGTAGATGCACCCAGCATAGACTAATTTGCTGTGGTATAAAATCTCACAGTCTACACGTGTGATGCTATTAGACCACAGCAAACTCATTTTCACTACCATAAGATAATACTCTTGGGGACAATACTATCTTACAGTGGTGAAAATAACTGCACCAAAACATACATGTATACATTGACCTGGGCATAAATTGCACCCAGTCAGCTCAGGCAGCAGGGGACCAGACCCCTGCCTGCCACCTAGCCACATGGCTCTGCTCTTTGGGCAATCTTGTACCCTAACTAGCCCCTCCACTGCCCGATGCCATGACTGGAGCCCAGGACTGACCCACCAACCCTGCTACCAAGCCAGGGCTGCTCTGCCCCAATTCAAATTTCTGTGGTCCTGGGCACACATATAAATGCCACTCCCAGGAGCCATTAACTCCAGCAGGAACTGCACTGGAGCTTATTGCATCACACTAATAGCACGGGTATATGCACCCACTGCTGGAGCGTAGCAATTGTCATGCTCTAGCATCCTCCTGCATCTTCTGTATCAGAGTCCCCATGCTTTAAAATGGTGGCAGGAGTGCTTTAACTAAAGCTCATTGAATGAGCTTGAGTGCGAGCGCCCCCACCACCATTTTTAACCTTGGGAACGCTGATGCATGAGATGCAGTGGTGCTTTAATTAAAGTGGCTCTTGGAGCTGTTGTAATAAAAGCACTGCCCCCCACGCAACCCTACAGCACATGTAAAAATGCCCTACAGTGCAAATCTACCCTGCCTTCTGCCTGACTTCAAACTAAAACTAATCATTACTTCTCCCTTTCTCCTAGCCATAGGTAAGTACCTCCAATAAGCAATACTATCTGGTTAGATAGATAGATAGATAGTTAGATAGATAGATAGATCTATCTAGAGGCAGCAATACCAGAGGGGGCCATGCTGAACAGTGATTCCTGGTATATCTTATTCCTATTCCCCCTTCCTCCCATCTTTGATGCTACACCAGTTTTAGTGCCTATAGAAAGTTACAAAAAGCCTGAGCTTTCCCTCTCAGCTGAGCTATCCTGATCCAGGCGCCATTTCTTCAAGTCTTTAAAAAAATCAAATACATTTCAGCATTTGAAAAATTGGGAGCATTTCCTAATTTCACTTTTTTAATGAAAATTATGTACCCCACAAAAAACATCCTGAAAACCAAAGTGATAAACAGTTATTTCCATTATTAGGAAATAATAAGGTTAACAGTAAAACGTATTTCCCTTATTTTCATTAATGTCAGTCACACACTCAACCCCACATTAAACCATGCTGTATGACTGATGCCCATGATTTTGGAGAGAATATAATCTAAAACTGCATTCTCTGTAGATGGGGAAAACTTGATAAGCATTAATTCTCAAGTGACCTAAGGGTGATATTCACAGACAGCAAATTAGACTGAAATGTAAAATGTGGTATTACTTAAACAAAAAAGAAACCAAACCCATTTTGAGTAAGCTAATCAAAGGCATCAAAGCATAGTAGGGCAGTAATAGTCCCTCTCTATTCAGCTGTACCCCCAGATTATTCATTTTAGATATATTATGAAGATAGATATCAAGTAGGGCTGTGCGAAGCTTCAGTCCCCGATTCAATTTGGTGAAGGTTCAGCCCGATTCAGTGGCCAAATCTCTAAATCCAAATCAAATCAGAGGACCCTTTAATCTCTCCCAATTGAATCGGAACCCTCCAAATCAATTCATAGAGATCTGAAAATATTTGCTGATTCTGACACAGACATAGCTATAAATGTTTTTTCTACATACCTCGAGGTAGCAGGTGGCTCATGAATGCTGTGATGCTGGGGTGGATGGAGCATCCCAGAGGAGTTTGGGGGGCTCCCCAGTGCACTCAGCAGCAGACCCAGATGTGGACCGGAAGCACTTCCAGTCCACTTCTGAGTCCTCAGGGGAGAGCACTGGGGGCCCCCCCGCACCATCCCAGCTTGGTGACTGGTGCCTCCTGGGTTTTGGTGGGGGGAGCACCCAGGGTCCCACCGTGGCCAATTGCTGAGCCAGAGGGATGCAGAGGGAGGGGGAGGCCCAGCATGCTCCCTACCGTACCCAGAAGTGGACTGGAAGTACTCCCAGTTCGCTGCTGAGCACATGGAGAGGGACCCTGTACTCCTGTGGGATGCTCCATCCACCCCACCATCACAGCGTTCATGAGCCACACTGGTACCTCGAGATATGTAGGAAAAACATTTAAAGCTGCATCTGTGCCTGAATCACTGATTCTCCGAATCAGCATTGAATCTTCAGATTCGGCTGAGTAGTATCAGGGACAGTGATCCAAATCAACAAATCGAATCACTGTCCCTGATTCGGGCCGAATCCAAATCAAGTAGGGCCCACTTCACACACCCCTAATATCAAGTCAGAGAAAAGCAGCAAAAATGAACAGGGATCTAAAGAGGCTGACATGAGGAAAAACCAAAAATGGCATGTATCCAGTTTGGATATCTAATGACTGGAGGAAGCAACCCTGGAAATTTTGTAAGAGCCTACATTATTTAAAAGACAACTAGCATTAAGGAGGCAAAGCACTAGTTTAGTAGATATACCTATGAAGAAGAGAGAAACAAAGAAAAATTGTCAGCATTGCAACTGAAGGCACAACGATAAGCAGTGTAAAGTAGAGCTGATTTTTTTTTTTGGCCGATTATTTATTCACTAAAAAATGAAGTTTTAGAGCACCTGGTGCTGTCTGAAGATTCACTAAAGATCTGAATAAAATGAAGACGAGGGGGAATTTTTTTTTAACAATTCAAGGGTATTTTATTTTGATCACTTGTAATAACAAGCCAAGAGTTAGACTTATTGCACTTGTCACACTCTTTACCCAACAACACACTTACCTAGGATGAAAGAGGCCCAGTTTCCAATCCCCGCTTCCAAGAGAGTTTGAATTTACACCCTCCATCTCTCAAGGTAGTGCCAAAAGGCTAGCAAGTGTTCTGGTGTAGATTCTTCTCCCTCCCTCCTGCTGACCCCATTTCATTTTTCACAGACTATTAAAAATGATTCTACCTAGCCAGGTAGTCAGGGAACTCTTCAGAGAAGCAAACAAAATTGGTTCAAATCCCTGCTCCATATCAGGGAGAAAACAGATACGAATTGAGGGCCCCCACAATTACCTTAGTGGAGATGCCCAAGTTTGCACAAGCTCCAGGCTTCAGCATAGGCTGAACACACTCACTACAGATCCTGGACTCAAGCAGGTAGCCCATCCTTTAGCCTGTGTTGCCATGGTTACCTGGGTATTGGTACCCCCTTAGCTAGATTAAAGGCTATGCTGACATGACACCTCCAACTGAAGTGAAAATATATCATTAGACTGAATATCTGGAAAAACTTCCTGGCATGAGATGCATTCAGGTGTAGAGCAGTCTCCAAAGGCAAATGATGGAAAACTCATTGCTTAGCAATTTTAAAATAAGATATAGGAGGGGGACCCCACAGAAAAATTATTGCAGGGAACAATTCTTTTTTAAGAAAGTGTGATTTAATTGCTTGCAATTCTATCTTCTAAGCAGGGAAAGTTAAAAAGCATAGTGGAAATTGTGATGGTAGAGTACTTCCTCACAAAACATTGCTATCAATGGTAGCTCTAGATCCTTACCTTGATTTAACCTCCAGACTAGATTGTCTACAAACACTCTTATTTATTCAGGCATGGATACCTATCATGTCCTCTACTCTTAAATAAGCTGGTAATAAAGTTCAAATTAGAACCATAATTTTCTAGTCTCTTTACATGCAAATAAGCAGAGTACAGCAATGTAAACTTTGGCATGAAAGAGCTGGGACCAAAATACAGGTTTCCCTCTGTAGCCGCCGGGCCTCGACCAGTCACTCTCGTGCTGCTCTCGCTCAGGTGACTGATGTTACGCGCCTTGTGGGCTCGCGCCTCTGCCTGAGCTGATGACTTCCACCCAAATCCTTGACCCCATGCTCGCCTGCCACGACTTGTTGGACCTCAGTGTCCAGGGCTGTTCATCGGGCGTGCTTGTAGACCCAAGGTTCCTCCCAGCAGTTACTCACGGGACTCTGCCACCCCTACACCCCAGCCTCATGCCTCCTGTGGAGCGGTGTCTGGATGGTCAACGTCTTGCTCCTGGGACCCTTGACTGGGTACTTCTCAGGCCCCGACACTATCTAACTTGCACACAGGCCCGCTACCCTCAGATACCCCTGGAGCTTGGGGAAGAACAAATCAAAGAAGAAAAGAAAGAAAGAAGCTCCAACACAAAACCAGGTGCACTGCCCCTTTAACTACCCTTCTACCTTCCTGTGTTTCAACAGGACACTGGCTGCCTCATCCCCTTAGGCAATTAAGTTCCCTGCCTACTCTAAGGCACCTCCTGGTCCAGAGGCGATGCTCACTCTGGCTGCAACACTTCCTGGGTTCCCCGCAGTCCCTCTCTCCCAGGTCGGACTTCTTCCTGTGTTCCCCCCGTCATCCTTGAGAGGCATTCCTGGCGTCCCTCCGCTGCTCCATCTGCAGCGTCGCCAAGATGATCCTCCTCTTCCTTCTTGCCTCCGTCCCGGCCGTTCCTGCTCCTCTGGTCCTGTATACCAGATTGCCTCCACTGTGGGGTCATCTGTAGCTGCGTTCTCTCACTCCCCGCCGGCTCCGCAGCGTGCAATGCCATTTTTATCTGTGCCGGCCGGCATTCAGCGCTGACATCACCGGCCGGCCACAGCTAGATAAACAGGTGGCTGATGAGCCACGCGGGTTCTGCCTTCCACCCCTCGTGTGCTGCATCCCGAGCCGCCGGTAAGTATTCCTCTGTACCTCGTGTCCTGGGACACCCTCACTTCATGCTGTTCCTGGAAAATGGAGCATAACTCGAATATGTAAAAAGGGAACCCACTTTACAACATAACAAATAGGGATATGTTCCAAGACCTCAGCTGTACTGCCCCCCAGGCCCATTTCTACCACTTTTACAAGACAATTTTGGTACTCACCAGCTCCAAGCAGTACACACGACCACAGGCTGGTGGTGAATGTTACCACAGTGGGGACGGCAGCTACAGAAATACGTGTTGCAGACAACAAGCAAGGAACACAGATCCACACAGGAGACTATATTTTGGTGCTCATCACTCCCACAAGGCACCATGCAAAGCAGCTGACTGCAGGCTTCCACCACACTGATCACATAAGAGTGAATTTACCTCTCATATAACAAATTTTTGTATAAAAAGGGTCATTGCATAAAAGCAAATTCACACCTACAGAACCCACATAAAGTGAGGGAAACCTGTATTTCATTCTGTTAATTTTTTTTAAGTTATCATTTTCCTATTTTATTTAAAGCATGAACATCATTTTTTCCTCTTCTACTGGTGTAAACTGCACACATAATCAGTGACTGACAAGCCAAACTAACAGGTGTAGACTGCATGCTCAACAAAATCCTAAATTATGAATAATATTACCTTAAGATGGTATACAATCAATAATCAGTAAGCTTGCATTTCAATCATAAGCGACAGCCTGCGAAGTAGAATAAGAATCTGTTTATGAAGGCCACTAATATTAATCTAGGTGTGAATAACTGTTTTGGGAAAGTGCTTAATAGCAGCTAAAAGTAACAACAAAGCAAGATGTTTTGCTTTTATATAACAACTGAGTTGTATCTAGCCAGCTAGAATCATTGTCAGCCTTGGCCACATATAAATATTAGGTGTAATAAAGGAGAGGATTTTGAGAGACCTAAGCAAATTCAAGACAACCTGCTTTCTGTGTGAGAAACACCCTCCTTCTCCTCCCTCCTGCATCTCCCCCAGCCAGTATAGGTAAGAATCTGTTTTGTATTGTTATATGTAGCTAAATTGGCATAGAAATAAATGCTCATCTTGTGTTTTAGGGTACAATCAAGAAAAGACTGGGTTGTAGACCAGTCTCTTGCCTCTTTATCTGACTTGGGTGGTAGTAATACCTTACCTACTAAGAAAGAATGAGGATCATTGGGAAATGTAATTGTGTCTTGATTCAGTGTACAAAAAGGAGTAATCATTTATGGAATTGTAACTGTCCCTTGATTTTGTGTCTAAGCTAGCAAAACTTTGCGTCTTAATCATAGCTGGACTGTAGTCTTGTCTCCCAAATGGCTAAATGGTCCTGGCTTTATGGTAACACTGGTGCAAATCAGAAATAACCCCACCAAAGTTAATGAAAGTTCACCAGTGTAAAACTGACAGGAGAAAAGATTCAAGCCCCGAATTGTACTAAAAAAAAAAGAAACTGGTGCATTAGAAAAGACATACGTGCCACAGTAAATAGAGCTGTATATGCAGTATGTGATAGCTGCCTCATGAAACCAGGACACTGTAGAGATAATGTGATGCTACAACCACGTACTTGGCTACAACAATATAGTCAGCACTGTAATTACAATAATGACCTCCTAGAGCTATTGTGTCTTTAATTAAGTCTTTAACAGTAGGCATTTGCCACTTAATCCTAACTCACTGTAACTACTGCAGCGTATCATCTACATTTTCACAAAGAATTACTGTATCATATTTCTGTCAGAAAGATGAAAGGGAACATTTCAGTTCAAGTGGCATTTACAGAATGAAGCTATATGAAGTAAGAGACCCATAGATGTCTTTTTACAACACTTCATGCCAAGTAAACGCCACTGTTTCTTCCCCCCCTTACCACTCTACTTCCTCCTAGTGTAAACTAGGGAAAATGGCATAAATCTAATATCCCACCTGATTACATGGGTGATAAAGCTGTGACAACAGATTTTATCCAGAGATACAGTGCACTGCACCACAGGCACAAATGTAATAGTATTCAAGTTTCACTTAACCATTTACCACTCATCACAAATTAGTTCACAAATTGTTTTTACTGGCAAGACACAATGCTGTTAATACTGCCTTTCAGGGGGAAAGTTCTCCTAAGAAGCTAGTGCAGCAAATAAATACAATTTTGCACGAACACAAAACTGGGTGCATAAAAGGTATTTTCAATGTATTGTCAGCATGACTAACAAAGAGTTAACAGAATGACAGTTTGTTTCTTTTGTTTCGTTTTTAATAAAAAGGTGCGTGGTTCCATCCAGAGAAAGTGTAGGGGAAAAAGGTGATCTGGTCATATACAGGCCTCTTAGTCTGATCTCTGTGGTATAGAATCATAGAAAATCAGGGTGGAAGGGACCTCAGGATGTCATCTAATCAAACCCCTTCTCAAAATAGGAC
>NW_017729022.1:179307637-179314918 GCF_001723915.1 Gavialis gangeticus
CAAACATGGAATCTTTGAGTAGCTCTGTCAGTTCTACTTTACTTTGACAGACTCACAGGCACCAGAGATGAGAGCAATTTTCTGCTTGTTTATTTGAAGGATTCTTATTCGGACTATGGAAACGTGACTCTCTGCCCAGTTTCCACCTCTTTTCAGTGTCTTCTTTGATATATGACTTTTCATTCCTATTTTTTCCACCCACTCTCCCCTCCTAAACAGTATCATGGAGAAAAGGAACACAGGTAAACTGAAACTTTAAAAAAAGGGGGAGGGGGGGGAGCAGAGAGAGCTAGAGAGGAAAGAATAGGGCATTTTTAATACTGGATGGTATACCCTGCTCATCTCCACTTACCCCAGGGTATTTTTCTGTGCAACTCCCTTTCACTTCAGAAGAGGTGAAAGTAGTAAGGCCAAGATGCATTCAAGCTTCCTCTGTAATGATTCAGGCTTTTAGTCTACTGCAGCTATTATGTTAACTCAGAGGTTCTTAATTGCTGTAAAAATTCCAAAAAAAACCACTCAAATCCCATTTTCAAAAAGCAGCTTATGGTTTATCTTTACCACTTCTGCACCAAACCTGGGAGCACCTCTGAAAAGTGCACCCTGCCCATCACTCCCACTCCACATACAGCAAATCTTGGAAATTAAACAATACAGCCACTTTGGTTCCATATAGACATGATGGCTAGAAGTTGGGAGGGTTGATCAAGTTAAAAATGCTCCCCCCCACCCCAGATCAAACTTAAAATTAGATAGGTGCCAGGAGCCTGATCTAAGGTAAGTCAGGAGAGGGGAAGGGGCAGGTGGGATAGGAAGTTTAAGGTGTGGCGGGGGGTGGGAATCAGAGGGCAAATGGGGTCTGTGAGAGGGGTTGAAGGGGTCGGATTGGAGAAGCTCTCTAATGCCCTCCCCCCCCGAACCCCTCAGCCTCCCCCCACCCCAGTGCTGCTGAACTGCTCCTGGGCCCAGTTTTTACCAGCATTTATTGGTCCCACGAGCCCAACTGAAGTAAATCAGAAAGGGGGAGGAGTTGGTGGCTTCATGGGGGACGGGGTTGGCAGACCCAGGGGATCTGGCAGCTCTCACCCCCCCCCTGCAGCAGGAGCTTTTACCCCTGCCACCCACAGATGAACAACTCCCCTGCTGAACTGATCTTCCAATCTGCCTGTCCCTCCCCCCATCCTGATTTACTTCAATTGGCTCAGAGCTCTGATAAACATGAGTAAAACTGGCACCAGGAGTAGGTTGCAGGATTGGGGGATTTGGCAGGCTTGGGGGAGAGGGAAGGGGAGCGCTGGATGATCCGCTACTGCTAAAAATAGCCCACTGCTGGAGTAGGAGACAGGGGGGAAATAGAAAAAGTACAGGTCCAGGGCTGAGGACAGTGATTGCACTCCAAATGTGTACAGAAGTTCAGTTAGATCAGTCTATCTGTACCTGTCTCATTTAGTGAACCTCCGAGGTACAGTTAAATCAGATTAGGTTGGCCATTTTTGATAGATCTAACCTTCCTAGAACTTCTGTACAGTTTGCACGTGGATCAACCTAACTAGGCATCTAAGGGTAAGGTCTGCATGTGAGCCAACTAAGTTAGATTGGGTGGGCAGTCTAACCTCTCCCTAACCTCCCTGAAAATCTGTACATACCCCTAAGGGTAGGCTTAAGCATACACCAGTAAACATGGCCGAGACAGAGAACATAAGACTGGCTCTGGCGAGAGCCACTCAGCAGTGACTACCATTGCCTCCTTTTCAGGAGTTGGCATGAACAGAGCTGGAGCAAGTGGGCAAGATGAATTTCTCAGCAACTTTCACAAGCTTGGCATGAAAACAGCATGGACATACCCCTCAGCACTTTTGAACATTTTATCTCCAAAAGTCTCTCCATACAGATTAAACTCACTCATACATATACACACATACACATTTAAAGTTGCCTTTTATCTTACCAAGGTGGAGCTGAGTCACCTACTTGATTGGTTTTGAGGCTTTATTAAAACACAAGTACTAAATAAACAGTCAAAGTATGGAGTTGCTACTAGAATAATGAAATACATGGTGCTAAACGCACACAGTTGTTGGGCAAGAAAACACTGGAATATCTTGCTTGCTATTGTTTTAATCCATTTTCCCTCATTTTTTTCCATTAAAGATTCTTCTCCTCTGCCTGGAAAATACACATCATTGACATCACAAGATAGCTATGTCAACAGCTGCCTGCAGGCTCTTCATTTTTTCCCCTCCTCCTCTACCCCTTTTTTGGATCATTGCTGAAATAATAGTACCTTTGCCCTCCCCTGTTTCTATAACAAGAGAGAAATAGACACTCAGCCACTCTGCAGCCAAATCAGGTGTAAACTGAGGTACAAACATTACCCTCAGCTACTGATGCAGCCCCCTACCACATTTTACTCTTGCAGCAAACAGGTTTCCATAGGAATAAATGAGAGTGGAATTTGCCACAGACGTCTAATGATTTTGGATTTGCATGTATTGGGGTAACAAGTAAACCACATCCAGTAAACTCAGCACTGCTGAACTGACGAATTTCCAAACCTGCTCGTTTAATTCTGGATTTAAGAGATAGTCTGATGGTTCATTTCTAGCCACAGATGCCACTTCTTGCAAGCACTCCAGGAAATGGTTTTGTAACAGGTACATCAGGATCTACAGGTAGCATTTTCCAAAGCGTTCAAATGATTTAGAAGCTCAAGTGCCATTTTCACAAGAAATTTATGCATTTAGAAACCTCAGTCTTACTGATTCCCATAAGCCTTCAACTCCCTTCCAGCAAGCCCTCAGAATTAAAACATCCTAAATGCTAATATACATGAAGACTTTGAAATCTTCATATTTTCCCAAGCAGGAAGCAACTGTGACCACCTGAAACCTGAGATCCTGCTCCTGCCTTTGTTTCAAGGTGATTTGCATCATCACAGATCCTCACAGGAGGTGAGAGGCTTCATAGCAGCTATAAGCTGACTGCCCAGAGGAGTTTTCCATCTATTGACTCCTCTGTGAAATCCTATGAAATATGGACTTTCATTTCTACCCAGGAGAACTTTTGCAATCTTTTCTCCAATGCCTAATGAAGGGTGTTTGTGCCCAAAAGCTTGCAATTAAAGACATTTTTTTGCTAAAATCTTGTTGATCTAAGAAAAGATATCGTCTCTACTACGAGTCCTGATTGCCAACATACATGAAGATTCACTTGTCTATCCAGAGGAATGGAGATTCAAGCCAGTAACAGATTAAAACAGTGTCACCCAAAAGGAAATAAAAAAAGAAAACCACAAAATATAGTTATGCACTTTTTCCTATATTTGGTCAACTTATATTGTATATTTGTTCATACTGCCCTCAGAATTTATGATTTCCCCCATGGCTAGAGAACTCCCCTGCTGAAGGGAAAAAAACACGCTGCATTTACAACATTCAAGAATCCATAAAGTAAAATCTGATGTTGATTTCGGAGAAAAAAAATCTGCTAGACTACCATTACTATTTATTTAGATACTAAGTACTGTATCACAAAACAAACTGAACGAGCAAGATTATTGACATATGCGCCAGATTCAGACTACCAAATGGACAGACCATATATAGCAGTGATTCTCAATTTTGGATTCAAGGCACCTGTCCATAACTTTTCTGAGTTTAGTGGCATCCTGGTTGAAAATAGCTGTTGTACTGCCATACAGCCCCAGCTTACCTCAGTGATTCTCCCTGGAGGTCTCATCATTGCCACTGCCACCAGGTGGAAATGCCCCATGCACCTCTGTTGCCAGAAGGAACATGCACAGCTGGATCAGAAAGGACTGTCACAGGAACAGGTGCTCCTGCCGGCATTAGGTTTATCAGACAAACCTAATGCAGGAAAGAGTTGGCATATGGGGCAGTTTCACCTAGTCACAGCAGGAGCACCTGCATCACAACACCCCAGAAAAGGTCTCTCGGCACCTAAGTTGAGAAAAACTGATCTATGGAAACCCTGGCAAAGGAGATTACAAAGAGTACAGCAAACCCTCAGTCACATCAGCTCCATGAAGTACTGTTTGTATAAGCAGGTGATTCAAGCTCTTCTATCTAAGAAACTACAAAATTGGCTTCTAACTAGGTCCAGTCAACAGTTTACCACTGAAACTGTTTTTTTCAGAGAAAACTGAGTTTACATTCAGAGCTGCACATATAACAGACCTTCTGCTATGATGGTTTAACTGTGGGGAGGCAGGTAAAAATTAAAAAAAATATGCAGCTTGAGTGAAACCAAAAATGATTCTATATTTTTGATATTTTCAGATAAATAAAAAAAATTGAGATTAGCCCAAAGTATTTTGTTCAGCCCATAACATTTCACTTCATTTTCACTTTAATTCCTTTTTAATTCAAACTTAATTTCAGAACAAAGTAGCATGTCCAAAAAAAGGACCAAAATGTTTTAAAACAAAGTAAAATAGCTTCAAGATGAAATATTTTATTCAAAAGATTTTGAGACCTACAATTTGATATTTTGGAAATCGCCACCCTTATTTTGGTCAAAACAATTTGCTAAATTTGACCCCAGTTTGCCAATACATTTTGTCCCCATTATGAACTTCATTTTTGGCAAATCTTCTATCCATCAAAAAGTTATCCTGCTTTATTTTTCACAGAATAAGGTTCTTCATAAGAAGTATCTGTTTTCCAAAGAGATTATGATAGTCTTTCAAAATAACTGAATGTCTAAAAAATGAAATATTTCATTTCCTGCTGAAAACTAAAATGATTCAGTTCTGAAATGCCTTTGAGCTGCCACGCCTGCCCCAAGCCAGATCTGAGCCATGGGGTACTCCACCCAGGCCAGATCTCCAGGGCCAACACCAACCGTGGTGGGGCCACATTCAGCTGGTAGTACAGATCAGGAATTGAATGCCATGTTCATTGGGGCCGAGGGACTGCAAATTCTGCAGTTTCCCCACAACTTCCACAAAACTATTGGACTACCGATGGGCCTGGTGGATCAGTTCTACAGGCTACATCTGTCCTGTGGGCTGTACATTGACACACCCCTGACATATGGGAATGGTAGTTCAGGAATTAATGTTGGATTCCCTGCCAAACAACATCTCACCTGAGGCACTCACCATCAAAATTACTTTGATATATCTTGGAAAATGTAGTCTACCTGGACTACATCTGGGCATCACAGTTGTTTCAAACTCAATAGTCTTTCAGTTTTTGGCCAAAATATTTCAGTTTCTAATTTTTCTGAAAAAAACTTTTCTACCAACACTAATTTTTCTTACAAGCTTATCCTATAACTGATGGATAAAGACCAGGAAGGATTCCTTTGAAGTGCTCCATACAAAAACTGCCCAATTTCATTTTTCACCTGTCTGAACCTGGATTAAGGCAAAAATCTTTGTGCATTCATATGACAGGCTTCCATGAAAAAAACAAAAGTTAAGTCAGTTCTTCTGAAAAGTCAGTTTTATACGAGATTTGGTTATATGCAACACAATAATTAAAATGCCCCTTGTGTAGAATATTAACATTACCCTGAGAAACGTATGTGCACATGTTTGTGGGACCTGATCTAGGATCACACAACCTACTTTAAACTGCGTGATCATAAATCTAGTCCCATTTGTGCAGATGTTCACTGGTGCAGGGAGCCATGCTGGGAACGTGATCCAAGTAAATTGGAGTTGGGGGAGCAGTGGGTGGGATAAGGGAAAAAGGCAGGGGACGAGGGGTAAGATGTGGATCCAGGGAGGCTGGTGAGTCTTCAGAGGTGTGGTTGTCCATCCAGGGGTGGAAGGGTCAGGGGGCTAAAAATAGCCTGGTTGGGGTGGGGGAGTAGGAAAAGCCCAGCCCCATAGCTGGGGTAATCAGTTGGGCTCCAAACATGTATAGATGTTCATTAGAGCAGGCTAACCTGTTCCTGATGTAACTTAGTTCACCTCCTCAGCTAGATCCGGCCAGCCTTTTTTTGGCCTGATCTAACCTCCTTGAACATCTCTATAGATCAGTAACTTAGATTGACCTAACCCTAGCTAGGCTGATCTAAGTGCAACATCTGCACATACCACAAGCTGATGACTGCTTCTTTTGAGCTTCCTTTGACGTGTGTCTTCTTACATTTCCTGGAAGCAGTTATCTGGAAACTTACTTCTGACCCAGAGCTGCTTCACGTCTCCCAACTTCTCCAGTTTTATTCCACAGATTTCTCTTACCTGCCCTTTTAAATTTGATGGTGACAACTCATACAATGCAGAGGAGAAATATACAAATTATACAATGTAGAATATTGTATAATATTGTACAAAGAAGTATATACAATAATTTCATACAAATTATTTTTTGGTATTATTCAGTTCATATTTATCTTATTTCCTCAGTTGTTATCTATGGTCAATGTCTGAAAAGGGCCATGTTAGAAACAAACCCTGAGTTCTTAGACTCTGAGAGTAAGATATGACAGGGCGAAGTAGCTTTTGACGGAAGAGAATTATCTTTGCAAAATTCTTGTTCTCTACAAACATATCTCTATGAATTATTGTATGTTCCCTTAGAGCTTAAAGGGTTCTTGAAATGTTTTCTTTTTTCCCTCCACCCCTACCAGGTTTTTATTTTGGTAGAAAGCCCTTTCAAATTTTAAAAGGGTCTGACCTTGGAAGTCAGGGCAGGCTTGGATACAAGTACCCCAAATGCTCTTAAGTACCCTTGTTTTCAACTGCAAGAGCTCCCATCTGTTCAGGACTCTGCTTCAACAAAATAAAGCAAACACTTAACTTTAATACCATTAATAGTTCCACCAAAACTAATGGATGTATTCATGTGCTTAGGCACCCACTTAAGTAAGTTGTTAAACTGGACCCACACAGACCCAGGAGTTTCGCCCACTGGAGAATAAGAATTATGGCCACAGGATCCAGTGTCAAGAAACTTTCCCTTTCCACACTGCTTTTATTTTATATATCCCTCTTGAGCTAAGCCAGCACCCTTCCTCCTCAACCCTAAAGTGTACCTGAAGAAGCTTGGAAAGCTATCAGGATATCCTCAAGGTAAATGTATGAGAAGCTTGATGCTGTTGTATGTCAAAATTTCACCTGGTCAAAGAGCCAATCCTATGCATGCTTGTGGTTTACCAGTCTAGTTTGAGCATGGATTTTATGTGCAGAAAATTCTCTGTGCTAACTAATGGCAAAATCAGGAAAGCATCTTTTTAACTGTTATCACATACCCAGGCACCTCCAGTTATAAAGACCCAAATAAATGATACCTCAAACCCACCAAACCA
>NW_017729022.1:179319918-179320981 GCF_001723915.1 Gavialis gangeticus
TCTGCGCTAACTAATGGCAAAATCAGGAAAGCATCTTTTTAACTGTTATCACATACCCAGGCACCTCCAGTTATAAAGACCCAAATAAATGATACCTCAAACCCACCAAACCATTCAGTCAGATTAGTAGAACCCAATAGGCTAAATACTCTGGGCAGATCCATAGCATGCGACCTCCTTATTTTTTAAGACACCATTGAGACAGCACCGTTTTCTGGAGCTTTTCTTTACATTTCAAGTTATTTCTCCTCCTTCTACTCAAGTTTCCTAGGTAGGGTAACCATATGTCCCATTTTCACTGGGACAGGCCCATTTCAAACACCTGTCCCAAGTGTCCCATCAGCTTCTTAAATGTACACTTTTGTCCTGTTCTCAAAATCATCCCACTGAAATCTGAGTCACTTCAAAAACAGAGCGATTCAGTATCATTCAGACATGCAGCACCTGTCTTCCTGCCAGAGTGCTTAAAAATGCTGTGACTGAATGCAGTGACAACACTTTCCCACCAGGAGGTGCTATAAGGGGTTGCCAGTCCTCCAGTATCTTCCCTGCACTCTAGGATAAACAGCTAAGGCCATAAGTAGCCGAAACAGGGGGCATGTGTGCGCGACAATTTAAAGCGGGTTAAATGCTTTTGCACCACTTTAATGGTTTTGGTGTTTGCACATGCTGGCAGCATATTGCACAGTAATTCTAGCCACTGTAGCAAATTCAGCAGTGTAATGCACCTTAAATGACTTGAGGTGCAGCAAACTAAAACTCCAAGGGGGAGGAAGAAGCACTGGGCAGAGCAAAGCACTGGGCTCCATGCAGCTCAGGGGCTGTGCAGGAAGCCCATGCAGGCAGCCTGGCAGCAGCCTGGGAAGGCAGGCTGTGCCCAAGAAAAGAAGCTACCCTGATCTCCCTCCCCGCCCTCCCCCGAGCCTGCCTGAGCTGCGTGGGGGCCCAGTGCTTGCCTCCATCTGTGGTGCCCCCTGGGACCACCCGAGCCAGGTGCTTGTGGGTGGGTGCCACCTGTAGGGGGTGCCACTGTCACAGAGGAAAGCACCAGCCCCCCCCCCAC
>NW_017729022.1:179321179-179326132 GCF_001723915.1 Gavialis gangeticus
AAGTTCAGGTGTACACACAACATGGGAGTTTAAAGAGACCTAAATTCACGCAGCATTTTTAAAAACACACCGCTTCAATGGGTCCACTGTTTAGGGCCACTGTTTTGTCTACACACACCCTAAGGCAGGAGCTCAGAGAGAGCTGTGCCTATGGAAGTGTGAAAGGGAGCAGAGTGCTGGAGGATATAGGAAGACCTTTGAAAGGAAAGTGCTTAGGTATCCCCACCACCATTGCTTTTCAGATCATCTTGTTTTCAGACTCAGGAAAGATGGTCAACCCCTCCCCAGAACAGAAGCTGTCATGCCTATGCATTTGGTGCTCTGTAGGTACCTAATAATGATTATTAAAAACAGGGGCACTTAAATGCTGGCATAAAATATTAATGGAAATTTTTACAGCCAAAAGAGATATCACAAAGCCAACTTAATATTAGGAAAAATAGTCCATCTTCAACTGACTATTTACTGCAGCACATATGATCACTGGCCAAATCTTTACTGAAACATGTATTTAGATGTGAAGGTGACTTAAGACTGGACCATAATCCTGGCTCAGAATTTTCTTGCTGAAGAACTCATATCCCTGTTGTATTTAACATCCTGAGTAGAGGGGGTGGGTTTGAGTATAATAATGAAGCTACTCACTCCAGGAGCAAAAAGAAAGGAAGAAAGAAACATGTTTTACTATGTATTATGAAAACTGTATGGCTTACAAACGACAGCAAAAAAAAAAAAAAAACGAGGAGAGGAGGAGGAAACGAACAAGAATCGGATACTGCACACTGTTATATACAAATCTGCTCCTATTGAGTTTGATATGTGTCAACCAGAAATGAAAGGAAAGCAAGTACTGATATTGCAGTAGTACATATTGTCACTGCTATAACCAACCCACATTCTCCGCAGCTGCCAATTATTTCCAAATCACCATTTTTTTTTAACCCAGAGATTGATCTCCTGCTTGAGGCTCTTTCACACCCAAGACTCTGAAGCATCCCTTGTGGCATGTTGGCTAATTAAGAGCAAAATCCATCTCTTGATGAAATAATGCTGCCACTGAAAAGGATTTCTACATTTTATTTTTAAAAAGCTTCTTAATCAGGCTAGAAGAAGCAACATCTTAACACTTGTATTAAGCACAGGAAAGAGGTCTATAGCTAGCAATTAATGATGATGAAAAGGACAGCAATTTAAAGCATGTTGCCGTGACATTTTTATCAAACTAAATGAGTTTGTTAGGCCCAGCAGCTGCATATGCTTATTGTCATTTAGTGTTTGGACAGCAACACATCAGCCACTGAGTATCAGGAGGTGCCGAATTTACTAAGTCATTTTGACACTGGTGTGAAACGAGCAAATCAGCATTCTGAGGAATGTGTTCACACTCTGAACAGACAGGTAGACATCCTAAGCATGTGAGGTGACACCAATCAACAAAAAAAGAGAGAGGGAGGGAGGGAAGGAGGGGGAGACGGAGAGAAAAACGAGAAAGAGAGAGAGAAATGAAAGCCAGAGCAGCAATACTACCATGAAAAACTAGTTCTGTCCTGTCTTTCAGTTTAGTTAGCTGGTATATAACAAACAGGTTTCAGTAACGCTAACATACAGAACATATTGTAGACAGTGCAAATCATGCTAAAATACAGAACATATTATAGACAAGTCTCATACAGAACATATTATAGACAGAAATATAGTGCAAACCTCATTTATTATTTAATCTAGACATGGATGATCTAAAATGAACTAAAACTAATGCCATGCAAATCTTGTGGGACTTTTTGTTGTTTTAGCAGAAATGCAAAATTCTTCCTGTGTGCTAATCATGGACTTGTTTGTAGCAGGATTCCATCTACATTATGCACATATTCTGGGGCCTTGTATGAATTTAGAACTGGGGAACCTCTTGGTTTCTCAAACCCAGACCCTGCTATTGTAAGACAATCTCTTTTCTTTCCATGCACAGAGATCTGTGCACTAATAAAGGAACTCCATTTGGACTGCAAGAACTTGGATCTTTATTAGAAGAACTGTGTGTTCAGTGCAGCTGCTTGCAGCTATGTGGTGCAGTGGGTGCTCAGACCTATTATTGCAAAATTCTCCAAGCACATTGAGATTCCCAGTGTCACCCTCCAAATCACCCCCACTACAATTTGTGTTCCAAACTGTAGGAACCTGCAGGTTATTATACCATTTATGAATGCATCGAGCTGAATTTTTACCCTTTGACTGAAAGACTGTTCCAGACCCTGATAGCTCTGGTCAGAATCCTTCTTCTAAACTTCTACCCTAAGTGTATCCATGATCAGGTTATCTGCTTTTGTGCCAATATTGTCATGTAGCTTAAAACAGCTCTTTTCACTCCTTGGCATTTATTCCACTGACATATTTAGAGAATTAACATATCCCTTCTCACCCTTTTCTCTTTCTTTTTGCTAGATTGAACAAGACAAGTTGTTCACGTATTCTTTTACATGATCTGTTCTTCATTACCCTGATCATTTTAGTAGCCCATCTCTGTACTTTTTCCAATTTCAATGCTCTTTTCTTGAACACTGGGAACATGAATTACACAGTTTTCCAGGTAAGGTTCCCCTGGTATTAAAGAAGGGAAAAATTGAAATGCCTGTCACCAAGGCATTTGGTAACACATGGCCTGATGGTTTATTGATGATGCCATTATTGTGGTGGTGGTGAGGTAGACCAGCATCTCTGACTGACTGATGTGGCTGAGATAGTGCGTCAGAAGGGAATAAGAGCTAGGTCACACTGTCTGGAGCTGGAGAGATGGGAAGATTATCAGAGATGGGCCAATCTATTTGAGAGGACCTAGCACAGGTAGCTTCTTTGCCAAAGAGGCTGCATTAAAACTGTGATGACTCTGATATAAAGGTCCCTGAAGGGAGTCATTGAGAAAGACGTGCAGAGTCAGATCTTTAGCCCATCTAAATAGGAGTCATGCCCTTGACTTCAAAGGAGTAATGCCATGTTTTAAAAGATGAGGCTTTTGCCCACCATCTGGACAAGCGTGATTCTCAACCTAAGCTCCATTCATTTTGAGCTTTGTATTGTGATACAAGGCTGTGAGTATCCCTGATTATATTTGCACACCGTACTCATTGAAACAAAGTTCTGTCTCAGCAGGCTTCACATTTTGTGCAAAACCTGGAGTGGTGTCTCTAAAGACTCTCTCTTTGCTGATTGATCAAAAGTTAAACAGAACACTCTAGCTAATATTGGGCTATAGCCAGCAAACACAGCACAATGTCACCATTGCTGACAGGACAGGTGCAGAACCAGTAAGAGATGGCTTAGCTGGATGGAGACAGCTAGACAGACAGGCTAGATCTGTACCTTATAGACTAAATAACTCAGAAATGTATAGCATAAGCTTTCATAGTGTGAGGGTTTATTTCGGAAGCTGTCATAACATAAAATAGCTCAAAGCCATTTTATTCATCACGGGAGGAAGTGGTATAAGAGAAATCATTTCATTGAAGAACTGGTCAAAAGTATTGTTATAGTTACCTAGTTTGGACCCAAAGCTTTTTCCTGGAAAGCTATAGATCCTTGTAATGGGTATATATCATGCCAAAGTATGGAAGGATGAAGTCAGTTTTATTGACTATTCAGATGGTCTAGACTCAGATAATACAAATGGCACACATCTCCCATGCGTGGCGATTTATTCATTTGTAACACTAATATTTTGATGTCTCCGTGAACATTTCTAAGACCTCTGTGTTAAGTCTCCAGCACAAAAACAAGAGAGAAATTGAAATAATCTCCCTGCCTCAGGTGGAGGCACTCCAGCTCTTGGCACTGATGTACCCACACACACTAATGACTACTTCTTGGGCCTGGTCACAAGAAACTTAGACCAAACAAGATTGGATCTAGAACCATGGTAATGAGGCTATAGGCACACCCCCTTCGGCAGGGTGGCATTTGTGCAGTGACAAAACTTCAATGCACATGTACCACATAGCCCAAAGGGGTATAGCAATATCCCCTCCCTGTGATCTTGGATGCCAGTGAGTTCTCATTGCTCACTGACAAGTCAGCATGGCTCTTGCCAGAGCTCTGCATATACTCTGAACTTCTGAGCTCACCAGCGCAGGGTCTGCCCAGAGACCCCATTAAAAGCAGCTCTGTAGCCTGCAACTGCCGCTCATCTCCTTCCGCTTGCTGCTGATTTCAGGACTGGTGGGGATGAGGGAGGGGAACAGCAAACAGCAGCAAGCTTTGGAGCTACTTGAAAGCAGGGACTCCCAGCAGGCACCACACCAACCAGATGGTGAGCTCATAGAGCTCACAGCACATGCAAGGAACAGCCAAAGTGGGCGCGACCACACCACTGCACCCCTCTGGATCCACCCCATGCAGGCTTGTTATAATGGGAATGAAAGAGATTGTATCAATGAACTGGGTACTTCTCTCTATCCACAACATTTTACCCCAACTTCAATTACATGAGTTAGGCCGTCATCTCTACTTCTCTCTGTAGTTTCAGGAGCAAAACTATAAACATTTCCAGCCATGTGCACCTGGGGAAGTTTGCTACCCCCCTCTTTGGTTATACTTATAAGAAATCTGAACACACATGCAGAGAAACTTCAGTCCTTCCCCCCATGCACTGCTGGAACAAGGTCGGTGTGAGGGGACACTTCACAGACTAAGGAGGAAATTTGGTGGGAACTCTTTAAAATGTTGGCAGCATATAGCTTGCCCTTTGTTATTAAACTTTAAAGGGTGTTACATTACATGCAAGTTGTTAAAATTTTCAATAAGAGTGAAAATAAGAGTAAGGGGAGAACTGGGATCAGAGAGAAAGCTTAGCATCAGGGAGAACTTTATAAGCTCCTAAAAGGGAAAAAAAAAAGGATGCGAGACTGTGGAAGAAAGGGGGGGATGGAGTATGGAAGAGGCTGGACCCCCCCCCACCTTGATCCA
>NW_017729022.1:179331132-179338966 GCF_001723915.1 Gavialis gangeticus
TGGGATGGAGTATGGAAGAGGCTGGACCCCCCCCCACCTTGATCCATAAAACCCTCATCACATATGGAAGTGTCCTATGGAAATCATTGGGACAACTGGGTGACTAAAAGTCTCATATTTTGAGCCCCAGGAACAGAGAAGAGTACTGAAGGAAAGCAGACAAGCCTGCCAGGAAGGGTCTGAAACCTGACGGTCACCTAGGTGCTCTCTACTTTTGTGCTCCACAGATTTTAACTAAACTATTTATTCTTTTTTAAAAGTTGCAAAGTAAATCAAATGCTCTTTTAAGGATTTTGCAGGTGGAGAGGAAGAATCCCTCAGTGGTATACAGCCTAACATTTTTAGTGACAAACCTGCAACTTTTGTAAGAAAAATTAAAAGAGCTTTAAACCTGACCCAAACAGCTCTGTGTTCACTTGCCCCACACTGAAAAGCATATAATGAACCAAAGCAGCACTTACACTAAACTTTGCTCTCTTGACATCAAACTGAAACAATTCACACAGTCCAACTTAAAATGCCTTGTATCCCCTGGAATGTGTAAAAGGCTCAATAAAAAGTTTACTAGCTGAAATTATAATGGACTTTTCCCTCCTTGGTCTTTCTTCCCACACCCTCCCCAAAGACCTTGGAGTTCAGTGTGTGGACACCATATCTCTTCCTATCCTGTTGCTATGTTGCAACATTAATAGTAGGTGGCAAAAGGATATTGGCCTAAGAGGAACAGAGGGCTTTCCAAGTCTTTCATCCCTAGTTAATATCTTTTCCTTCCATGTACTTACATTGGCACTAACTCAATGCCCAAGAGGCCAGCTCAGCTCTGGCAGCCTGATGAGCAGTTGATGCTAATACAGCTTCTTGGTTAGTCGCCAGACAGAGCAGTAACAATGCACATAGAGAGTCCTCATGTCCCTGAAGAAGAATAAGAGCTTTTCCTTCCTGTCCTCAATACTGCTAGCTTGCACAATGCTGCAGAGCATGAAATCTGACAGTGTCCCTAAGCTTCATCCACCAGTAGAGCTATTAGGCCAAGTTGTAACTGTTTCAAAAGAGACATTAGACAATTTAACTGAGGACCATACCGTCAGGAAGAAAATTCTGTGCGAAGATAAGCCTGCACCTCCAGCTTAAAGGAATGCAATGATATTAGGGAGCTTTCACAATGTTACACAACTTGCAAATACTAGTGCTCTTCTTCTATGGCAGCAGCCCACGTGTGCCTGTTCTGGAAATGTTCACCCTTCCCACACAAGGCTTGGTGCTGCCATTTCATTCAATTGAATAGCCCCTACAATGCCAGGAGTGCCACTGATTTTAGTAATACAACCTACAGGGTAAAGCACCATTCTGCAAAAATAAAATCAATAGAATCCAAGTCCTGATTTGCATTTTGTGCCTCCAAACTTGACAGCTCTGGATTGCAATTCTTTCACTCCCAGGTGGTGCAGTCTGATATTCTGGACTGTCCCACAAATGCCCCAAAACAATCACCGGTGTTTAGCTGTTTTCCCCTCATTAAAATAAAAATCATGGTTACTCTGTGCATATGGAAAACACACCAATCACAAGAATGGAACGAGCTCTGCATGTTTTTTCTCTAAATCAAATGCAACAGATCACAGCGGATCACTTTTCTCTGACATGACTGACTCAGAGCATTAGAAACAACAACGCCACAGGAATGAGGCAGTCCAAATTCAGGACTGCCGACACAAGTCAGGTGTTACAGAGATCACTGCAAGTTAATGAGCAGCACACCGATAACTGCGTAGCCATCCATTCATTCATTTCTAGTGAAGTTTTAAAATTCAGCAATGATCTCTTCTTATCCTTCTCTTAAATCAACTGCACATTATCAGATAGCAATATATTGATGTACACCACATAGCATAGATGTATACCAATGCTGCATAATTTTCAACGGGTGGCTGAAAAGGTTCAGGTTCAGAGATTTGAGTTTGAAGGTGTCAAGTGTTGGTGGAAAGCTAAGTACCTGGTATAAATGATTGAGGGTTGGGGGCAGAAAGGAGGATCAATTCGTAGCAGCAATAAGTGTAAAAAAAACAAAACAAAAATTTAAAAAAAAAACCACTTCTAAAATCTTCCCAACACCCTAAAACATCATTGTGGGTGGAAAGCCAGCGCTTGCAATTGAATGTTTCTTCCAATTAAGCTTCATCAAATCTAAAAGACAGTTTAACAACTTAGTACTTACCTGAAGTTCTAAGCTGTCTAGAAGACAGGACATGGGACCAGAATTTGGGAGAGGTAAGCTGTAGCACGGTAACAACCTTGGAAAGAATGAAAAAGTAGAAAACGCTTTGTTTATACGGGATGGAGCTCTCTGTCACTGAGACAGACTGAGAATAAGAATACAAAAGCGAGTGGTAGCAAAAAACTAAATTAAGCATCTTTCTTTTTCAGTACTAAGCCACAAGGAAAAGCTAATAGAAATTTGTTGTCTCCTCTTTACAATTAATTTCTATTAGCTCTTCCTTGTGACTTAGTACCAAAAATGAAGGATCTTTAGTTTAAGGACAGAAGAAAGCATGAAAACAACTCTCCTTTTACAACTGAGTTGGTTTCATGCTTTCTTCTGTCCCTAAACTAAAAATATTATAGAGCCAGCTGCTTTTACCTCAAAGAAACAGACCTCTATTCTGAGCTTCTAAGTGAAATACTTTGCTAACAAGCACCATTTTGGATCTTCTGAAAAGGCTGCAGAGTGCTATTTATACCTTCACGTAGCACCACCAGGTGTTAGGAATGTAACGATGCAGCTTTCCATTACCAGAAATATGAAACGGCTGATTTTGTTGCTTTGTATTTGATTTAATTCTTCATTATATGGTGGCTGTGTGTTTCTATGGTCTGTTGATATAGGTAGCACTTTATGCTGGCTGTAGGAAACTAAGATAGAAAGTAATTTTTTAATGATTTACACAAACAAAAAAGGGGGAAAGAAACCTATGGAGAGAACCCTTCAGCATGGAGAGACTGGACTGCCTGAAACAGAAGTGGAAGGAAAATTAGGAGCTGGTCTCAAGGTCCTAAAGAAGTAGTCCAAGTAAGTACTCTGTTCTGATGAGGTGCAGGTCTGGTGAACAGGGAGAAATTGGTTTTGTTTTTTTTTTGTTTTATTGTTTCTCGGTTTTTATTTTCCCTGGTTTCAGCCCTACACAGAGTTGATTTCTCTCCTGGATTAATTTGCCCAGAGGCTGGAGACTGTGTATAGAGGTGTGGCTGTCATTTGCTTCAGGCATGAGTGCTGGGTTGTTAAAAGGTGTGATTATCTGTACCGATATCTCAGCTTATAAAATTAATTTACAAACTAATTTACTTCTGATAGGCTTTTAAATTAGAAACACTTTATTTGCCAACAACAGGTACAACAGGGTTGTTTCTACCCTTCCTCTTCTCTTTGGTTTTAAATGCCTCTGTGACCTAAGTTACATACCACAGCTGTAGTAGAACACTCTTTACTGCCCAAAAATGAAAAAAGAGACAACATGCGAAGTTAAGACCTTATGAGAGGCAATTAAATACAGTTGAAATGCAACTCTCTATCCCACTGAAGACACTTCTGCAAATCTTAAAGACTTCAACCAAGGTTTGCATATAAGTGTAGGTGAGACCTATTCTACTGCATGGTACCATGCAGAGGTGTCTACTATGCTTCCAGTTAAGGAGGCAGCCTGAGTAGAGTTGTGTAGTGTCTGAGGACACTGCTACCATGGAATAGTGCATTTGTCACATCAGAATGGCTTTAGAGTGAGGCTCCTATAATTGTTCATGCTGCTCTGAAACCGTTCCTTTTCCAAGGCATCTCACGAGTTGCAGCAACTAGGGTGAGAATCGGAAAAGCTGTAAGTCAATCTGAGGTGACTGAGAAAATGAGCAATACAAAATCTGTTCCTCAGAAGAGTGCAGAATAGTTGGAATTTGCACTCAAGCCTGTTATAAAAAGGAGTTCTGAAACTGCAGGAGGTGTCTGAACGCAAAAGGCTGGCTTAGCAATGTGGCACCTCAGCAGCCAGGGCTTAATAAGAAAAGGGCAAAGTTCTACCTATAAGACAAGATGAGAACATCTTTGCCCTATTCAGCAGCAGCCCAGGGATCAAACAGGTGTAACCTTGACATTAGAGTAATGAAGTGTAAGATTGGTGCTCTTTAAAACTTGTGATAATAATATGTGTGTGCAGTATCTCCTCTCAAAATGTGTTAGATTAAATTAATAATGTGCGTGTCCTCAACAGCAGGCAGTCGTCATTCGTGTGATCATTAAGCCTTGGTGGGGCTCCCAGGGACAGCTGTAGATGGAGGTACAGTAATGGTGTATTATGACCTTCCCAGGCAGCACTTCCTGCTCACTTTTACATAAAACAGTCAAAGAGCAGCCAAGTAAATTTGATTGATCAGCAAAGGCATTTGGCTTTACACAATGCAAAGGGTTAGGATGGGAGAATGGGAGCTTAGCTCACTGGATTCGCATCTGTTATTTCTAATTTTTAAAGGGTTTAATCCTCACCGTTTCAGAGGAGGAGATGGAGTATCTATGCAATGGAGCCTCGAGGCATGATACCCCTAGAGGCAGCAGGAAAGTCCGGAAAGGACTGACTCTTGCTACATCTGAACAGCAGGTGCAAACTGTGCTGCCTCCCTGGGGCCCCAAACTCCATCCAGAAATCCATGTACTAGGGACACTCATCTTACACTGCAGCCCCAGAAATCAGGGGATGTGGGTCTCAGAGCAACACAGGGAAGGGCAATGAATTGGCACACACCTTTATTCTTTAAGCTTATAGAAGTGGATGCCTTATTTAGCCTCAAATATATTCTGAATATGTAGTTTACCATCATCTACAAACTATTCTCCCTTCCAGACACACCTTGCACCCACCTGGGCTCCCCCTCAGATGCCTGGCTTGATAAAATTTAAATGACAAAGGGCCTTTTGCTAAATGTCACATACAGATCCCTAAAAAAAAAAAAAAATCTATGAAATGTTCATGGTTTAAATGCAACTCTGATAGCTGAAGCACGCTGAAATTTTGCATTCTGCTACTGGCTGACAAGATAATTGTTAAGTAATTACACTGTCTTCATTCCAAGTGCAGTGAGATGTAGCAATAAGAGAATGTACAAGTATTATAAAAATTACATGTTTGTCTGCTTTACAAAAATTATCCATCTGGCCTGTATATTACAAAATAAATACCCGGCTGAAAGCAAAAGATGGCTGGCAAACACTTCAGTTCTTTGTTTGCTATTCTTATTTATGTCATTAACACTTGGGGTTGGAAAAACAGAAAAAACAGGCTAATCACGGCTGGCACGAGGAAGAGAGGACTCAACCTGGAGTCTGGTTCCAACAGCTGAGGCCATACAAAGCAGCCAGAAAGCTGCACTGGAGGTGCAGCCAGGATTCCCCCACCAAAGAACAAAGCTTGTGTGGGGCACAGCTGGTCCCAGCTGTGTGCCACCTGTCCCACTGTTGGCACAGGGCATGGGGGACGGAGCACTCCACATACAAAAGTGGCATGGCAGAGCTCAGGATGCTCCACCAGATCCTTGCCAACCCATTAACTTGCCAAAGTTGATGTGTCTTAAATCAGCACCAGAACAGCTCAGAGGCCATTTGTACTCTGCTGCTATTGCCATGCTGCTTGTGTAGGCTCACCTGAGCTGGTTTTACACTATCCAGTTTTGGTGCTACTGGCAATGTAGTGCTGGGGCAGTTTGGAGAATTGTGCAGGCTTCAAATATGGCTTAGTCCACACCAGGCTGCCACAACTAAACTACTAGAAAGACCTAAGCAACCCAATTAAAAGCTACCTCTTCATCAGACAGAGAGCCTGCAGTCCAGATATACCCTAAATAGTAAAGGGCCACTTTATCCTCAGGCAGGCATCCTCCAGTCAGGATAGCAGAAAGGCAGCTTGAAGCAATCTGCTCTGAAGGCAACCATCAAGGGGGTACATTACTTAAGTGTTTTGGACAAGTGGGAATTTTTTTGTGCTCTGATAAGCTGGTAAAGCTCTGTCTCCCCTAGTCTGAAATTCACCAGGGGTCATGGCTATGCAAGTCCCATGATGTGCCATGACAATTGAACTACAGGAGAGACCAGACTGCATTGTGGAGCATGCAGTGAAGCAAAGCAGCCTAGCCATGTGGTCCTCAACCTACTAGCCAGATCTGGCCCACGGAGCCATGTCATCTGGCCTGGGGGTACTTCCCAAAGGTCTGGAAATTTGGTGGCAGGGGATCAGTGGTAAAGTTAATTGTTGTTACCCTGCTGCCAAATTTCTAGACCTGTGAGAAGCCCAGTGGGGCTGGATAATGTGGCCCTATGCACTAGATCGCATAAACACACCACTAGATCTGGGTGTGTGGCATCAGGCTGGTGCAGAACTGGATCCAGTACACAGGGCCAGGCCAGAGCACTGGATTGCACCTATGCACCAACCAGCACAGCATCCAGCCCACAGGTCAGTCCATGGGCGGGATGCTGTGTGGGTATTTTCATGCTTTATCTTTTAAATGGTGTGCATTTTATTTAGTTTGGCCAAGGAAGTTCTCTATCAAATTGCAAAATGCCTTGATGCATGATACAGTAACTCCTGCACCACTAACATCTGATTTAATTGTATTGCTAAGTGCTAAATGTCAACAAAGAATGATATCTCTTTTAATTTGGTTTTACGGCCTGATATCACAGGGTGCTTAGCTGGTTCTGCAGCCATTGTGACTTCATTATGATGCTCAGTGCTGGAGCTAGTCAGGAACTCTTTCAATGAAAGGGTCTTTTCAATGGAGAATATGGATTTTTTTGCAAGAATGTACCACTTTCAGTGAAACTTTCCTCAGGGATGCATCTCAAATACCAGATGGAATTTCTGATCAAAGCCAGAATGAGAGAGAGAGAGTCAGAAGGGGGACTTGAACCTAGGTCTCCCACATCCTGAGGAATGTCCAGGCTGCAAGGCTGTTGGCAAGTCTGAAGGGGTAGGGAGGAGAGTTCTCTTTCTTGATCTCCACTTGTTTTCATGAAAGCTGAAAGAAGCTGACCCAATGCAAAACCAGAAAAATTTAAACGTCTGATGACACTTGGCAGGGCAAGAAAACTATTTCCTCTCCAGCTCTGTTCAGTAGGAATGAGTCCCAAGCTAACTAGGACATTCACCCAAAATGATGCAGTGCAACCATATGCTCCAGAGCCATTTCTCTGGGTGGTACCTGTTTGTTCCAGTTACTAATGCACAAATGCTAGTGTTTCAGGTACAGCTTCTGACAGATGCTAAACCCATTACTTAACATTTGGTTCATCATTTTGGCCTTTCAGATAACAGCTGCTGGCGAATATATTCAGATAAAACTTAATGTCAAAATGGAAGGGTTATTATAAAAATGTGATGATTTGATACACAAGGGTACATTTCTGGCTCAGTATATGAGGCATGATGAGAATCGCCCCCACTATTACTCAGACATACTGTACGCCACAGTAAGCCAAATTTACAAGAGAAGCTGCTTGCCCTGTGCTCATGTGAGCTCCCTTTGGAGGTATTCTCATATCCTAGTGACTCAGTGGCCTAGTTAGTTTCATAGTTTCTAGGGTCAGAAGGGACCTGAGCAGATCATTGAGTCCAACCCCCTGCCATGGCAGGAAGGAGTACTGGGGTCATATGACCCCGGCAAGGTGTTCATCTAGCCTCCTCTTAAAGACCCCCAGGGTAGGAGCCAGCATCACTTCCCTTGGAAGTTGGTTCCAGATCCTAGCCGCCCTGACCGTGAACTAGCGCCTCCTGATATCTAGCCTAAATCTACCCTCTGC
>NW_017729022.1:179339070-179343707 GCF_001723915.1 Gavialis gangeticus
CCTGTAACCTGTCTAGGTCCGATTGCAGCCTATTCCTCCCTTCTAGCGTGCCCACTTCTCCCCACATCTTAGTGTCATCAGCAAATTTGAACAGGGTGCTATTTACCCCCTCATCCAAGTCACCGATGAAGATGTTGAACAGTGCAGGTCCAAGGACCGAGTCCTGGGGGACCCCACTGCCCACATCCCTCCAAGTCGAAAATGACCCATCCACCACCACTCTCTGGGTGCGGCCCTCCAGCCAGTTAGTGACCCATTTGACTGTGTGGGTGTCGACACCACAGTCCCCCAGTTTCTTAATGAGAACGGGGTGAGAGACAGTGTCGAAGGCCTTCCGAAAGTCCAAGAAGACTATGTCCACCGCTACCCCTGCATCTAAGGATTTGGTGACCTGGTCATAGAAGGCCACCAGGTTGGTCTGACAGGACCTGCTGCTAATGAACCCATGTTGATTGCCCCTAAGCATGATCTCCCCTGCTGGTCCCTCGTGGAGATGCGCCAGAATAATTTTCTCAAAAAGCTTGCCCAGGACGAGGTAAGACTAACTGGCCTGTAGTTTCCCGGGTCCTCCTTCTTCCCCTTTTTGAAGATGGGAACCACGTTGGCCCTCTTCCAGTCCTCTGGCACCACACCAGAGCACCACGAGTGCTCGTAAAGCTGTGCCAGGGGTCCCGCAATGTCCTCAGCCAATTCTCTCAGTACTCTGGGGTGGAGATTGTCTGGACCAGCTGATTTGAATACATCCAATCCAGGCAGGTCCTCAAACTCCTGATTCCCAACAAAGCCCACCCACCTCAAATGCTTGCCACTTCAGGTGAGAGTGGGACAATAGGACCGAGACATCAACAAAATGCAGGAGATAAACAAGAAATGGGTGAGGGTGAAAGATACAGATGAAAGGAATGGGAAGGGGTCACTGAGAAGAGAGTCCTGGAGAAGGTCCACTGCTCTATGAAACATGCCCTCAGGAGGGAAAGACAACTAGAGAAAGATCACAATCACAAAGATCACTGTTATCAAGTTTCCTCCTCCTAGACTGGCTGCATGACCACTGGCAGAAGGAAGCTGAGGATGGAGAGAATACAGCTGTGATTAGCACCATGCATAAAGATAGCTTTATTTGCCATGCCAGGTTCACTTGCTACCATAATTTGCAGTAAATGGTACTACCTACGACTGTTAACTGTGTATGCTAGATGGTGGTTAAATAACCTGGCAACCTCTATGATGCCAATGGCATTAGGTAGAAAAGCACCTTAGAGGGGGATACTAGTCTTACCCTTGACAGAAGAAATGCCACCAAAATATTGTAAAACAGAGGTCCACCCCATGACAGAGTAGTCTGGGCTCTTTAACCCTGGTCAGCAGCCAGCATACGAGCAGAGCACAGATAACAGACAAATTAATGGCCTCCTTTGCTCTGGCAGCTTCTGCAGCCAAGCTGATTCCAAACCTATTGATATCAGCCTTTCCTTTGGATTAAACCGGCAAGGCCAACAACGGGACACTGGGCAACCCTGTGTTTCCGTATATGCTGCCCAGGCTTTTACGTCCTGGAGAGGTCACTCCGGCTGTGCAGAAAAGCAGACTGCAACACTGCATCGGACAAAGAAAGCTTTACAGACTGAAAAGGGTGGATGTCAGCATAGGGCAAGTAGAAATTGCTAAGAGAACCCACAAAGTTGGACGTCATGTCCTTGCATCTGAAACACACAGTGCGGCTCCTGCAGTTGCTTCACACCTGTACATCAGAGTGTGGCTCAGAATGTTTTTAGACATGGTCTAACTGTGGGCTGCTTCTCTTCCCTACCTTGTTAAGCAACATAGCAACTTGAAAGGCAGGCTATATATCAAGCAAAACATTGCTGTTCCACTCCACTCATTAAGAATATGTTCAGTATTACAGTATATGTTGCATATTGTTAATATAGTAGCTTTATCTTACTTCATTAGCTTTTACAAGAGACTGGAGTTTATATCATAAAAAAAACAGGTACAAACCTATAAAACAAAACATTTGAATTTTTTTCCAGAATGTTACTATAGCTGTTAATTAAGCAACTTCTTGGGCCAGATCCTTAGCTGGTATAAATTGATCTAGCTTCTTTACACTCAATGGAGTTATGCTAATGTAACTGGCCCCATAAACCTGAATGTCACATAATTAAAATCTGCATACTGCAACTCGCACTTAAATTATATAACACTGGTATTTTCTTTCAACATCTTTGTATTTTTCTGGAAAACTACAAAGTATGTTGGGAGCCGAGTGAGGATTTCTGTCCAAACAGTTGCATAGAGAAGCAGAAAAAGAGGTAAATATTGTGGAATGCGGGAGAGACTGGCTCTTCTCCCAAATTCTGGAGAAATCAGGAACATATGTGAAAGCATGTTTATCCATCAGAGGAAGGTCCACCCAAACAGCCTTTTGGCCTAGCATGGGTAAGGCACACTGGTTTCTCAACTTCCATATAGGCTAGGGACAGAAGATGCACATAAACCAGTTTAAGCCTGTAACAGAACAGAAGTTAAGTGCACATAAACCATTTTCAAAATGGCTGAAACTGGTTTAAGAGAAACATGGTTGAATGTAGTATCAGACTTAACTGATTTGGGTCAACCCAGTTTATGAAACTTCTGTCTTAGAGCCCTTCCTGGTTCAAATTAAATCACAGTCCCCCAGCATCCCAGCATGCTTTCCAGCCCTGGGCTGGGCTGTGCTATCTGCTCCAGCAGACAAGGGTTGGGGGAGAGGGGAGGGGAGGCAGGGACCATCCCCAGCTCTGACAAACCCCAGCTGGGGTCTGGGACCAGAGAGGAGGGTTAAAATTCCCTTCCTCCCTGAGTACAGAGCTGCGCTGCCCTGCCCTACTAAAAACTTACTGCTGGCTGAGACTGTGGACTACAAACCCCAGAGGCACATGAAAGCAGGAAGAGGAAGTGATGAGCAACCCTGCAGAGTCCTGCTGTTGTAATTCTGGACTGCAAATCCCAGAGACTTTAGGGACAGCAGGAAGAGGAAGTGAACACCTAGCCCATCCTGGTTACATGCCAGAGAGCCGTGGTCCAGCAACACCTGCGCCTGGCCTAAGTCACTGTAGTTATGTGGCTGCATTTCCTGAATCAAAACCAAATGTCTATCCAGTTGTTTCTCCATTTAATCTATGCATCTTAGACTTACGTGCACAGACTGAATCAATTCAGCCTCAGGCTTCTTGACTGTCTGTACTTAGGCATGACAGAGAGATGTAGCCAGCATCATATCCAGTCACTTCTGATTCCCCAGCTCGAATGAACAGTTCTCCATTTACACCTGGGTCAAATGGGGACAGCCTGTGGCCTAAGTCCAGAGCAGAGCTTGCACTCATACCTCCAGAACCATAACAAAATACCTTACCCACTCAACCACCCCCTGGTCCCTAAAAGAACCATCACCTTATCATTGAATGTATCATTTGGATCTTTTTTCTTATGTAGGTGTGCTGTTCTTAAACGTTCTCCCCAGGGTACGATATGTCCATGGAATTGAGAGTGTAGCATTGCCTTCTTTGCACCATCCAAACTCCAAACTATAGAATTCTTTTTCATCCTCTTTTTTTCATTCTCTGTTCATGTAAGTCAAATATTAAAGTTGCCCTAACATCACCTGAGGAACTAGGTTTTGTTTAAATTTTTAATTCCAGATTTTGCTTTAATAGAAAATTGTCTCAATTTCTAATTCAGAGTATTTTTATAACCCTCATCTGTATGGAGTTCCACTTTTTGTACATTTTTTTTCAAAATTCAGCAGCTTTATTGCTTGTTCATGTCTATTAGCTCCTGTTGCTGGAATATAGCAACAGATGGACTTAAAAGAGTCTGTAAATCTAACAGACAGTGATAAGCATCCTATTTGATATCATATGATAATTAAAAGAATATGATCATGGCTGCTTCTTTTGAGGTAGATCAATAGACCACAAGATATACAGAATTTCTTACCAATAATATTTCCTAAGTCTTTGCTGCAGTACTTTCAAAAAACAATTTAGGCAGTGTGAAGTTTCAATAAAATTTATAACTAAATAGAGGCATGGAGGTCTTGCAGTCTTGTGTCTTTTGAGATGCATACATTAAAAAGACGACAAAAGCATACGGGAATGTCTCCTAGCTAAAAGGGAGGCGTACACCCAATGGAAGGGAGGGGCCATCACCAGGGAGGACTATACCTCGGTTGCTCAGGGCTGCAGGGGGGGCAGTCAGGAAGGCCAAGGCAGAGATGGAACTGGGACTAGCTACCCGGATCAAGGGCAACAAGAAGTCCTTTTTTAAATACATAGGAGGTAAAAAGAAGGTACCGGGTAACATGGGGCCTCTGGAAGACATGACAGGAAATCTAATTGTCACACCAGATGACAAAGCTAACCTATGTAACAATTTCTTTGCCTCCATTTTCCTGAGCAGGGACCGAGTCACACCTACCACTGGGACCCCCGCAGGCCCCAGGGGAGGCTCACCCAGACCTAGGGTCAGTGAGGATCTAGTCAGGGAACTTCTGGAGGGACTGGATGTATTTAAATCAGCTGGTCCGGACGATCTCCATCCCAGAGTGCTGAGGGAATTGGCTGAGGTCATTGTGGGACCCCAGCACAGCTTTA
>NW_017729022.1:179344573-179367461 GCF_001723915.1 Gavialis gangeticus
CTTATCGGGGCCACCAGCAGGGACTCGGGGAAAGTCTGTTCACCAGGGCCCCCCTTGGAGTCACCAGGAACAATGGCCATAAGCTGAGGGAGGATAGGTTTAGGTTAGATATTAGGAAGAAATACTTCACGGTAAGGGTGGCCAGAGCCTGGAATAGGCTTCCCAGAGAGGTGGTGCTCTCACCTTCCCTGGAAATCTTCAAGAGGAGACTGGACAGGCACCTGGCTGGGGTCTTATGACCCCTCCCAGCCCCAGTGCTCCTTCCTGCCCATGACAGGGGGTCGGACTAGATGATCTGTCTAGGTCCCTTCTGACTCATTGATTCTATGATCTGCTCAGGTCCCTTCTGACCCTGTCAACTATGAAAGGAGTAGAAAACATTCAGAGAAGAGCTACAAAATGTTCCAAGATCTGGAAAACCTACTGTATACTGACAAACTAACTCTCACTTATCCAGCATAAGATCAAGAAGTGAACCAATCATGGACTAAAGATTTCTTAGAGCAGTTGGCTCTTTAAGGTGCCAGACAAAGACATAACACAATGCAATAACTAGAAAATCATGCTGAAATCAAGCACATATTTTAATACTATGTGTAACTAACTATTGGACAACTTACCTTGACTTAAGGTAGATTTTCCATCACTAGAAGTCTTCAGATCAATATGCTCCTAAAATATAAAAGAAAATCCCCACAAATCACACACCATTAGATATGACATACCATCCTTCCTGGGAACCTATATGAAAAATACTCAAACTGCAATCCATACTAGAAGAAGACCCAGTTCTTAAAGAGATCTTCCCAGAACCACCTATCCTAGCTTTTAAACAAGCACCAAACCTCACCAATCTCATCACCAGAAGTAAACTACCAGCATATCTCCACCCCTCCCACAATAACCACATCCCACAACAGAACCATCACCATTCTTGGATGTTACACCTGCACCTCCAGAAATGTAATATATCTCATCCAGTGCACTAAATGCCCTAATGGAAAATGCATAGGAGAAACCAAACTATAATCGTGCACCAGAATGAACACACACCGAAAATCTATCAAAGACAAAAATTAGCTGCAGGGGCACACTCCTCACAAGACAACCACTCCCTCTCCAATCTCTCAGTTCTAATCCTCAAAGGGAATTTACAAAACACCTTTTGTAGATGAGCCTACAAACTTCACTTCATAAATCTACCAGATACAAAAAAATATGGACTAAATATAGACATTGGATTTATGGCACATTATAACCTGCCTGCCATCCAATAACCCCAGGTAACCTCTCTACCTTTTACCATTTACATTCTATCACCAAGTCAACTGTCTACCCTTTCTCTCCCCACCCCCACCTGTCTTACACCTATTGTCTTCCAGCACCTCTAATCCTCACTGCCAAGCATTTGCATTTTCACAGACCTGCATTTTGCATATTGGTTTATATTATATACAAGAGAACACAAAACAACAGCAGACTCTCCCTATGCCTGAAAAAGGGTGTTTGCGCCTGAAAGCTTGCAAAGAACAATTTTTCCAACTATTTAGCTGGTCTAATAAAAGATATCACATTTACCCAAAGAACCTTGTCCTCCTAAATTATACACACCGGCTCAAGTAGAAGTTATGGTCTTCATGAAGGAATCATATGGTGAAATTCTGTGACCTGTATTATGCCAGAGGTCAAGGTAGATCATCAGAATGATTTCTTCTGGCTGTAAAATTTACTAATCTCTAGGGATGCTCTTATAGTGTTTATTGCTGCTGAAGACATGAAAAACAATATCAGTGAATGCATGTGTGGCATTAACTAATTAGTATGCCTCGCTAAGTGCCAGAAAAAAAGGATTTCTTTGACAAATTGAGCCAAACAAATGTATTTGATGATTATTTTGTATATTTCTATGCAAAGTACTACTTATTTAATAGCATGTAACCATATTTTTCAAGCAGTGATCCATGGTCAACACAGCACCTCCAGCTATTTTCCCAGGCTCTCTCTGTCACAGTGGTTATGGATCTTCAAGCTGTGAGACCTCCTGCAAACTGTAGTCCAGTTATTAACTTCTTCAGGGTTTCCATAGTCCTTTGTTTGCCTACATGAAATAAAGAAGTACACCCATCTTTGCACTCTGGCTAACTGGTGTGTGGATCTCTTTGTTGGGCTGAATTTGTGAGAAAGTTAAACACCCTGGTTGTCTGGACAAGGACAACAATTTCACAGAACCAGCTGCAAAGTGACTTGGAGAGGAGACAAACATGAGCTACAGGTTGATGAGAGGAGATTCAAAATTAATAAAGGTAAAGTCCTTAACTCAAGGAGAGCAAGCCATGGGCATAGATATACACCATGGGGAATCCAGCCGAGCAGTGGTACTCCACTGCCTTAAGGCCTTATCACTGTCCTAATACAGCTGGCTCAGGTAACCAAGTATACTAATTTGTGTGTTCCGTTCGCAGATCGGAAGATTTGGTATGACATCCAGTCAGATAATCCATGAGCACGTTTCTAGTTAAAGAAGTGGTCTTCAACATGAAAACATTGGAGACCTATAGTAAAATTATATCCTTCCCAGTGCAATGACAGAATTTCTCCATATACTTTAGGGCAAAATATCCAAAATGCAGCATCCCATCATCAAACCCAGGCAGCAATCTGATATGTCTTCAAACTGACAGGAGAAGGATAAGTGCACATTGGGCCAACTATGCAAGTCATGTCATGCTATAGCTCTAGTTCAGCATGTTGCAAACCTGGGTGGAGGGAAGACAGAGCTGTAAGTGAAGGTGTGCTAACAGGAAACCTTTTCACAACTGTATGGTTCCTATTCTGGTTGGGCAACTTGAGAGGGAGGCAACTCACAGCTAAGAAAATCAAATTCCTTATAATTGTCTAAATCACAGCAGGAAGGCCTGTAATCCCCTTCATTAGATGCTCTAAAGCTGCAAGGGTAGACCACCCTTGCAGGGCTTAAGATGTAAGATCCTACAGGGAAAACCAACATAAAGGAAAATAGTGTGAATCAGGGAAAAGAACAAGTTTGGATGATGTATGCCCTGTTTGTCACACAGCTGCCTCTGGGAGGAGATTTGACATGTCAGATGCACACATTACAACCTCATCATTTACAAACTTTTTAGAAACAGGACGGCTGAATAGCTTAGAAGTGAAGTTCTGTAACTGGTCTTTATGTGCACTTCTCCAAGGATATGACCATGCCACAGCCACAAAACGTTCAGGGAAAGTTATCTCAAGCATGGCCTGTCCATCCAGTCCCACTGGAACATGACAAGCTAAAAAAATGCAACAGCTGAACCCAATGTTTGGGGGAGGCCCCCATATTTGTGGGTTCAGTACATGCAAGGGAAAGCAGATGGGGGAAATGTTCAAGAGGATACCTCATTTGGAGATGCGTGGGGCAAGGTGTCAATACTATATGACCCCTCCTCATTCCAGTACTGTATCCTCCAGTTGCCAAAAAATAGTTAATGTGGTCCTCCAAACAACAACCCTGTGAAGAAGAGACAAAGATTTATGCTCAGGGAGAGGAACTGAGTCACAGTAGGTGCGTCTACATGAGACACTAAAGAATCTAATCTTGGTCTCACTGGGCACATTTACACTGGGCACATTAGCACAGCAGGAAGAAACTGTACTCATGCGCTAACATGCAGCAGAACTAGGCTACTGAGCATTAGCATCATAAAAAAAGCTTTTGCCGACACTACCATGCAGTAGCACTGATTATGGTGCATTAAATTAGTACCTTTGATTACAGATACTAAACTTGATGCATAGTAATTATGGCACATTAATGAACATGTAGATGCACCCAGTGAGACCAAGATTAGATCTGTATGCTCAAAGTGGAGCCAGTTGAGACGTTGGACCCCATGACCCCCTGCAAATATGGGCCTTTAAAGGGAAGGTTATGTTTCCTTTTGTTAGAGATAAATATTTGAAAGGGGCATATGTACCGCAATTCATCAGAGTTCCATTGGTATCAGTAGAGTTGCAGTGATTTGTCATAACTGAAAAGCTGTTCCTAGTTATTTATGTCTCCTAAGGTTGAATAAAATTGCCCTTCTGGAAGTCCATGGGGTGTGTTGCTGATGAATTTGGGTATCATTCATTACAATAGGAACTCAAACTCTTCAACTTGAACATGTCAAATGGGCCAAAGGGCCTATCACTCTCAGTGAGTGCTTTCAGGCTCTGCTTTTTACTTCCACGTCTTCGGAAGAATACCACTCTGGGCACCAAATTCACTGGTGGTGTACATTAGTACAGTTCCATCTAGTGTAATAAACTTGTGCCTGTTTATACTACCTGTGAATGTTTCCTCTAGGCCTGTTTCTTCTCTTACTAACCCCACATTCTACACCAGGATCACACCAGTATGCAACTAGAATCAACGATAAGATAACAGCTAGCTTTCCTATTGGGTTTTTCATATATTAATCCACAAGCCCTTTACAAAAGCTGCCAGTATTATTCTCCATGTGTTATATATATATGGGAATTTGGGGCTGGTTGCTCAAAGTCAACCAGCAAAGTAGTGGCAGAATCAAAATTTGAACCTACATTTCTAGAGTCCAACCTCATGTTTTCCCCTTCATTGTTTCTGTGAGGGGCCTTTTCAGTGAAGGTATTTTTTTGCATTCTTTCATCATGAAGGGACATTGCAACAACATGTCTAAGAGATTTCTGAGCTTTGAAAACAGTATTTCAACCTCACCAATTTCACTACACATCTATAAGCAATGATTCTACCAAGAGTTCTTTATATCTGTGTAGTTTAATACATCCTGTGTCTAGAGGGTAATGCTTTTGTTTTAATCTGCTAAACACTAAAATGTTGGACAAGTGAAGCATTTGATGGTGATGATAATGAGTAGCCCATTAAAAGTAATTTTTAAAAAGTTAATAAGCTCTGACTAAGGGGCGGACACGTACTGTAATGAAAAATGTTTGCATAAAGAATATAACTTTCTAGCTATTTATTTTACTTTACAGGGAATCTATAAAACTTTTTAATATGCTGTCAATTAATCCAATGGTTTAGACAAGGCTTGAATTTTATTTTCATCTGTGCTTTGCAACAGTAAGATACAGTAATCTAGTTTCCAACTGAATGTGACTGATATCTGACTTAAACAGTTGCCTTTACCACTCTGTTCTCTATTGAATGTCTAAGGTTTCAGTGTTTTTATTTTGTTCTTAATTAAAGAAACTCAGTAACAAAGTGATTTATTGATAATTAATCTTGCCATTCCCTTAGTGGTATGGTCACTTTTGGCCACTATTTGAATTTACCAACATAAATAAAGTCTTTCAATGACTAAACAAAGTTAAAGTAGCAATAAATTAAGCCTTCTGTGTACACTTGGTTAAACCTTTAGCCAACATAAATACAAGAATGCCTTTTGCTGTGATATGCTTCGTACAATGACATCATACATTTCCAAATAGAACATCACAACCACAGCCAAAAACATAACACTATTCCCTTAAATGAATCAAACTGCAACAGTCTAGACTTTGTTGCAATGATTGTTCAAATTCTGGCATCCCTGCCCTCTGCTCTCAAGTGACCACCCTATAAAATAATCTATACGTCAATCTCAGTTTTGCATTTTCTGCATGATTACATTTTGGCAAGAGGACCTCACTGTTATTCTCACTCTGTAGGAATGTTTTGAGAGTTATTGAAAACTCTGAACGTGCCAGCTGAGGGCCAGATCCTGTCCGCATGGTGCTGCACTAAATAGCCTGTCGAAAACAAATAGTGGAGCAGAGCTGTGTCTAGAAATATCCTGAAAGCCCAGAACAGGATGGCTTAAAGGGGCCAGCTACTGGGGAAATGCCCTTCTTGCTCCATTAAAATCTGTCTGCATTGGGAGAATATTCTCCACAATGTTCATACTGGTTAGAGCAGTGATCTAAGCACAGTTGAAAGGGTTTGAGGGTTTGTTTTTCAGTAAATGACTGTGGGAGGAGAGGGGAAAATAATGCTTCTTTCTGGAGTACTAGTAGCTAGTACCTCATACTGTAGGGCTGTCCAACTAGAGGCCAGCTGGCTGCATCTGGACCCCAAGGGGTTAACCAATGGTCCCTGGGCTCCCAGTGCAGGTGCTGCTCCATAAGCATGGTACAGCAGAGGGGGTGCCACCATATGGCAAGGTGGGGAGGAGTGGTATGCAAGGTGCCAGGACACTGGCATAATATGGTAAGGAGGTGTGCACCTGGCATGCAGCATGAGGACAACGAGGGGCCTACAGCTCCCAGACACTTAGAAGCTGGACAGCCCTGTCACAAAGTACGGCAGAACGGCTCTGAAACACAATAGTACAAGTGCATCTACTTCTACATTCTTCCCACCCACTTGTACAACTTAAAAGAGCAAAGGCAATGCTTTGTGCTGCCTCTACGGTCTCTCCCCAGGCTGGCAAACCACATCCCCTTGTGCACTATGCACTGGATGCTGTGCTTGAGAGAGAAAGTTTTGAATCCTGTCCTGCTTCAGGGTAAAAGATACTGTGAACCGTCTTCTTTCCCTCATTGCATACTTCAACACAGGCCAAAACTTTGCCTTGAGCTATGGTTTACCTCTTACTTGTTAGAATGTTGGTTCCATTCTTTTTTTGGTCTCCAGTAATAATTCCTTCACCAAATAAAGTGAACAAATTAAATACCTTAATGTAACAGAATCAAACATATAATTGTACCATAGAAATTGTATTGATCCAGAAAGGAGCAAAGGATGAAAGAGAAGAGAGACCTTTTAGGGTCCATGTGCATGGCATAGAATTAGAAAAGGAGAAAACTTAATAACTAATTGGTGAAACCATAAAAATAGCAGTAAGGAGCTTTTGTCTCAAATGGCTTTATACTAGGCTGTATAATTTTATGTCACCTTTTATTTATGTTGTCATAATGAAAGTTGTGTTGAAAGATGAGAGGTATCAGAAGAGAGCAGTGCAAAGATGGTCCCCTGGAGGACTTCAAAACAGATTGTATTTAAAATGTATTTTAAAAACAGAGAAATAAAGTCAAGTCGCTCATAAACCAGCTTTCAATCTCTTAGGCCTATGAAGAGTAACAATTCTTGCCATCCAAAGCTTATCAATACTGAGGGTGAAAAAGATTTCCAGCTCTTTTCTTTCTTTTCATTATTCCTTTTGAAAGATTTGCAAAGTACTGGAAGAGCATCTAGCCCACTGTGAAGCCAATCAACACAATGCTCATTAACCAGAGTATATAAGACAAATTCTATTTTTAAGTACACCACAATGTAAAGAACCTGGCTCTTGAACTTTGAGGCAATCAGCGAATGGATGGTGAGTGAATTACAAATAAACAGAAGAAGGAATTCCAAATATAAGGAGGCAACCTAAAAAGGACTCAAAAGGGACTGAAAAAATATAAAGGTTTTTTTCATTATAGATGAATACATTTCATTCTTTATTTTGACTTGCTTCTCAAAGCCACATCAGGTTGTTTGTAGAAACAATTTGTTAACAAATATGCAATTCTGCTCTGCTTAGAACATTAGAAACTGCAACATATATACAACACTTCCTTATGTTTAAGTATCAATCAGATTGTGTATTATTTGAGCAGGCTAGGCATTCAAGTCCACTTTACACCATTATGGAACAGACTAAACAAACCTGACCTCACGGATGACCCCCAAAGGTTCCCAAAAGACTGAAAATGTATAGTAGGCAGTCACCACGAGACTTTTATGGCCTGGTAATGGCATGCAAATGACCCTCTGTCTGTGTAATGCAGCCAAATGCTGGTGTTGTATATGAGAGTAATTTCCTCAAGAATTCAGGGACAATATGATACTTTTCCTTTTATGTATGAAATTCACAACATCTAGTATACTTACTAGCTGACTACACATAAAGCATTGACAAATGTGTCACCAACCCATATTGCCACTGTGGCCTACATTCCAGGAATTCTTGCATTAAATGGAACCGGCGTGCAACTTTATAATACGCAAGAAGAGGTCGGCACCAAACTTCACTTTCTGGATCAACCTATGCCTTGCCTCAGCCACAAATTACTTTGTGGGCAGAAGTCACTTTTGGAAAATACAGATGCTATGACAGTATGAGAACAAAGATTCTCTTCAGCTATCACTATAATGGCATTTTTTTGTGAAAACATTAGGTGGAAGACCTTTCGTTGGCATAAAACGGTGTGCCTCCACTGATCTTTTGATCTTAGCAGAACTACTTCTATCCACCAATGACCTGGCTCTTTGTGATCTCATATGATCTGCTTGACAGCAGAATACTTGGTTGACTCCATGGCTCTGTAATGTGATCTTCCATCCTTCCTGAGATGCAGGATATTCTCAAACCCTGACCCTAGACTGCAGGGGAGCTCAGTTTTCACACAGAGCTTCACTGGTTTATCTAAACAGGTGTAAATCTCTGGTTAAACCAACACATCTCCTGAGTATACCATAAATCAGATTACTCATTCCCCTCCCTGCCCCATTCCATATAGGGAGGAGAGGTGGTGGGGGGATTAGTAAGGAAGGGAGAACTAAAAGTTATTATTATTCTTTCTTGGGTCTCTCTGTAGTCTCAGGCAGGCTGACAACCTAGCCAGCCTAGTGAAAACTAGAATGGCTTCAATGAGACTCTGACACGCTCAGGGATATCAGTCCCCTCATTGCCATGCCACAGCAGCCAAAATGTATTGTCCCTGCTCCCCCACTCACTTCTTACCAGAAATCACAATCTCGCAGTTAAAGCCACATCTGTTTCAGGACAACCACATAAGAACAATGATTTAGAAAAGCTTTTTTCCATCTTCATCTAGCCAGAAGAGGGCTACTGTTTATTTTGGATCTCGCTAATGTCATCCATACCTTTAGCAACTCATTCCTAGATTACTGAAATGTATGCTAAACTCAAGCTGCTACAGAATACTGCGACCCCTTTTAGTGTACAATCGCCTTGCCAAGAGCACATAAAATCAATTGTCTACTCATGCAGGTCTCTTCCATGCTATAAGGCACCACCCATTGCTCACCTACCTACATAGAACTCTCTGGATCAAAGTGCTAATTTTAAGCCAGGCCTTTTATACTGAGATAACTAGAAACTGTAAGCCAGCTCCTTAATGGGTATAAATCAGCAAAGCTCTAGAGCATTTACACCAGCTAAGGATCAGACTCAATGATGTATGATTACAATAATGCTTTACAGAATGACATTTTAGAAATGTTGACAATATAATTGAAGAGTATGAATGTAAAAGGTTGTGACACAATGAAAAAAAGAAAGGCTTTCATTAGCAAAGTATATCTATTCTCCCTTTGATGATGCCATTTAATGTTAACCAGAGTTATACATAAGTACTACAAGGAGAGCTAACTTTGAGTCCTTCATTTTATTTTGCAAAGTCCAACTTTCTGATAGTGACCATCATTTTCAAGACTCTGTATAACCAAACATAGCAGTCCCTCCCTTAGCTTCCCTTCCCTTCTCTTTCTATATCATCAGTAAACTGCTTTTTTTTTTCAATGTACACATATATCATTACATATCTAAGGGGTATTTTTCTTTCCTCTGCAACTTCATCCCCTTCTGGGGAATTAAGTTATGCATATTGCATGAAAATAGGACCACAGGCTGGGCCTCTACAAGCTGCTAATTGCAAACCTTGTCAGAAGTAGGAGGAAGTGGCAAGGAACTTGGCAAGGCCTCACTCTTTTCATGCAGTCATTGGTTCCCAGTACTTATGAATGGCAGTGCTACAGTACTTTGCAGAGGTTTACAAGCTTTGCCAGTGCTGTCGTTGCAATTATAGAATGACACATTCTCCTCTCTAAACTTAAATAAGAGGTGAATATTTATATATTAAAAGCCACATCCTGTACTGTTCACTCAGGTAAAATTCCCCTTGAAGTTAGAGGAGAGAAAGTGAGGTCCAATGTGTGAACTTGCCCCTTTTAAAATATACTAGATAGTGAAGATTATTAATTCCTGAACAATGGTATTATTCCCCAAATTCCATGTACCAGTCTAAGATTTCTGTCAAGAGCAAAGGATGCACCTGAATTATGAAAATCAAAATATAGAAACTTCATAAGAAAAAGAACTATTGGCCTGATCCTGCCAGCCTTATTCAGGTGATTTCAAAGTACCAACACAGAGAGGAGCTAGAGGATCAAACCCTATGGTTAGGATTGGCCCCATTAAGAATTACTACAAATTGCCTGATCTGAAATGCTTACATTATGAAAACTATGATGATTTTGCATCTGTTAATGAGGATAATGACTAATATATTCAAGCAGCAGACTTGACAGCTGTCTGTATGTTTGTAGGGGTATATATTTTTAGATGCCATTTACTCTACCTCCAAACACATGAACTACTAAATTCTGTTGAAGTACTACAACAACACAGAGACGTAGGGACGTAGGTTAAATTCCTTTCTATTTCTGTTTCACCCAGTTACATCACTTTTGTCTTGTTATTCAAAAGCTTCCATAAATCTGCCACTCAGATCCTCAGATAAGGGATTCGGAAAAGGTAAATTGCTAGTGCCAATGTGAAACAAAATAAAACTGAACTTACAGTCCACTGTATCAACCTTTAAACAGAGATTACATTGCCTACTGCTCCATTTTAACTAATTTAATCACTCTGACCAAACAAGGCTTACTGCTGTTAAGGAATATATGGTTGTACTTCTCTCCCATGTTTCAAAACCAAAGATTTGCAAGATGAACTTGAATTTTAAGACAAAAGTTGCCCCATTAAATCTTAACAGATGTTCCTCAAGTTTAGAAGATTAAGAAAGATTTCAGCATCAGAAATCAAAGAAAATATTCTATGACCTTAAAAAAGGATAAAACGCAAAGCTCTAAACAAACCAAAAGTCCACTTTGACAGCTGCATCTGACTGAATTGATGAGGTGCTATTGATGTTTGGATTAAACTATGCCTCTGTGATCAAGTACTCAAACACAGGATAAAAGAGGAATATATTCTTTAATCCTACCAACTAATTTTGTGTAGGCAGCGGTTAGAGAAAGCAGTGGTTACAGAACAAATGTTGGAAGTGGCTTCACTTTTGCTTATTGACAAAGCTATTTTTATTTCATTAATTCACCCAGTATACTCTCAGAGTTTAAACTAACGCAGGGAAATCTATACAAGGCACAGTATTCTCCACAAACAAATCACTGAAAATTTCAAAGTCATTAAAAGCAGAATCAATAGGATATGATTCTGAAGGGCTAGGAAGATACTACCCTAAAATGTAATAGAAAAATTAGATATTGATTTTTTTATATAATCTTGATAAACAAAGTAAACAACATTGGAGATTCCAATTCTGTTTTTATAGCATGTATATTTCCAAAAAAGGAAAGGGTTAAGAGCCAATTAAGTCAACCGTTAATTATTGTCTTCCAGTGTCACTGCGTAACCCTAGATATTTGCCTACCATACCTGCCCCTTCACTTTTCTAAGGCAATGTGAGCTGTAGCCTTCAAGAAAAAAGGAACCTTTTGTAAACAAAGATGCGACTCAAATGCTACATTAGAAGGAACAGAGAGGGAAAAAACCTGAAAATAATATGAGTCAAGCCCAACCGCGGCTTGTCATTTGTACTAAAGCCAGAGCAGTCATAATGATAAATCAGGCCTGTAGCGTTGTGACTTCTGTGCTATATCCATTGTGTTTTCCAGGGGTGGTGGATTTTAGTATGCCATGAGGGGGATGTTCAAAGCAACAATAAAAGAAGTTGGTGGCACCCTAAGTGACATTGGCTTTGGCCCTGGAGTGAGTACTTATTATCCCAACCCAATCTAGCACCAGCACAGCAACCCATTAGACTGTTAGATAATACCAGCTCCCAGACTGAAGGGCTGAAGGCTCCCTGATTCACACATCTGGACCAGGCAAGTACAGTGAGACCAGCAGCCAACTGGGGTACAGACTCCTAACTTGGTTCTACTGAAGTCAATGGCAAAACTACTGGCTTCGATAGGGTCAAGGCTTCCCTCCTGTCCTGTTAGACCAGCCCTTTCTGACTCAACATAGTTATATTTTTAACAAGTAAAGTGTCTAGATTGATGTGGAACATGGACATCTAGGTTAAGATCTGCACATTTTAATTTATTGTGGGTGCATAAGAAGTAGACATTAGCTTTAAGCCCCCAAGACCTGATTGTCAGAGGTGCTGAGCTCTCTCACCTCCCACTGCCTTTTCTGCAGCTGCATAATACATCTATGCATATAGCACCTTGCAGAATTAGGCCCACGGTAACTCAGAGCAGCTGCTTCTATATTCAGCAGAGGCACCAGAACTGACACGTTATATTATGAACATAAAAGAAAAGAATAAAAAAGAATGGACAGTCTCCTCACCTAAGTCAGCAACATAAAAGAAGATATGTTCCTAGTTGCAGGGCAAGATAGGCCATTATCACTTACTCAAGCCACATGAGCTTTGGTAGGTTAGGGAATGAAATGAATCTAACAAGTCTGTTCCATTTTTATTCTTTTGGTTTGTTTTTCTGTTCATTTATGTTTGTAGCATATACATACATTTAACACTATGGCTGGGAAACATTGGATCAGAAAATTTACTGCTCGGTATTAACATGCATACACATTAATCAATATTTATATAAAACTATTTCATTTTTCCCCTTGCCTTTCTTCACTGAAGAAATCATACAGAAGATATTGACAAAATAATTAGGCATTTAATTTTATTGTTGGCTTTTATTTTTAGGCTGAGTAAAATAAACAGTTACATTTCAGGCTCCTTTTTAACTCACAAACATGCCTGCTTACACTTTCAGAACCTTAAATATGAGACTAAGAAATGCTTCTGATTATATTTTGGAACTGTGCAATCAAAGAAAGATTTTACCATTATACTTCTACTTAGGCAATTCTGACAGTTTTATTTTTGTGTTGCTAGGGAGTTCTGTAAACAAACCAAAGAAAACCACGGATCAGTACTGCAATAGCTGTGACAAAATTTCTTAGCCACAATACTGAAAATATGGTCTAATTATTCTATAAACACACTTTGATTTGTTTACTTCAGTGTCAAATTAACTTCAAATATGTAACAACAGTCACTGATTTGATATGGTATACAATACTGCCAGTGACTGCTTCCATTGTAGTGTGTGTAAATCTATCTCTTTTTAAAATGAGTTCATTTCTGAAAGTGTCTGTGCAGTACACTGTGAATACTAAATAGGGAAACACATATGCAACTTATTTAAAAGAGAATTATTTCCAATGAATTGTGCTGTGATCCAACATATCTTGGCTCTGTTTTATTTTTCCTTTTGCACAGTAGAAACAGGAATAACTTTTAGGGAGATTAATAACTCATGACTTAGAGAAACAAATTATAGTACCATTGGAGAAAATAAGCCAAACCACCCTCATTTACATCCCGGCAACCTCACCAAGTCCATGGATTTTATAGAGATAAATGAGGGTAAAATTTGACCCATGAATGCCCATTGAAAAACAGTCAAACATTTGCCCAACTGCAAAGAAAACAGATTTCTACTGGTGTACTGAAAAACAAATGGTAAATTGGAATGTTTTGGGGCTTTTTTTACTACACTTTCCTTATTGTATTTGATGACATGAACTGCAATCACTGTAAGATACCAATGGCTAATACTGTAGAGTGCCCATCATGCAGAAGGAGCACAAAATGCTATGCCTGGAGAATGTATTCTCCAAGAATTGCAACCCACCAGTGAGATGCAGCCAGTTCTCAGCAGAGTGTGCCAGCTGAGCAGCAGAAGTAAATCTAAACAAGAAGAAAGAGTGAAGAATATAAATCAAAATCTCTGTTAGTATGAAATGGCATAGCTCTACTAATTTCAGTGGGATTGCGCTAGTTTGTACTAGCAGAGAACTCAGTGTGCAGGGACATGTGATGGTGCCCAGAAGGACTTGTTTGTTTTTTTTAAACAAGTAAAGAATTAACTTCTTGCTTAGCTATGCTATGGCCTGTGTGTAAGAGGCACAACAATGAGGGAAGGCTGTGGACTCAACACCCAATCAGACTCCCACAGAGCATATAGGACATTCTAGGAAATTCCAGCAATTTGGAATCAGAAAGAGTTAGAAAAACAGAGGCCCAGCAGCCTAAGAAGTAGCTTGGTAGCTATCACAGTGGAAAGGTAAAGTACCAGAAGCTGAGGGATGGCACCAGTAGACTCGCTCCACCAACATACAAGATTTTGTTGTTGTTTTTTCAAGCAGTGATTCTCCAAGTTGCGATTTCTTTAGGAGCCATATTATTGCTCCCTCTCTGGAAGATGCTTGAGAAGATGGAGTCCCAGTTTTACATCTTAACAAAGAGTTGATTCATAGAGAAAAAAATGTTACCTGCTGAATCCCTGACAACTAGATTTCCCATGGATGCAAAGACTGCCTAGATCCCAACCTGTTTAGTTGGGCAAGAGGCTAAGGACAAGAGGTGGCAGTGCAGAACACTTACAGAGTAACATTTGAAATCTTAGGCATGATAGGAAGACAACGGAGGCCTTTTGTGATCCTCAAAGCATTCCATTTGTGCCCTGCCACAGGAAGCTCCTGGATTAAACGTGTCCATGTCAGAGGCCAGGACTTTACTACAGACCTCTGCTACTATGACTGTGTCAGCTAGGAGCATGAAAAAGAAACCACCCAACCCTGCCTGCTGACATAGCTATGCCAGCAAAACCCCTGGTGTAGGTAGCATTTGCTGACAGAAGACTGCTTTTGTTGGCTTAGCTAAATTGGGAGATGGTATAACTATGCTGGCAGAAAAACTCCTTCTGTCAGCATATGTTACCTATGCACTAGAGGGCTCTGCTGACAGAGCTATGCCAGCCTAATGGTAGTCAGAGACTCTGCAGTGTAGGGAAATCCAAAGTACATCAGACAAGAGACTGCTATCACTGAAGCACTGGGGCATACTGACATTGCTACAGCACTGACCTAAGGGGCTGAGCTATCAAAGTAACTCAAAGTGGCCCTCGGACATTTTCCCCTTATGCCTGTGACTACTGACTAGGTGTAAGAATGAACAACTGCAGGGAAAGGAGTTCAGGCTACTTTTCATGACATGCCACCAACATAGTCGCAAAGTTAAAGTTAATACAAACCAAACTACCCTTCCTTGATTTTAGTCCAGAAAGAGAAATCCACTCTCTGACTTCACCACCTGGCACTGGAACCAGTGTGGTCCTAATATTCATGTACAGCAATCACCATCTTGGCTTTAACTGGGCATTGAACCAGGAGCCTCTTGTGTGAGACTCTACCCATGAGCCACAAAGATAGGTTCTGTAGCTGGAGGTCGCAACAGTCACATTCTCTGTGGCTCTAGCTTAGCAAAAGACATGTAAGCTACACAAACAAGCAGGACACATCTCAGGCAAGGTCAGAGTAGGCTGCACAGGGGATGTACATCTCCTTCAAACCCAGTCATTCAGGGACTCAATCTCAATATCAGGAAAGGCTGAGCTGGGGACCAGACCAGGACAAGACCAAAGGTGCACCTGCACAAGGTCTACCTCATCCCTAGGTATGTAAATGGAGGTGTTGGGGCTGCACAGCTGCCTCCAGTCCTTAGGCTGGACAGGCAGCTATCAAATTGCCAGTGAAGATCCTTTGGAATGTCTATCATGAAAAAGATTTGGCCACAAGCATAAACATGGATGCAGTATAGCTTTCTATATGGCTCAATTATAAATACTAGTTTCTTTCCTAACAATGTACCTCAAAACTCCTCATACAGAAAGGCACAGCTGGGCATGCCTTCTCATGGACTAAGAAATCCAAAGAGAAAACACTGAATTTGCTATCATTAAACTGAACCATTCTAAGGAGCCATTGAGAGTCTTAATATATGTAACGTAGAGGCTGTGGAAATTAAAAATGAAGTTGTGGAAATTGGAGGTTATTATTACAACGCCTCTATTTAAGGGATAATTTTCTTGGCAGAAAACTATATGAGGCAATAAATTGTATTACTAGGTGACTAAATTCCAAAAACAAGACTGCATTGGTGGCTGAATAGGTAACCACAAGCACTGTTATACAACCAACGAAAGGTTACAAGCTATGAGATCTGACCTTTTCAAAAATGTATTATTACTTTTCCTACTGTAGGTGGGTGTCTACAAGTTCCCTGACTTTTCATTCTTGGATTTTAGAACACAGATTATCCACATAATGGAAACAAGAGGTATAATTCATCCAGGTCTAAAGGCCTTCAGGCAGTCCCTCCAGCCCTCTTATATCCTAAAGTCATCAACAGTTCCTAAATATGAAGATGACAGTCTTCCAGTAAAGAGGGGCATCACTGGTGAATCCATAGATGACTGAAGAGACCGATCCAAGATCAGTACCATCAACTGCAGGTGACATAGTTCCAAGAAGGAGTAGATCCTGGTGATGTTGAGTAACAGCTCTTTCCCTTTGTCTCTCTCATCTATCCCCCTCCATAGTGAGGCACATTTGCTTGAAATGATCAATACCTTGTCATACATCACATCACCACTAGGGATAATTCAGTGCTTGAGCCTCCCAAGTACAGATATTAATATTGCATTTCTTTAGATTCACCTTCAAGATGCCCTTGAATGTCTTCTTCTGCCCACCTTAGAGTAGCAACCATCAGTAAGTATTTCATACACTTCGCAGAAATAATCAAGGGTGACCTGGAGCTCCTTAACTGAATGGACACACACAACACAAACAGCGTATTGAAGATCAGTAATGGAGGTGTTGGTTATCTTGGATATGGAATGCAACCAGCTGATGTTAAAGAGATTCCCATCCATGTGATACTGGATGCAAACTCCAGATGGAAGTCTGTCAGCAGTAAGATGTGGAATAGCTGCAATACAGAAGGAAACGAGTGTTGGTGCAATCACACATCATTGCTTGATTCTGTTTCTAATCGTGAAGGGGCCCACTTCTGAGCTATTGCTTAGGACATTTCTGTCATGTTGTTGGGACTCAGGGAGACTCTCCTTAGCATGGAAAGCAAATCTATTGAGAAGAATGTAAGCAAGAATCTTCCCAGCTATGGACAGGACTGCAATACTACAATAATTGCTGTTATCTAATCTATTTCTTTTCTTGAATATGGTAATGATCCTGGCACCTCTCAAGTCGCTGGGAATCTGTTCATGTTTCCAGATTTTTATAATAATGATGTGTAATTGCTGAGAGCTTTTTTCCACTTTGCTTATAAATTTCAGCTGCTATTCCATCAGGACCACATGCTTTTTCTTCTTCATCTGCTTAATGGCTTTCAAGGCCTCCTGATAAATGGTGAATCTGCAAGGTAGCCCTTAATGGGTTGTTGGGGTCTGGCTTCAATTGTCAAGACTAGGCTATGTGAGGCTCATGCCTTGCAGCATGGCTAACTGGATCAGCATAACCCAATGAACTAGCCAAGTCCAGGTGAGCCCTAACCTGCAGAGGCAAAACTAAGTGAGGCTTTTTCCCTACAGCTGCAATAACTGAGCTTTATAAACTACCCAGCACCAGCTGAACTCTAGTGCCTCCCCTCTGATTGATTCCAGGTCTATTCTTAAGGAATTCCTCCAGCCCTTAAGTCTTACTGCACAACTTTTTGGTCTCCAGTCCTTGCTTGGCTCCTGTCCAGGCAACTATTCTGGCTCCTCGACTCCTGGTTTAACCCTCTGGCTCAATATTTTGGACTTCAATTTCACCTTGGCTTGTTTCCTGACCTCTGATTCATGATTAATCTTTCAGCTCAGCATTTGGACTTTGGTTTGTAGTTTGAATTTTGCAAACTGAAGTATCCTGGAGTGGAGTGACACTGAGTGTTTGTGGGCAACAGACACGAGGCAGGATCTTCTACAGCCCAAATGCCTCCAGTGGGTCCTGCAGGGTGACTCCAAACTAACTGGCACAAGAGGGAACCATTTGAGGTGGGCCCATTTACATGACTCCAGCAGTCAAAAATCCACCTTGTGATGGAGTGCAACTGTATGTGCCTGGCTAGAGAGAGATTACTCAGCAGGCCCAGAGCTACTCTAGCATAATAGCGAAGTTCATGTCTTCTCTTCCCAGCAAGTTTGAGTTTGCAGTCTAGAGAACTAGGTTGACTCTCCAGATGCTGCATGACCGACAGTCAGAAAGGGTGCCTGTAGACATGTGGGGATATTGCTCTGATGTGCTGTAATTACAGCATGTTGGAGCAGACTCAATTAATCAAGTCTGCTGGAGCGTGATAATTAGCATGCTGTAACAGACTCCGTGCCTTGTGTATTCAGCATCCCCATGCTTCAAAATGGGGGTAGGGGTGCTTTAACTAAAGCTCATTGAACAAGCTCTGGTTAAAGCCCCTCCACTACCATTTTGAAGCACAGGATGCTGAATACACAAGACATTGTGGGTGCTTTAATTAAAGCCCCCCACCCCAACTCTGAGAGCATGTGTGAAGATGCCCAAAGGTTTTCCTTTTGCCCTGTCTGTTTGGTAAGGCAGCTGCCATTGTTTTTCTCATTTGTAAACCTTGCTCCTGTTACCCAGGCTTCTGTCACCTTAGTATGAGCTTACTGGAGAGACTGTTATGGTATTTAAGAGCTATGTGATAGCCCTGGGGCTGCATCTTCAATCCATTCAGAAACTGCTTCAGAGTGTGGCAGCTGCTTTTTATGTGACAAATATCTGTGTGGTTAAATTGTACTACATGTACAAATGGCTTCCAGGTAAAGTTTCAGGTGCTGGTTTTGACCTATAAAGCGCTGCACAGCCTGGGGACCTGCCTACGTGAGAGACCTGCTCTCTGCCTACATGAAACTGTTACGTAATGTGAAAGAGGGACTGCAGATGGGACATTCTACACCAAGACCCCTTGATTTCAAAACACCCACCCTTGCATAGTCTGATTGAGTTTCCATTTGACTACCCCTGTGATTGGCATGCTGCAAAGACTCTCTCTTCTCCCTCTGTTTAGGCTGTTTATATTTTACCCATGCATTGTCAGTCAGAGGAAGAGTTCAACTTAAAAACTACAGGTGGACAAGGGGGGCACAAGCCCCAGGCACTGCCTAAAAGGGGGACACCAAAATGTAGCAGAGGGCTCCTCATCCTCACTTCTCCCCACTGCGGTTCTGACAGCCAGGTGCAATGCTTGGTACAAAATGGGTGGAGTGGACAGACCAGCAGCCACAGGGTTGGCACTCGCCAGAAGTCTGCTCCCAAGGGAAGCTACTGCTGTGAGGGGGAGTGTCAGTTAATCCCCTCACCTCTTGCTTCCTGGTGCAGAATTTCATCTTTTAAAATTGCTGCTTGACACACTTCAGCGGCAGCTCCTGTATTAATCCTCACAGCAGCAGCTTGCCTTGTCACACCTCTGCCAGCCATTCTGTCCTGTTCATGACCACCTCTGCCTAGTTACGTCTCTGCAACAACATTACCTACATACAAGAGCCACAGTTTCAAACACTGTTCAGGTCACCTACTATTTGGAATAGCCTCCTGCTTTATCTTTATTTTCAGGTAAATTTCAGTGCATGTAGAAAAGTGGGAAATCGGTGTTTGTCTCTCAGTTGGGTTTTTCAGAATACTTGGTATTGGCCTCACTCTTTTCCCACTGAAGTCAGTGGAAGTTGTACTGCTAACTGTGGAAAAGGCAGTTTTACGAGACTGCAGTGTAGCTGCCTGCAGTGAGTCTTTATATTCCTAAAATTAGGCCAATCCTGATTGCTTTTTGACACACTACTCATGATTTTTACCCCACATGTAAATGGGAGATTGTTGAGTTGAATGTTTTTTCTGGGTGATAAAGATGAGGAAGGTCAAAAGTCAGAAGTTTTAACTGCAGAAAAGCAACCATAAGTGCAGCTACTTAGATGAGGCTTGTTTAAAGTATGCTAACCTCTGGCCTAGAAAGTAGGTCAGAAATCTTCAAGAAGCTTCCCCCAGAGAAGTCTTGTGCTTCTGGCTTCCTATCAGGCCAGATATGCTGCACAAACAGTGTCATCATGAGTTAGCATTTCCAGTCCTATTAATATATAGGAAGAGAAGATACATCAACCTGGAAAATGAAGAAAGTGAAGCTGATACAGTGTACAGTTTTAAAAAGCATGCAAATGACTTGGGAGCCATTATAAGTCATTGGCACTAAGGTTCCTAAGTGCTTAAGTCATAAAAATGGGATTTAAGTGCTTTGGAGAATTTGATCTCAAAACTTTAAGTTTTAGGTTTGCTTCAATTCCTTTCATACAGATTCCATGGATGCGTCCCCACATTCAGGGGCATGCACTTGCAGCGGCAAAAGAAGTAGCACCACGAATTTCTGCCGCTACTCTTTGCCGCCGAGCACACCTCTGCACAAATGCTTTAGTATGAAGCTAAATGCCCCACTTCAGGGAAACTGCTGTTTCCCCACTCTTCCTGCCTTCCACCATGCTGGAGGATCCAGGGCGAAACTCGAGGAGGGGAAATGCTCTGGCCAGCAGGCAGAGCATCTCCAAGGAGGACCAGCCTCTGTGTCTGCTGGTACATGCTCCTGTGGCATGGGCTGTGCCCTGCCCCTCCACTTTTTTTTTTTGTTTGTTTGTTTTGCTACCAGGATTTCCAGGTAGCAAATTTTGTCCCCACACTGCAAATCTGCAGTGCAGGACATGTTTTAAACATGCTGGGTGTGCAGTTTGTGGTGCCACAAAGAGGTCTGCAGCACCAAGGGTGACATGTAGGTGGTGCACACAGGTGCACATGCACCCCCTGCATGTGGCAGTGCACCCAGTGTCAGCAGCATCTGTGATTGCCCCCGGCTGCTGCCGACGGCACCTGCGGGTGGTCGCCAACCCATGGTCGGTGCTCACCACCAACCCCGCCCCTGCCAACAGCACCAGCAGCATCTGCGGGAGCTTCCTGCTCACCACCGCTGGGCTTCTGCTGCCACGCTCCCACTACCACTGGCGCAGCTGTGCCCCCTCAGCCGCCAGGGGCACACGCTGTTCATATGCAGCACCACAAACCACATGTGCCTGCACATCTTGATCCAGCCCACATGGTCAGAGGCATAACAAAGCAGCTGTGCGCCCAAGGCAGCAGGATGCACAGGGCAGTGGTGATTTCTACCGGCTGCTGTTCCATCCATAGGATCATGCCACTGTGGAAGTACCTGATATTTCTCCCTCCTTACCACCCCCCCCAGGCAAATCCCTATCATTGCCCCAGTCACCCCATCCGAGTTACGCTACTTTGTTTTTTATTGCTTCAAAACCATTGTTCCTGTCTTGGGTTTAATTTATATTAGGTCCACTAGAATGAAAATAGTTTCCCAAAGTAAAAATGAAATGAGACTTTTGTTTTAAAAAACTGCTTGGCTATAACTTTTACTTTCTCCAGTAGCAGGTGCTTTTAATAAATAACCTAACAGAATCACTATCTGCAGCATAACAAGTAGGAGCAAGTACTGAGACAGGGCATTACTAAAAATTACTGCATTAGAAAAAATTAAAAACTAGAATATTTTCAAGTTAATATTAGACCCCTCTGCAACCTTTCCAGTAAAAGAGTACACAGAGGGCTGATTCTGCACTTCTATATTGAGTATAGAGTAAATGCACCTGTAGGAAGTGAACATGAAAATGCTGCCAATTTACAATCAGGCTCTGTAGATTGAGATACATGGCTTTCAAAAGTTAATGTTCTCAAATTTTATCCATCCTGCTGGCTTTTTACCTTTGGAGGTGAAACAGGAAGCAACGCTTATGTTCCTTGTTAGGCTGCAAGACTTCCTACAGTTGAGCGAACACCAGTCAAAATTGCTCAAGTTCATGCTAGAGTAGTCTAGACCAGGGGTTGTCAACCAGGGGTGCATGTACACCTGGGGGTACTTGGATCAGACCTAGGGGGCACGCGCAGGCAGGCAGGGACAGAGCGCTGCTGCCTTCCAGGAGCAGGGTCAGGGTGGGGCAAGGGCAGCAGTGCCCCTCTGTGGGGTGGGGAAGCTCGCATGTGGTGGCCACCACTGTCACACACCAGCCCAGTGAGCTTCCCCACCCCGCAGAGGGGTGCCACTGTCCTCACCCCACCCCAGTGAGCTTCCACACCCCACCCCAGCCCTGCTCCTGGGAGGCGGCAGTGCTCTGTCCCCTCCTGCCCACATGCCATCACCGGCTCCCTGCTCTGTGTCCGGCCACATGCCACTCCCACGCTAACACCCCCCCCACACACTTGGTGTTCGACCACACACTAATGATCACCCCCACTCAGCGTTCAGGTGTGTGCTAGTCCCCCCCCCACACACACACTCGGCATTTGGCCATGCACTACCCCCACCTCCCTGCTTGGCATCTGGTTGCCAGTGGTACTTAGACTAAAAAAGGTTGAAAACCCCTGGTCTAGACAGTGTAACCCTAAGGCCACTGACACATGCTCACTTAAAGGTGCCATGAGTTCTGAGCCCTGATCCCAAAAAACACACCTCCTGTCATGTCACATGTGCATGGCAGGAGGCACAATCATGATCCTGGGTTTTCCTAGCACCAGGAAGATGACAGCCAGGTGCCCAGAGCCCTGCATGACCCAGTGTGGTTCCCAGGGCCAGGGCCAACAGTCAGCTGATTGTTGGCACCAGCCCTGAGGCAGCCCTGCACATGCCACATATTCAATTTAAGGCACCATATAAACCATACATAAAAAGGTTCTACATTATGTGTGGAACATTTTTATAGCTGGTTTGCCATTTTGTAGAGCACATGAAGCAGCCTTGCCGTTTATGCTGTGACTAACATTAATTGAGGCACAAATATAATGTGTGGAAGGGCCTGTGAGTGGGTTGCCTAGTGTCAGAGCTGTCCTTTGGGTGGGTGGGT
>NW_017729022.1:179367620-179381930 GCF_001723915.1 Gavialis gangeticus
TCCTTTGGGTGGGTGGGTGGGGGTGAATTGGGGCAACTGCCCTGGGCCCCATGGAGCCAGGTGGAGGGGCTGTGGCCCCACCCCTCACAGTGTTAAGGGGGCCTCGCACCCCCCTACACTTGTGGCTGCCTACCATGCTGGTTTCTGCAGGTAAGATTTGCTCCCTGAGGAGCTCTTCAACCAGTCCTTCCAAATAAAACCCAGTTTATTAGCCACAACCAAACAAACAAATCAACAAATAAAACCAAACCCAGGTGTCCCAGCCCTTTGGCTCTAGCCCTAGCACAGAAGCCTGAGCCCTCCCTGTAGCAAGGTTGTTATTTTCACAGCTTGCCTCCTGCTTGCAAATTGTTCCTTCACAGCTTCCAATCTTTCTGCCCTCTCCCTTGGGGTTTTAAACTCCCAGTGGGACACACCTTCATGCAAATGCCACACAGCTAAGCTTTCTCAATAGGGCTGACTGTTCACTCTTAAAAGGCCAGGCCATCCTGTTACAGAGCCCTAAGTGGCCTCTGCAGAAAACCCTGTAACACCACAAGAGAATCATGGCTAAGAGAGATATTTAAACTCTAACATCTGCTCAGTTTGGATCCTTTCATTCTTGTCCTACCTGCCAATTAAAAGGTCAACCTTAACCAATTATTGCCCTGCAAGACAGGAAATCCTCTGCTGGATGGGTAGCATATGCTAAAAAGAAGGTTGGCTTCCTGGTAAGACACAGAATGAAAACTCCTAAGGTTTGAGTTTAATTCCTAGCTCTGCCATAGACTCTTTGAGTGGTCTTTGCCAACTCACTTGTCCTTTCTATGGCTCAGTTTTTCACTTGTAGAAATCAAGTTAACGCTACCGTCTCAGATTCACAGGCAAAAACCACTCTAGAGGATTCTCTGCATCCCCTTAACATGGACCCTTTAATCTCTCCAAATCGAATTGGAAAGATTCAGAAAGATTCAGCAATTTGGATACAGACACAGTTTTAAATACTTTTTCTACATACCTCTAGGTAGCAGGTGGCTCATGAATACTGCGATGCTGGGGTGCATGGAGCGTCCTATAGAAGCACAGGGGGCTTTCCAGTGTGCTCAGCAGCAGACCCAGAAGTGGACCGGAAGCACTTCTGGTCCACTTTCGAGTCCACCGAAGAGCATGCTGGGGCCCCCCGCATGCCCAGCTCGAGACTAATGCCTCCTGGGTCTGCGAGGGCACCTGGGATTCCCCCGCAAATGATTGCCAAGCCTGAGGGGGACCCCCCCGCACTCCTGTGGAACACTCCATCCATCCCAGCATCACAGCATTCATGAGCTGCCTGGTACTTAGAGGTATGTAGAAAAAACATTTAAAGCTGCATCTACGTCCGAATCACTGATTCTCTGAATTAGCATTGAATCTTCAGATCTGGATTTGGCCGAATCAAATCGGGTACAGTGATCTGAATCAACTAATCGAATCACTGTCCCTAATTCGGGCCAAATCCGAATCAAATAGGGCCCGTTTCACACACACCTAGTAGGACATCTGATCTAAGACAGAAAACAATAGCAGTAACACTTCCACTAAGGTAGGGAAGAGTGGGTCCCTTACTGGTAATAAATAGACATCTTTATCTCTGAAATGGTTTCAAGTTGGCTTTGATCAACTTCAGATTTTCCTCCATTTCTTCAGACTTGAGGGGCAATCACAAGGCAGAAGAAAGATACATTGGAGGAGGAACCCCAGAAATACCATGAAACTATGGAATGGTTTACTTTTCAAGGAACAGTTTTCTTTTCTTTTGGCTGCTTTATATCATCCTAAAGTCTTATCAAGAAAGATAAAGAACAAATTCTTTGCCTTTGGACCAGACCGTTGGGTTCTTTTGGGGGCAAAAAATGTCCAGATGCATCTCTGCTCCAAGGTATTCACCCACTCCCTGATGGAGTATTTTCTCTCTATTTCCTCCCTTCCCAACTGTATAAACTGAACAATGAGCTATGCTTGCACTCCACCTAGTATCTGATTTAAGTGCTGAAATCCAGGCACAACTAACAAAGCATACCCTTGACTTCAGCTAACCTAGGCAGCCTTATACTAGTTGAGGATCTGGCCCCATATGTATGTTACCAAGGTTGATATCTTACTTCTTGGTTATGAAGGGAGATTCTTTTCTCTTCAATGGGAAAACAAATTAATAAATTCCTTCTCCTCTGATTCCCTGCGCCACTCAGAATACTGGGTAAGGGGAGAAGGTTGGTGGGAGCCTCGTTACAATATTAACAATGCAACGCTCCGAGAGAACTTTCTTCACTAGGCAGATCTGGACAGACTCATGAAATGGGCAGATGAGAACCTGATGGTGTTCAACACCAAAAAATGCAAGGCTCTCCACCTTGGGAAGAAAAACCTGCTTGTAGGCTCAGCAGTGCTACACTGGTTAGCACTACAGATGAAAGGGACTTGGGGGTCATGACTGACCACAAGATGAACATGAGCCTTCAGCATGACACTGCGGCTAGTAAAACAACCAAAACGCTGGCTTGCATCCATAGATGCTTCTCAAGCAAATCCTGGGTCATCATTCTCCCGTTGTACTCAGCCTTGGTGAGGCCGCAGCTGGAGTACTGCATCCAGTTTTGGGCTCCACAATTCAAAAAGGATGTGGAGAAGTTTGAGAGGGTGCAGAGGAGAGCCACGCACATGATCAGAGGTCAGGAAAACAGACCTTACGATGAGAGGCTGAGAGCCATGGGACTCTTCAGCCTAGAAGAGTGCAGGCTCAGCGGTGATCTGATGGTCACCTTTAAGTTCATCTGGGTGCTCATCAGGATCTGGGGGAACATCTGTTCACCAGAGTGCCCCAAGGGAGGACAAGATTGAACGGTCACAAACTCTGCCGTGACCGATTCAGGCTGGACATAAGAAAGAACTTCTTTACTGTCCAAGCTCCCAAGGTTTGGAACAGGCTGCCGCCGGAGGTGGTTCAAGCACCTACTTTGAACACCTTCAAGACACATTTGGATGCTTATCTTGCTGGGATCCTATGATCCCTGCTGACTTCCTGCCCCTGGGGCAGGGGGCTGGACTCGATGATCCTCTGGGGTCCCTTCCACCCCAAATGTCTATGAAATAAAATGTCTATGAAATCACCAGATTTCCTCACCTGTGCCGTGCTGCAATGAGCTCTTGGCCACCCCTGGTATAGCCACTGCTGTTGAGAATCAAAGCAGAGTACACTAACTTGTTCTGTTAAGATTTCAAGCCTATTGTAATGGCCAACGAACAGAGCAGCTATTTACACTATTACTCAGAAAGAAAAAGTCCTCAGAAAAACACTGCATTAAATTGCCCAGAGCCTTGCTGGGAGGATCGTTACAAATTACTGTACTGCGATTCAGAAAAAAAAACAACTAACAGGTAAGGATTTCTATTTCTGCACCTTCAGTGAAGTAATTTGTAGCTGACAGGATCTGACAAGCATCCCATTGGAAAAAAAAAATTACCTCCACAGATGTGCCTCAAACCCCCTGAGACCATCAAGGCTGAGAATAGGGGAAATGGTGCTAAGATCTCTATGCCTGAAGGTGCAATCAGATGCAGTAAATATGTTCAGCAAGTAGCATTTTGGAAGCAGCGTGTGGAGGAGAAGAAACAGCTGCCTTGTTCAAATCTATAGTTGAGGCTTAGCTGGATCAAGCACATTCTTAATTCAGCGAGGTGAGGAAGGGCTCCAGTGAAATAAGATTATTCCTTTTAATTTCTAACCTGCTGGATCTGGCCTTGATCTGTACACCCTCTGACATCATCAAGTGCCGACACTGACTTCAGGGGACCCAGGATCAAACCTTCCTGTGGCACTAAAAGCTTTCTACCCACACAAAGAAGAGAAAAAAAAAGACTTTCTGAATGGTAAAATCATTTAATTCTGAAAAGATGGCCTTTCAGGATTTCCAAAAGCCCACTTCTTTTCTGTCTGATCACAGCTGGGGACCAAAATTTGGGAAAATGATTTCCTAACTAGCATGGACTTAAAAAAGGAAACTAAGTAGGAAGGAAGGCATAACACCCTGCCCCTGGAACACGGTCAAAGGGAAAGATGGGATGGGTTCTCTAATTGTTTGCACTCAAGTAATGGCCGCCAACATGGATTTACAGGTGAGCCAACCAAACAATACGAAGGAAAATGGATAGCACATGCAAGCGTGGTAGGACAGTGTTCAGCTTCCAGGATCAGGGGTCAAGGCTGCACCAAAGGGGTCAAACCAAGTAGTGAGACTCTCATTCCTAATCCAAAACATTATCCATTTTCACAGTTCAGGTCAGGCCAAAGGTTAGGAGCCAGGAAGTCCAGAGGTGTTGACCAGCCAAAAGGCTCAGCCCATTTAGCTCTACAGCCAATCAGCTCAGAGCTTGCAGCTGGTGACCGTTCTGAGAGGGTAGGTTGCCTTCTAATGCTCCCCAACACCCCTGAAAGGGAGCTATGCCCTAGCAGGAAACTAACAGTTTCTGCTAATTAGTAGAACCTGCACTGAAAAAAGTAACTATGTATTCTACTTTAGGCCCCTTACCTTGTAGAGGAAAGGAGAAGGTGTCCAGAGCAGGGGTCAGGAACCTACAGCCCACAGAATCCTTGGATCTGCCCAGTAGAAGTGGGCCTTCAGCAGCATTTGGCAATGGCAGGCACCTTCTGCAAGTGCATTGCGTGTCTTCTGGCCTGCGTGACATTCTGTGTCCTCCGAGATGCCCATCAGCATTTTCAAAGACATTCCTGGAGGGGGACATTTCCAGCTAGGTGACAGAAGGGTAGTGAGGACAAGGTCTAAACTTATAAGATGAAACCAGGGTCCAAGCAAATCATTTAAGAAGTTTGAATGGCATTTGTGCACACTGGGGGAGGATGATCTAGCAGCCTGAATTCACTATAAAAATGGCCCTGGGACTCCAGTGCCAAAGGGAAGGGAAAATGCTGTCATCCATGTTTCCCTCGAAATCTGTGGTTTCTCTCTTGGCTGGTTTTGGGGTCCATGGCCTGTTTGTAAATGGTTTCTTAACTGAGGAGCAAAGTAGATCATACTATCAAGAGAGGGGCTTGGTCTTACTGTCTGTCAGGTTAACAGTTTTGAGCAGGGTAATGGACACATAAGGCATGCCCATATCACCTCTGGATCATGCAAGGGAGCACTACACTGAAGCATGGGAAAATTGCAATGTAGCTGTCCTTTGTGCAGTACTGTCTGCCAACAAGCATGTCCAAGACATAGTAACATCCCGGTGCAGTTCTAACGATTGCTTTATATCCTTTTTAGGGACAGTACATGCAAAGCATGGTCTGAAAGTGGTATAAACATGCCTGTAGAGCTGAAAGTGAGTTAGGAGGACTTTCAGTTGGAGGGGCAAAAAAAGACATCTGAGTCTTGCTGGAAGAGGAAAGGCCTGAGACTCATCCATGGTTTTTGGGTGAGAATTGTGCTGATTTGCTGCTGGAATGCTCTTTGTTCAGAGCCTCTTTCTAGCCATTGCACAAACGTAAATAATAGTAGATGGGGCAATTTAATGAGCCTTTGTCTGTTTTCCATTCATTTTTCTTCCTTAAAAGAAATAACCCACCTCTCTGGTTACCTTCCCTGGCTAACCATTGGGCATGGTGCCAAACTTGGGCTTCACTCTCCAGCCTGGAAAGGCAAAAGGTGATATTCACTGCTTGCTTAATGCTGACAGTTTAAAGCCAATTTAAAAGTCTTCAAAACCTATTTTTGATCGGAAGGAAAATGTTGTTTAATTGAAAAGTCTCCTTTTCTGGAACAGCTGGATTTTCCTCAAGCTGCAGCAACTTCAAAAGGATTCCCAGTAATGTCAGAGCCTCTTAGGTTTATATATGTCAGCATCGGGAGAGCTGCTACAGGCTTTCGTCTCCTGCAGATTCCTAAAGACTATAGAGTATGAAGATTCATTTGAAATGATATAAGTGCTTTAAAAACCTGAAGGAAAAAAACTGTGAAAAGAAACCTTCACCCTAAATAGTGAGTACTGAGGCTTTTGCCATAGATTGATTTCCATAGCGGATGGGGTTTTTTTAATTACTACTTTTCCTTTCTGGTTACTTAATTTGCACAATATGCAAATTGAAAATTGTTCCTGGACACAACTAAAAACATACTGTTAAAACTGCAGCGATATTCCACTATCATTTATGTGCTTTACATCTATGTGCAGATAGAAAATGCATTTAGGCATGCATTATTATACAATAAAGTATTCCCTGTCATATCTTATCATGCTTGACTAAAAATTTGTAACCCTGGCATAGATGGCATAAAATAAGGATGTAGCAGGGTATGGCTGGACCTAGGGTATTCTCTGCCAAGCCAAGCAGTGACTTAATAAAACTGCTGTCAAATCCAAAGTCAACAAAGCACTAAAAAGTAAGATAGCATAGCTTTTTAAAATTATAGATCAGCTCTGATGCCTTAAAATTCAGGACCAGTACACACTTTGCTATTTCTATACTTTGTCTAAAATCCATGGCATACAATATCTTCTGAGCACTTTCTATGGACTAAAGAAAGCGAGAAATTAATGGAAAAGAAAGTAAGCTCATACTTAAAAAATGGAGTTCTGCTACTCTGCTAAAAAGTTGGCAAGCAAGGACGAACTTAGATGACCTACTGACTTAGCTGAATGTTGGAATTTATGACATGCGAGGGGTTTTTGTGATATCTTTTACTGGGATCAACTGTATTGCTGGCAGATACTGAATATGATTTGGGGCATGAAGTGTCCAGTTACTGTATTAGTAATGTAGGGAAGGGCTGCGATCTGATCCTAGGAAAACCTATTCCACATCATAATGGGCTCATATGCACAACATGAAGAATGATGGTCCATGGCTTCTCATGGGCCAGATGAGTCATCTTGGGCAGTGGAGCAGCAGCTTGTCGGCATGGCTGCTGTAGTCACTGCGTCACCACAGTTCCACAACCCAGGAAGTGAATGCTGCCAGCAGCAACCAAAGACCCTGAATGTAGCAGTGGGCAAGGAGCTGAGGGGCGGTGAGCAGTGGCATCATTCATACTCTGAGTTCCAGAGCTGCACCAATGCAACAGTTCTGGCAATCTCACCAGCTGCAATTTAATCCCTTGTGGGTTGCCACGTGGACAGCCATGGCATTTAAGCCTGGGGCAGTGAATCCCTGTTTCACAAAGGTGCCTAACGTCTGCTTTAGAACAGGAAAGAGACAGGATTTGAGATACACCCCACTCTCCAGCATTTCCTACTGGCCAGCTGAGGCAGTCCCCCGCTCTGCCTTATAAGCAGAATCTCACTTGTAAATGCTGAGCTGTACCCATTAAAAAATATAAGTAGCAAATACTCCTGACTTGGGGTTGAGAATTCCACTCCCAAAGTGGAGTGGGACCTACATTTGGGGGCTTGGAAACACTTGTTGTGGACAAGCCTAAATTCCTTTGTAAAACTCACTACTGATTCCTTGTGCCTCAGTTCCCCATCTGCAAAAGAGAACAGCCATACCTCACAGCACTTCTTGTAAGGGTAAACTTTATCAATTATTGTGTTGCATGAATACTGGAGAGGGCTGTATCGGAGTATACCACAAAAGACATGAAGGGACAATCCTCTAAAATACATCTTATAAATACATCAATATTTAACAGCAACTTATTTATGGAAATCCCATACAAAAATACATGTAAAGACCCTTTTACAAGGCTGCAGTACTATCACTGGATTGTGCTAGCTCAGTCTAACCAATATGTTTACTTCATGGTATGTTGAGCTGATATATTTCTGGATAGCTTTTTGTTTGTCAGTAAATGGAGGAAGGGAGGTGTTAAGATTAAGGCAGTCCTAAAGCCTAATCCTAGGGCAATTAATTATATGGCTATGCTACACATACCAACCTAAATTTATCCCTGGTGTAATTCTATTAAGTGAGTGGGTTTACAGCAGAGATGACTTTAGTTCACTGTACTTAAATATTTTTTGTATTTGATACTCATGGCTGTATTTATGTCCAAAGCAATATGTCTCTTATTAGAAACATAAGTCTTAGCAGCTTAAACCCTGAATGCATGGAACATTTAGCCATAAAAATATCAAGGGTCTGATCCTGCTTTCATTGAAGTCAACTGCAAAACACCCATAAACTTTAATGGGAGCAGAATCAACCCCCAACTTTTCTGGCCCTTGGAGGAAAAGCCACGTTAAGAGTAAGAGGTAATATTCCTATAATGATGAGTCACTCTCTTTGCAGTACATAACATTTTATGAAGTAGAGAATCACTTTCCCTAAGCAATTACAATTTTGAGAGCATTTTTCAGGCATTGGAGAGCTTCTGCGCTTCACCGCCACACCGATATGAATGGCTGCAGCTTTACAATGTGGCTGACTGGTTATTTACCATTGTAAATAATTTGTGAAATTTGATTTACTCGGTAATGGGAGATCCTAGCTGGATAATAAAATACATGTGAGGGTTTAAATGAACAGGATTTTTCATTAAAGTTTTTATACCACTTTTTCAGCTTCTTGACTATAAGTGTCTGTCAACTACAAATTGGAGCACTTGTTCTTCCTACAATAAAGCAGAGTATACCTTTCCTGAAATAGGCTCCCTTTAACTTTGTCGTCTAATATTTACTGTAGCAAGGGAAATAACTGGATACATAATAATTGAAGCAACAGCACCTTCAAAACAGTGGTCATTATTAAGAATGAAACACCCTTAGCTTCCCCTTGGCAGTACTTCAAGCATTACTTCTAAAAACATGAGGGCATTTAGGGAACACCACAGACAAGGAGGGAAGGCATTTTGTTATCTGAGACCAAACTGGCAAGATTTATGGGTGAGTACCATACAGAGAATCATCACTAAAATGTGACAGCTTAAATTTGCTGTTACCAAATAAAGGAAAATGGGTTTTGTTGCTTAGTATGCAGCTTGGCACTGTGGAATACAAAGAATTAATTATTGTGGGCTAAGCCTCCCAGCCATCCCTTTCTGTTCAGGAAGAGAAAATACAAAGAAATGAGTATGATAGTGATTGGCACTTCCCTCCTTGGTGGTTTTTTCTCTTTTTATTTTTATTCCACCCAGAAATACTATATAGTAATTAAGCAAAACAACATTACCTTGACTACTTGCTCCCTCTAGTGGTCATCTCTGGGAATGACAATGAGGATAATTTGTCCCTGAAAAAGTTACATAAAGTATTTAGATTTTTTATTATTATTTATTTTTTAGAAATCCAATACAATTAAGAAAGGACTATTTAAAAATATCCATATCATTTCACATCCCACTTTTTATTGCTGACAATCAGTTTCTCTCCTCAAAGCCTTGCCATCTTACAGTCAAGCAAGAGATTGGGTGGGGACACTATATAGGAATGTCTGACTTCCCTCCAAAAAAATCTCCCACATCGGCTAATTGGACTCCCTGCTGCAATTCCTGACCAGGTCAAAGAGTATTTTAGGCATGCAGCCAATGCACAAAACAACTTTAGATGGTGAGGAAAGGGGAAAGCATTTAAAACATTTGTAGTGGTTCAAGCATTACAACTAAACCCCAGTTTGGGGGTTTTCTGACTTCTTGCCATGCAGGTGCATTATAACTGAAAATAGAACCATTCCAAAATTCAGAAGCATTCATAACGATACTTCCAATCCTAACAATAATAAAAAACCACTAAGTGTTGCACAAATATGCAGTTTTGGTCACAAAGGAAAATGCAGTTATTTCAGCCTGAAAATCTTATTAATTGTAACTCCTATATACAGATTTCCATAGAGAAAACCTAAAGTTGCTTTACAGTCTTTCCATCTGAAACCCAGCACCACTGTAAATCCATTTTTAACATTTCCCAAGAACAGATGTCAGTACTTTGGATTATGTGCTACCAGAACTGTAGAAGGTGACTTTAAAATTGTGAAGGAGAAGTCAAAGTTGCATATCAAAGTCTAAAACACAATGTAAAATAAGATAGAACTGCTAATACAAAAAAGCATCAGACAAGGTGGTATGAAGTAAGTTTTCTACAGAACACTTGCATTACGGTTATTTACATCCAAAGGTTGGCCTACATGACACTGATGCACAAGTCTTGTGCTTAATGACAGTTATAACTCTGAAACAATATGTTTTATAAAAATTGCTGCTTAAGCTTACCGTTTCCAATTACAAAATAGACAATAAAGTGATGTCATGAAGCCAAAGTTTGTACATTATGATCTGTCATTTCACTATAAGTAAGTGTATTTCTTCAGACAATAGGCATGATGAATATAAATGCAAATGAACCTTGAATCTCTTCAATTATTCTTACTTAGGATTCATTTTCCTATGAATTTCATACTCAGACCACAAGCTCCCTGCTATAAATCAAAGACAGGCTTGTCTTGTGATAACATGTCCAATTTCTATAACAAAGCAACACCTATCATTAAAAATAATATTTCAGTGCTCAATATTCAGTTTACAGCAGTACAGCCCTGTTTCAGGTGATGGTTTTTGGTGTTTCCTCTCTCCCTGTTCCCACACATCTCCCATTAATGCCATAGAAATCACAGTAAAATCTTTTATTAAAAAATCAGTGTTTTACTTTTAAAAAAGGTAAGTTTAGTAAAAGTTTAACTACCCCTTAATTCTCCTGATCCAAGAACAGGAAAAGAATATCCTGTTCAGCATGCGACTGACACTGTGCTGTCAAGATGGGACCAAGCTGTCAAGCTTGAATTCAAAACTGGATCCAAAGTGCAGGGATATCTTTTTGGGTTGGGCTTCTCCCCTGTGTCATGATTTGGGCCTCAGTCCTGCCAACACTTGCTCCCATGCTTGACTCAAGTGTGTGTATCCTTGCACTATAGTCAATCAGACCCCTCAAATAGTTAACACAAAGCACTTGAGTATGTGTTTATCTGCAGGACTGGAGCCTCAGCGTGGTGTCTCTCAGTAAAAATGCCTTCTCATTCATTCCTTCCACACCTGCTCTGCTCACTTCAAGATTCCTGAATATCATTCGTCTTTTCCCTCCATTGTCTTGGTCTTTATGGTATTCAGTTGAGCAACTTTATCACGCTTTTCTGGGCTGCTTCTCTAGATTTACGAGTCCTCTTGCCTCCCTTTGCTGACACTATCATATTGTGAGCTGGTATGGAAGGCATGAAGGCAGAGAGATAATCAGGCAGGCGGAGTGGCTTGAATGCTACTCTTGTTATCTCCTTATGCATTCTCTCCTCAAACTGTTTGACTGACCTGCATTTCAGGCACCCTTGGGCTTGGGATTTACATTTTTAATATTGGGGGTTTGTGACGTAGCTCCTCTTGTTGGTTAATTGGTATCACAGCAAGTGTTTTCCCTTCCACAGAAATAAATCTCCTCTAAAGCTGCCATTGCTCATTCTTTTGTTCCATCCTCATTTGAAATGGGCTCAGCAAAGCCTCCACACCACGATAAATAATCTTCAACTCTCACTTTTTAAAATCTGTTGGTTTATGCTTTAATGGCTTTGATGGGCTTTGCTATTTCGCCTTGTTACTCAAACCACTTTCCTCATATTCCTAAACTCCGTGTTTCCACTCATCCTTACCACTTCAGGCCCTTTGATGCTGAAAGGATTTATTTATTATCCAGAATTCTTTCATAATTTTGGAAGCATACATTTTAAATGACACCGCAATACATTGCAAGGTGTTTTCCTAGTCTAGAATCTACGACCACATGCATTTGTGTTGGTTGTAAAAAAAATACCAAAAAACATATGCGACTCCCAGGGAATCATTTTTCCAATGAATCTACATCACCTTCAAACAACAGAAATGTTGCACTGATCACCAGTTTAATGTGATTTAGAATAGCATTACATTCAAATTCAGTTGTTAGTAGTGTTAACAAAAGCTAATCACTGGCAATAGCAAATTTCTGGGAGATTACTGCCTATGAACTGTAATTCTCTGTCTTCAATACACATTGCAATTTTAAATTAAACTAATTTGGAGAAGTGTAGAAAATGTCAATCTGGATAATACTGTATAACCATGCTGAAATGTAATAGAGAAGGATCAAGAACAAATAAAATAATCTGTGTAACTTTTTTCTTGAATCAATGTTGACACTTTCTCTGGACCTATGCAGATTGTGCAACTCTGAGTCCTTTCTTTACATATTATTCTTATTATGCAATTATGAAAATGTTTAAAAGTGCAGTAACAATTTTGTCACTCACTCTTTTTAATATGCTTCTCCAAATATTTGAAAGTATATAAAAAGACATTCAACATTACTAAAAGTAATATCAGCCAAATGCGCTGTACTCTGCCTTCAAGCCTATGCCTCGGTTCTCTGAAACATGCAATTGTATGTGTGAATGCGAGTATTGCCAAATTCCTGACATGCCCAGTTGCTTCTATTCCCCAAAAAAGCTATCACCATATTCAGATGTTCTGTTTGGTTTTGATGCCATGTTTCCAAAAAGGGATGTGGTTTGACCAAAACTTAGCCAACAGTGTAAGTCAGTAGGAGTCTGTCCACTCACTACAATGAGCTTTGGATCAGGTTTTGAAAGGAATGGTTTGAAAGGCATGGGACCAACCCAGAGCCCAAATTTGCTCCCATTGACTTCATTGTGGACTGGATTGAAATAATATTGGACATAAATTATTTAACATAAATGTAGAGTAACAGTTATTTAGTTAGGATAGGACTGGGCACAATTGCCATTTCCTATTGTGTAGCTGGATACATTGAGCCTTCATCTGTCCAAAGCACGTGGGTTTGTGTGGACAGACACCAAACTCTCCAGCCTGCTTTCTGTGACATCACTAGAACACACAACCCCATTTCATTGGCTTGTGCTGTAAAATTAGATGATGACCCTCAGTATTCTTGAATTTCTACAGCATCACTCTTCTCACACCTTACAGCTCAAATGAAACTTTTGAGTATCAGTGATATTTTGAGAGCTGCAGGCTGATACTCAGGTTTTGTGGGTGGAGCCTATAAGAGGTGGCAGAAAGATAAAGTAGATAACTTGGCTCTGGGGCAGACTATTTAACTATACCATTGCCATTTTCTTAATTATTAATTGGGGATAATCACAATTATTTTACTCTCTTATGGGGAAGAGATTACGAGAATTAGTTAATGCTTGCAAAGTGCTTTTGATGTTTGAATTGCTTTTGAGTACAAACTATTGGTGGTGTATTTGAAATGTGAGAATAAACTCCAATACTTTACCACATCGCTTTGTACAAACTGACCTTTGGCAAATATTGGAACATCAGGTGCCAATTTCCAGCTCATGTTTAAATTATAACAGGGAAGAACTTGAGCTACTGCTCTGGGCAAAGAAGCTAAATTGAAGTACTGTGCCAGAAAAGCTGCCAGATGTCCTTTCAGAATATTTTGGTTTTTTCTGTATGTATTAGATAAGCCAACATGTCTTGGGGTTAGTCACCTCCCATAAGTCTTCCTTGATTGGAGGATGAGATGTCTTAAAAAAACAGGAATAAAATTCAGCCTCCCCTGCAAAATGCACTGTAAGCTAGATCCTGTTGCCTACTGGGAATGTGATTCAAAGATGTTGCAGTGGGGTCCTAAGGTATGTGCCTAGTCTTATTTATACAGGCAACCCCCGCTTAACGCTGTTTCACTTAGCGCTATTTCACTATAATGCTCATTTGAAATTGATACCTGAATTCACTTAGCACTCAGCGAGTTTCGTTATAATGCTCATCGTCACCATCTTAGATCATTAAAAACAATTGTGGTCACCATCTTGGGTTGCCAAATACTTTTGGTTTTGCTTAATGCTCAGTTTTTCAGGAACCAATTAAGAGCGCTAAGCTCTTAACTGGTTCCTGAAGAACTGTTGCCTGTACTGCAGTTATGTCTAGAAAAACTGCAGTTATGTCTAGAAAAACTGTTGCCTGTACTGCAGTTATGTCTAGAAGCTCAACTCCAGGACTGGAACCTCATATTACGCACTGTACAGACACATAACAAAAAGACAACCTGTCCTCTACTAAGCTTAGCACTAAAACAGGGGTGCTCAAACTCTGGCCCACAGACCAAATGGGGCCCACACAGCCATAGGTATCCAGTTTGCAGGGCTCATAGAAAAATTAGTAAATTTGGTGGCAGGGAACAGTAGCAATAAATACGATCCCTCCCCTGCTGCCAAATTCCCAAACCCTAAGCTCCACGCAGCAGGTTGGGAGCAGATCACACCTCCTCCCTGGTGCAACTGGGTTGGGGCCAGGCCACACCCCACTTCCTGCTGTGGAGCCAGGTTGGGGCTGGGCCATGTCCCTTCCCCCCCAC
>NW_017729022.1:179382285-179396740 GCF_001723915.1 Gavialis gangeticus
CCTCCCCCCCACCCCCAGCCAGGTTGTAGCCAAGATGCCCCCTGTCCCCCTCTGCATAGCTAGATGGGACCCTGCCACAACTGCCCCATACTGGATCACTAGCCAGATCCAGCCTGGGCACTGTTCATCCAGCCCATTGGCCAAAAAGGTTGAGCACCACTGACTTCAATAGATGAAACCTTCTCTAGATGATACATTTGAGTCTTAGGCTGGTCCATGCACAACATAATGAAACTATTGCAATTAGTGTGGGTTTTTTTACCAAAATAATTATACACACAGCCCCCTTGTGCCAATACATTTATACCAGTATGAAGGTATGTTGGGCCAGTACAAATTACTTACCTAGATATGTCTATTCTTCCAAAATATATAAATACAAAGCCCTTTTATACCAGTTAAACTGAGGCAGGGGGAAGGGGGGGTGGTATTGCTGGCATAACAATGCTTTGGGGATTAACGTGGGACAAATCAATCTGTTTCTACGAAGTGTATGTGACATTTGGCGTAGTGGCCATTACACCAAGGACCACATCTACACCTAATCCTACACAGAGCATCCTCCCTGTCCCAGGGGACAGCCTCTTTCAGAACATTATAGAGCTTCTGTAGCTGCCCCCTCCGATCTTTCTGGCATGTCTCCTCTGTGTGTGCAGTTCATTTGAGAAGCCTGAAATATGCTGCAGTAGCACAGATATCCTTCTCTCTTTGTTCACTGATTACTACTTCTGTCTGACTGCCTTTCCTCACTCTTAAATCCTACAATTCAAGGGGTGAATAAAGTTCTCATTAGTGATAATAATCAGAGACGGAAAAATACTTGTCTTACTAATTATGGGTATTGTGTCCTAATTCCTTCTGCTCTTGATCACCACTTCTTAATCCTTCTTAGTTTTCCCTTGTGATGCTACTTCACTTATGTGCTCAGTGGACAGGGCCCAGACTCTGAAGACTTCATATCTGTTCTTAATGCTGCTACTGAATCACAACATAACCTTGAACAGGTTATTTCCTATCTTTCTACCCAAGTTCCCCTTCTGAACAAGAATAAGTACAGTGCTTCAAAAGCCGGGAGTATGAGTCCCACATGATATTATTCAGTGTAGAACAAGTATATCTAAAAGCAGAGTAGTCTTCAGATTTTTCCAGCTTTGGCTATATCGGTGGAGATTTTCCTCTATAATTTCCTCTGTTTGTTCCCCCCCCCACCTGTAATCAGGGAAAGAAACCAGGTAAGCCATATCTTGCAATGACTAAAACTGCTATTATTTTCTGGGTCATCAGCAAGGGCTATTGAATGAGATTCAGGGCAAAATATCACTGAGCTTCAGAAAGAAGTTAGAATTAGAGATGAGCTTAACACTTGAAACTGACAATTCAACACTTCTTTTGATTCATATTGTTTGCAACCAGATACATCTTGTTAAAGTTGAGTTTCTGTGGTGCATCACAGTGACATCCAGTGGGCCACATGCTAAGTGTGTGTTTCCTCTAAATGTCCATAGCAATCTACCCAGATCTGGAGCTCTAGCCAGCTGTTTGTTACAAAGCCAAATTCAGGCAAAATAATCCTTCAAGTTTATGCACTCACTTTAATTTGCCAATTAGACATGTGAGGAGAGCAAAGGGAAAAAAAAAAAATCAGAGCATACTGTTGCCAGAAAATGTCAAAGTGCCTCAAAGAGGGGAGCCAGTATTGCTACTCTGCTATATTATAACATTTTGGACCAAGACGGCTGAGCTTTCTGGTCCTGAAAGTAATTTGTCATTATTCTGCAGCCGTGTAGTATTTGTTCCCTTTAAGGGAGCCAGGAATCTGACACTCTATCCCCTGGTGCAAACATGTGGCCAGGCTGCCTATCAAGGGAAAGGCAAGGATCCCCACACAGGAAAAGTGACAGCTTCTGTGCGCACAGATACCTACTGGATCCAGCATTATATGGAATCATTTGTGCTAGTGAAGAGTTGGAGTCAAACCACTAATCTGTTGTGCTAAAGAATACAAGCAAGAAATACTCCTCCATTTCAAGGGCTCAGAGGTATCACAGTTCCCAGCTAGCTCACTCCCACAACTGCCACAGCAAAATGACTCCCTTTACAGTTCTCTCCAAGTTTAAATGTCTATCTTCTGTTACCTGAGCCCAGACAAAAAGAAATGCAAAACTCTAGAACAAAAACAAAAACTTGCTCTATTCTACAAAAATACCCTAAACACTATAGTAACAGGAATGGCATCTGTAAGGGGAACCACTACTGTAGACTGGTCCAGCAGCTCATTTCTTGAGTTTTTTTCTTTGTTTGTTTGTTTGTTTTAAATAATGGACATTGCATAATTACTTTCTCAAGACTGTGCATCAATCACTTATTATGCTGTTATTGCAAAATCTCAAATGAAAATACATTTAGGAAAAAAAACAGAACATTATTTTTCAAGTTTGCTTACTAAGCATGTTTCCCCCCCCAAGATCTCACAGCAATGCATTCACCTCCTACTGCCAAGTTGTTGTCCAGAAGTGAAGACTTACAGAAGTTGGAAGGGGAAGGGGGTCAGGCAAGAGGTTTTTAACCAAACAAAACACAACTCACGTGGGTTTTGGCCATTTGAAAATATGAGACAACCACATAAATTGAAGTTTTCTGTTTCAGGCACTTTTATGTACTTATTTAACTGAAAACAGATTTGTATAAATATAGAGTTTTGCAAGCCAGCCACTTGGGTAAAGTGAACGAGTCCCTTAGGTTACTAAATATATCTCCTTGTGATGCTTTAGGGATTTGGGTAACAACTACCATTAACATAAATGGGAATTACCTATCATAAGAACATCCCCATAACTCTCTTGCCTGATGTTATGAGATGCCTGAAACACCAACATACCCAAGTCAGTGACCAAGAAACAGCATTGTACCTGAATCTATTTCCCCTTTTTTTCCCAGACATGCAGAATTAGTGCATGGTGCTTGTAGATCCTGCTCCCACACACCCTTGAATGCACGCTAGATGTCATAGACTGTAAGAGTTCCATTTATTTAAATAAAATCCTTCACTGTGCAAAAACTGAACTTGGAGCAGACTCCATGGGGGACCAAGGGATCACAGGCTGATTTGAAAACACAACCATCTACCACTTAAAGGAGAAAACACTCCTCTACAAATCCTGTTCACTGAAAATTCTCTACTGAATATAGCTATGTATAACACCTAAAATTAGCACAAGTGAAAGAATCCAACAAGGAAACATCTACTACGCTTTTTTCCAGTTAATTGTATATGGTTGTGTGCATTTGACACCCCTTCATGAAGAGCCCAATCCTGCAGTGCCCCCCACATCCACACAGAGCACACTATAAGCCGTGATAATGCTTCCTGTCAGATCAGGCTTCTAGTCAACTTTCCTCTTACTTAAATAGCTCCTTATAAATACTTCCAATTTTTAAGATACATTTTCCTAAAATAGTAGTGCCCAATCTTCCAAGCCCACAGACTGTGTCAGGACAGGCACTAGTCCTAGTAGTTACAGCCAGGGGCTGTGTTACCAGCATCCATAGTTTGGAAGCAAGCTAAGATCAGCCAGGGTCCACACCAAGCCAGAACGGTTATCAGAAGTGGACATCAAGAAGTAAGCCAAGGTCAAAACTGGGGTTCCAAAGTTCAGGGGCTGGGTACATGGGCAGGAGCAGGCATCGGGGAAGAAGTCACACAGGGGACAGCTACTCACAGCTGAAGCCAGTTTGTTTTCACAGCTGAAGCCAGGTGCTGCAAGAGCTCCTTAAAAGCAGCCCTAAAACAAGTCACAGCAGACTGAGAGGCAGCTGGCCCTCCTTAAGTGTTGCAGACCTAGCTGCCCAGCTGCAATTCAGAGACCTTACAGGCTGGATGACTGGCACAGGCTTGGTCCACAAGTTCAGTGCATGAGATTGGCCCACGCGTGTGATCCTATGTGCCGTCTCAATCCTGCACCTGGATCCAGTTACGGTGCAACTCTGCATGCTGAGGCAGGGCCATGTTACAGGTAACATGTAACATGTCCCACAGGGCTCCCCATCAGTCTGCAGATTTGGGGAGGGGACAGCAATTAACACTGCCACTGCTCTCCCAGTGCCAAATGTCCAGAGCCGTGGGGAGCCCTACAGGCTGATGGTTGAGCACCGCTGTCCTAAACCATCAAATGGTTCATTTAAATCACCAGCATTATACATCCTACTGCATTTGAGGTTAATTTACAGTTAAAAGTACAAAGGCTTCACAACAAATATGTGTTGTCATAGTGACAGAGAAAGCCTATGTAAACTTCAGGCATTCATATTCATAGAAACTCCTGAAGCAAGACTGAATGTTGGCCATAACATTCCTACCCTTGCCAAGTTTCAAACTGTGCGTGAATTATGCCAAAAAATAAATGGGTGTGACTAATACAAATATAGAGCACTAAAAAAAAACCCACCAAAAAACAAACCCAAAAAAACCCAACAAGCTTGTTGCCTTCAAGGCCATACTTGTTGATAGAGAAGATGGGTGTTTGGAGAGCATACGTTTCTCCTACCTCCTGTATCTTTATACACCATATAAAACCAGCATACATGTTTTCCATATATTATACAACTCCTAACAATCACAGATTTTTGCAACCTATAGGACAGATATTTTGCAACACTTGCTCCCTTTGTACTATCCTGGCATTTGGGAGCATGCTTGTGCCAGAGAAGGAAAATCAGTCTGTTTTAACTCATACTGTTCCAGATAGAAACTCCTCATACAGGGGTATCAAAGGCCCTTTTTAGCAGTCCAATCTTAAAATCAGACACACCCTATCAAGTCTGCATCCAGATCAGTAGCACAGAATCTGCCTTCATAACTTTCTCTCTCTGCATCCCAGCATCCCCTCACCCCTCCCTGTGTGCCCCACTCCAATTTGCCAAGGTCAGCCTTCTCGAAGAGCCTGTCCTACATTTAATGTGCCGTAGCCAGATCCAGAAACTTCCTGCTAATTACTGTGGTCACACTTCCTAATCCAACAAGCATCAAACTGTATGGCAGTCTCTCAAGTGGAATAGGTCACCTAGCTGTCTGATGCAGGTCACTCAGTTGGCAGTTATTTCTTGATGGAAGATAGCTTTGCAAGGTAGCTGTTTCAACATGAATGGTAATCTAGGCTAATTATATGTGATACACCCACTCTGACTCACAAGATAGCACAGGAAGGAGGGAGAAAGAATAAGAAAGACAGCTTCTTCCTCACATCTCAAGGCAGACAACAGCCTTTCAGTTAAGATTCACATTTCCCTCCACCCAATATAGAATTAATGTGCCTTCACATTTCTAACTCTCCTTCCCCACCCCACTGCACCTTCCTGCTGCCCGGGCTGAGTGATGAACAGATCTCCTGCTTTGGCCTGTGCACTGAGAGTCCCCCATTGTCTCAATTGCCTTTGGGCAAACTTTTCCAAACACAAATTCAGGTCATCACTTCCTATGAAGAACTCTACAAAGGCTGGAGGGGACAGCTCACACCTACATGGAGGCGATGGGTACCTCTCCTTTGCTGTTGTTCCATCTTGTGTGCCCAAGGACATCTCTAAGGTCTCTCCCTCCTATCCAATCCCCAGATTCCCCTAACAGCTGAGCTGGCGCTATTCTGCTGTGGTGTGCAAGTGAAGACATGCAGTGCAGAGATGGAATTGGGTTCCATAGGACTAGGTATGGTATGGAAGCTCTACTCTAACCTGCCTACATGGCCATAAGTAAAGAAGGGATGGCTGTGAGGATGCTGGATCTTCCTTATGCCAGGGGTTAGCATATAAGGGCAGAAATAACCCAGTTGGAATGACTTTGCAGCTGATCCTTGGATTCAAAGATGTGAACAGGGAAGAAGATTCCTTGTCTGCATGCTTCATCTGAGGGTCTGCCTGACTATTCCAGTTGTGTGTTAGATTTGGCTTCTTATGCAGGACATTCAGATGACTGGCTCTACAGAACTATAGTCCAGTAACCCCTTTGCCAGCAGCTCAAAACCCCCTTTTGCCATGTCTGTTCAGGGCTCATGAGGTGCCCCATCATTCTCCAGTGCACGTAGCTCCTGTCTTGCCTGCTCTATCTCCTGAAGTGATATAGATAGTGATAGAGGAGGGATAGAGGAGAAATTCTTGTTGGAGTGGAGGGGATCATTGTGCCTTCCCCCTCCATGTACCCATGCCCTATATCTCATTACTTGGTGTTTTGTATCTTGTGCATTTTATATTTTGTCAGTCAGTATTGTTTATTGTGTTTTAATATTTTGTTAAACCTGTCTCTTTTTTGTTAACTAGATGAATATGTCTATGAATGTGAATGCCTAATCTTCATTGAATCCCATCCCCTCAGGGTACTGTAGTGTCCCCTACACCCTCTGGTTTGTATATGTTATGCTCCCACCATGATTTCTCTCATTAAAAGGCTTATGTTTTAAGTCCCCATTGGTGATCTGGCTCTGCTCGATTGGGAAGGAGGGTCCCTACATCTCCCACAGTGCTCGTGCCCTGGCTCTGATCCCTTCAATTGGAGAGGGGGTGCACCTTGGTGTACCGCTTGGGTTACATAAGTGAGGTCCTCTGATCTGCTGAAGTCCTGCAGGTTGCAGCCTCTTGCTGGGGATCCTGAAGTCCAGCAGAGAGCTTCCCCTGCCAGCTGCGCTGTACTATACTGCCTGCAAGTCCTGCTCCTTTAAACTCTTCTGGGGCAACTGCACCTGCCCCACTAGCCCAGCTCTTTGAAACTCCTTCCGCACTGTCCGTCACAGGTCTCTTCTGAGTCAGCTGAGCTTCCCCTTTCACCCCCCTCCCAGGGACCCATGGGCCAATCAGGGGACATGGAGGGTGAGTCTCTGGGGCCTGATTGGTGAGGAAAGGGAATCCCAAGCCCTCCAATCATTTTTTACCCTTTCAAAACGCCTGGGCCAAATCATTACCAGCTAACCCGTCACACTTGGATGGCATTTCACTCTACCATTAAAATGACCTCCACATGTTTTGGCTTTCTCTTGTATTATGTTCTCCACTTTGGTTATTAGCAGCCATTTGAGGACTTATCTGAGGCAGGCCTGCTGATAAAAACCAGGTCATTACAATGACTGTGTCTGAAATTGAGCACTCTCCTATGGATTAAGAATGAGAAGCCATATAACAGAGACAGCAATCATACCTCACCAAGCTGGAAAGAAGGGGAGATAAAGCAAGCAGCAGCTAATTGCAAACTGGCTTCTCTAGAATGGCATCTGCTGCCTATATTTCCTTTCTAGGACATTGGTTATGGTAGAAACTGTTTCCTGAGTTAGATACCAGGTGCAGTATATTGTGGCTTGTTCTACTGTTGCAGCAAGTTGCCTGTTTTCAACATATAAATAATCATTTAAGACTTTTTTGTCACAGTGCCTTCAGAAACACATTCCAGGAAAATGAAAAGAGTTTTCTATGATTATTATGAATATGAAAATACTGATTTAACAGTTTAACTGACCATCCAATAAATCATTTTGTCTAGCAAACTGTTTAAGGAACCACACCTGTGAATTGGGAGGTCTCACACAAGAAACAATAAGAAGAGGAGCCATAAAAACACTGAAGCTCCCAAACTGCTTCTTGAATTATTTAGGAATGCTCATGCTTACCTGCCCTCACACAATGCACAGTCTAGTTAAGGTTTGCATCATATCTCTGCTTGCTAGGGAAGTCATATTGGGCTGCTCTACATCTCATGATGTGGGCTTGCCTCCAAATGATGCAGCTTAACTCAAGGCTCTAAAATGTACATACTTAGAGAGCTTTGCCAGCTAACTATACCTACTTTTCAGCTAGGAGGGGTCACAAGCTTTACTATAGGTAACATCAATCATGTTTAACACAGCATCTTCCCTTTCAAAGATGATGCTATGGGAGTAACGTGCCATTAGGTGCCTTGATTTGGGAACTGAAATGGGAGCTTCAAAAACTCAGATGTAATCCAGACCATGGTTATAGCATAGCTAAGCACTCAAGCCACACACTGAAATGTGTGTATGTGTATGTCCACAAGTATGTAAGACTTGAAATCAGGGTCATCCTGGGCTGAAAAGCTGCTTGTGTTTGTTTTAGATATTGGATGCTGGGTGCAACCTGCTCCACTTTTAAGACATTTACCCTTCAGAACTTTGATGACCCCCACCAGGATGTCCTCTCTCGAACAGCTGCCTCAGCAGTGCCCTCCAGCCACTGCATCAAGAAGGTATTGTATCAAGTCTGCTCTCAGGACAGTAAGGGGCCCCTTCTTGCAAATCACTGCCCTGCCCCCAACACACACACACACAGTTCAGAACCTTGTCATTCTCAGAAGATTATAGCTCCTGGGAGATACAGACTTTTCCTACCTCAAATAAGCAGAAAGAAGGATATGTCACCTGGATGTGTGTCCCTTTTATTGTGCTTCACACACTGAACGGAAATATGATTGAACCCAGGAGATGCAGGGCTCTGATCCTGCAAAGATGCATGCTTCTGCTCAAGACTGTAAGTAGTTCCAAATGCCATGGGCATGTGAGTGAGTCTGTCTGATCAGGACCCAAGGTTTTGAATGGGGCAGGCTGTGATATTTGTTTAGGTTAGAAATTCTGTTGATCACTAATTACGTGGACATTAATTTATAGGCCATTGCTGTGTGTTTCTAAGGTCAGGCACATTCACAAACGTGGCCTAATTTTCTGAGGTGCTACAGGTCCCACTTGTTTCTTTCAGACTGGCTCATGCTCAGCACCTCTGTAAATTGGGCTCTAGGTTTAGGCAACTGATTCATAAAATGTTGACAAAGATACTTCTATAACTTAAACTGTTGTCTAAATTGGAATATTTTCAGAAATATCTTTGGCACATCTATTATGTAATTTTAAAGGGAATACACACAAATTTCAGGCAACTATTTAATTTTAATGTGGTAATCCTGGTATTTCAAAATACCGTATGTTATATACACAGATCATCACAAGTATTTAGGCTTCTAATTCCCATTGAAATCAATGGATAGAGGAATGGAGGTTGCAATCCTGCAGTTGTATGGTACTAGACACAGCAATTTCTACCAGGACTTCTCCCATTGCCTGGACACAGCAGATGCTTAAATTCTGATGGGATTACCTACATCATTAATTACTACAGCCCCTACTGATATCAATGGAAAGACTCTCCCTACTTCTAATGAAACTGAATCAGGCCCTAAGCCTTTTAATAAATGTTAGCAGAGTTAGCATATAACTTGCATTAGAAAGTAGGGGGAGGGTATCTGTTTTTAAAATAGAGGGGGAAAATGCATTCCAATTTAAAAATCATTCCAATGCTGGAGTGTTGCCTTGCAAGTTTCAGTGTGGATTTCCAGGTAACAGGCCAGTGTTTACTGGACAAATTTAATTTTTTATCAAAATAATTCTAAAATTATTGTCTAAAGAAAAAGTGCTCAGGGTAGAACATTTGGCTTTTTAGAACATTTAGCAAACAATTTAATGCAGTGTTTCCAAGTCTTACTCTCATTAACTTAATTTATTTTAGGTATAAACAGTGTCACATGGATTGAAAAACAGATGAAAAACCATAAACAAAGTACTGTAAGAATAAAGCAAGGATAAGGTATCTAATGGGGTACCACAGGAAATTTTTAAGTCCAGTTTTGTTGATAAATGCTAAAGAAAAAGTAAACAGGAGGCTAATGCAATCTACAGATAATACCTGAAGAGGAGCTGCAACTCTTGAGAAAGGATAGAAATACAATTTACCAGAGAGGTTAAATCATGGACTGTAAGTAATAAAGTGAGATTCAGCATGGAAAAGGAGACGACAATATACATCTTTGAATGCTGAGCTTTTGGCAGGAGCACTATAGATTCGGATCTGCCTAAACAGCAAAGGGGGCTTTGGGTGATTTTTTTTCCAGGTTGAAATTGGCCAATACTTGGCTGAATAAAAATGAAAAAACATTTCAGAAAAATCTAAACCAGCTCTCGATGGGGGAGGTGGTGGATTGACAAAGAGACTTAGGCACCAATCACAAAACTAGCAAGAAGGAGATGGAGCTACTTCCACTTCCTCTGCCTTTTATAAGCCAGTGCTTTGGGCACTCAGCTAGGACAAGACAGGCTCAAATTTTATTCCCTCCTGACTCAGAGCAGGGATTAAAACCAAGACCTTAGGCTATGGAGTTTACTGGACCACAAACGCTATGGGGTTTAATAGAGCTGGTTATTTGCCTACTGAAGCTATTTGTTGGACTGAAAACCAGGCATCCTACCCTACATGTGAGTACCATCAGACTAGAGAGTCATGCTCTGACCCAATAAAGGGAATCAGACACATTCTTCCTAATTTTAAGAAGTCGTCATTTCTTTTTTCATCTTACCTTTCTCAATCCTTCTCTAGCCAAGAAAACAGGGCTTCTGGAACCTTACTTCCATTTCCTTTTTAGCCCATAATTTTTTGGGGACTTTTTATATTTTTCCAATGAAAAAATAGTCATTGCCAAGAAAATTTGCCAACAAATAAAATTCAGAGACAGAAAAAACACTTTATATAGAAGGGAGACTTTGTGAGACATTTTATGAGAGGATATACCTTACTTAAACCAAGAACAATAAGGCTGAGATAAAGAACTGCTAGGGGAAGCAGAACTCTCACGGGGACTGACAAATGGGACAAACTGAAAAATTCAACAAATAGAGCAGTCAAGAGCTGCTGTAGCTTAGTTTGCTTTAGAAAGATTTCCAAGGACTGCCTTTGAGTTGCTTTGCTCTTTGGAGAAGCCCTTACCCTCCAGAGCTCAATGCCCAATGCTGGTGATTATAATGCAAGTAGCCTGGAGCTGCTTTGAGCAGCCCCAAATGCTGTCTCCACCTAGGGAACTCTCTCCTACCTGTGACGTGACAGTTCTGAACCCTAAAGGAGCACCCTAAAGTACCTATATAGCCAGACCATCCTAAAGGAGCTGAATTGGGAACAGAATCTGCCACTGGGCTTCTTATTCCTCTGGGCCTGCTCCCTTGCAAGGGTACGAAATGCACAGTCCTTGAGTAGATGTGTGCACACATTCAGAAGAAGAACAAATGGATCAAGGAATCCATTGCTAAGCACTTGGAGACGAAAATGATCAGAAACAGTCAGCTTGGATTCCCCAAGGGCAAGTCATGCCTGACTAACCTGACTGCCTTCTATGATGAGATGACTGGCTCTGTGGATGCAGGGAAAGCAGTGGATATGATATACCTTGACTTTAGGAAGGCTTTTGATACAGTCTCCCGCAGAATGTTTACAAGTTAAAGAAGTCTGGGTTGGATGAATGGACTGTAAGGTGGATAGAAAACTGGCTGGAGCATCAGGCTCAGAGAGTAGTAATCAATGGCTCGATGTCTAGTTGGCAGCTAGTATCAAGTGGAGTGCCCCAGGGGTCGGTCCTGGGGCTGGTTTTGTTCAATACCTTCATCAACGATCGGGAAGAAAGGATGGATTGCACCTTCAGCAAGTTAGCGGATGACACTAAGCTGGGGGAAGTAGTAGGTATGCTGGAGGGTAGGATTCAGAGTAGCCGAGACAAAATGGAGGACTGGACCAGAAGAAATCTCATGAGTTTCAATAAGGACAAGTGCAAAGTCCTGCATTTAGGATTGAAAAATCCCATGTACCACTACAGACTTGGGAACAACTGGCTAAGCATCAGCTCTGCAGAAGAGGACCTGCAGGTTACAGTGGATGAGAATCTGGATATGAATCAACAGAGTGCCCTTGTTGCCAAGAAGGTTAACAGCATACTGGGTTGCATTAGTACGAGCATTGCCAGAAGATCAAGGGAAGTAATTATTCCCCTCTATTCTGCTCTAGTGAAGCCACATCTGGAGTACTGTGTCCAGTTTTGGGACCCCCACTACAGAAAGGATGTGGACAAATTGGAGAAAGTCTAGCAGAGGGCAACAAAAATGGTTAGGGGGCTGGGAAACATAACTTATGAGGAAAGGCTGGGGGAAGTAGGCTTATTTAGAATGCAGAAGGGAAGACTGAGCAGGGATTTGATAGCAGGTTTCAACTACCTGAAGGGTGGTTACAAAGAGGATGGAGTTAGACCAGGGGTGGGCAAAATGCGGCCCGTGAGCCAAACGCAGCCCACCAGCCCATTCTATCGGCCTGCAGGGCCCCTAAAAAATGTATAAAATTAATATTTATCTGCCACTGGCTGCCTGCCATGCAGCTGTCAATGGCTTCCCAAAACTTAGTATGCGGCCCTCCGCCCAAAATAATTGCCCACCTCTGAGTTAGACAGTTCTCAGTGGTGGCAGATGACAGAACAAGAAGCAATAATCTCAAGTTGCACAAAGAGAAGTTTAGGTTAGATATTACGAAAGCTTTCTCACTAGGAGGGCGGTGAAGTACTAAAATGGGTTACCTATAGAGGTAGTGTATCCTTGGAGGTTTAAGGCCCAGCTTGACAAAGGCCTGGCTGGAATGATCTAGTTGGGGACGGTCCTGCTTTGAGCAGGGGGCTGGACTAGATGACCTCCTGAGGTCCCTTCCAGCCCTAATTTTCTCTGATTCTAAGAGGCTTCTCCTGAATGGTTATCTTGTCTGTGAATTTAGGGGAGGGGATCTGCCCATTCAGAAGTAAGAGCCTAAATTTACAGAGTAAGAGCCTAAATTTGCACAGGGAGCCAAGAGATATGTGCAGGGTTGATCTCAGCTCTAATGTGCTATTCTTTCTCCACTTACAGCACTATGTCATACATTACAAAAAGCAGGACACTGGAGTGTATGTTCTGCAGAGTAGATCTGAAAGCCAAAGTTAGGCCAGACACAATCTTCTTTATTAGCTTGACATTTAAAAAAAAAAGAAAGGAAAAGAAACACTCCAGGTGTGATATTGATGTATCGCTTATCTAACAACCAAAAACGTATTTTCATCTCTGTCAACTAATCCACATATCAATCTGAAATTTCCTTTAAATAAAATAAATCTAATGCCATTTTAATTTTTTACCATGTGTGGATCAACTAACATTCAAAGCCTTCAATCAGTATGATATATAAGAACAAAATGTGATAAGTGTATTAAATTTCAGAGCAAAATAATTTGTTCTAACAATGGATTTTCCTCTAGATATATAATACTGCTTGTTCATAATGTGATCCACCATTATTACCCAAACTCTTTACATAGCCAGATAAGTTTTTATCCTAAATGTTTAAATGCAGAGTCAATTTCACTCTCTTAAATTTGTTTTTGACCATCATTGAAATAATGTCAAGCACACAATACTCTATGCCAGGGGTTTTCAACCTTTTTTACCAAGTGTACTGCTTCTGTCTCAAAGTTTCAGCCGACCAGCAGGGAGTGGGGCTTTCACACGACAGCTGCAGTGGCTTACAAGCAGCCTCAAGCCCTCACAGGATCCCGACCAGGTGGCCTTCGGAAGAGCCCCGTGGCCTCTGGCAGAGGCTTTGTGGGCCCAGGAGTAAGGAACGCACGGGGCTCAGTGGAGAAGGAAGAAGTCACTCAAGTGCAGGAGGAAGAAAGTCAGTGAGCACCTCAGCCCCTGCAGGACACCTCAGCTCTGCCCTGCTCTGGGCTGGAGCCCATGCCCATGGTGTGCCTGGGCCTGGATGCGGATGCAGTCACTGCTGGCCGCCAACGCTGTGCTTCAGCTTGTGCTCCTCTAGGGCACCCCAACGGGCCACTGTGGCTGAGCCAGTGCCTGGCTGAGAAACCATGCCTCCACTGCCACCTGCCCTCCCCACTCTCCCCTGGGCCAGCACTGCAGGGTCTGGCCAGGCCAGCACAGAGCTGCGCTGCCAAGGACAGCCTCTCAGGGACAGCTGCACATCCCAGCTTCCTGGTGGGTGCAGACACCAGCTCACAGCTTTGGGACCAAACTAGTGCAGTTGGGGATCCTGCCACCAGGGCCAGGTCACAGTACAGGCAATGCCCAATCCCTGACCACCCCCAATGTGAAACACTTCCTTTTAGTAAGGATGGTGGGTGGTGACAGCAGACTGCCCAGTGCAACTGCCACCTCCCACGGCCGCACCCTTTCCTGGCCGGCCCCCGGCCCACACAACACTGCAGCCCAGCTCCTCTCCCTATCTGCCTCCATCGCAGGGTGATTCTGCACTCTTGGCACAGGGGGCTGGGGCTCACTGTATGGATTGGGAGGGAGGAAGACGGGCTGCTATTCTTGGGCTGACTCCACCTCCCGGACAATCAGGAAAGCGAGCTGGGGTGGGGTCAGGGAGGCACCTGTGGTGGCCAGAACCAGATGGGTTACTATCATGAGCAATAAATATATGCTCTTGGAGACATTCAGGCAATTGTCTAAGCAGTTAAGATTAGCTAATGCAAAGCTTGCAAGTTTGCAACCTGTAAGTGGAATTTGTCTGTCACAATTTAACCAAAGTGTTGAATCTAACTGTTTGCACTGATCATGGG
>NW_017729022.1:179401740-179415776 GCF_001723915.1 Gavialis gangeticus
GTTTGCACTAATCATGGGACCACTGAGCCCCCAAAATAAGCAGAGCTACAAGATTAACTGATCTAACAGGTTTTTTAAAGGTCAAGCCATAACAAGATCTGACCACCTAATATAATTAGCACATTCCAAGGAAACCAGGAATAAGAAACTAAGGGCACAGCAATGCTAATTTCAAACCTCAAAGTAATGTGGTGTAATTTGCTTATTGGGTGAAACCGAGTTCGGGCGGTAACCTTTCTTGATAATTTCTAACACCATTTGATCCCATAGGGTAACAGCTATAGGGCAAGATTGTGAGTGGCTCAAAAGCCAACAGATTAGCATAAGATAAGGCATAAAGGAATGTGTATGTCAAGTAACCAGTTTGAAGGACGGGACAGAAGGACCATCGCTGTACCAAGCCTGGACCCCGGACTCCCAGTGTAAGCGAGGACCGGATCCTGACCAAGGGACCTTCCCAGTGACCCCTTGGACAGCAGTGATTGGGGATGCCTGATTTCGCTGGAACAACTTGGCGCGCACCTAGCATAGAGGGACTGCCAATAAGTTGCCAACCCCATGTGGGAACTCTTTGTCATTCTGTCTATCTGTTGTTATCATTCACTATTAGCTCTTTATTACTGCAATATCTGTTTGTCGCATTAACCTTTCTGTTAACTGTTGTATGCTAAGCTATAAGTAAATTTGCCTTTACTTCACTCCTGACTCACCTCCTCGATTCCGAACCCAGCAGCCTAATGGCTGATACACTCACAGCTCCTAGCCGGCCTGTGACAGTGTGCTGAGTGGGGCCAGCAGTGCCCAGCATATCCCATCCCCTCCCTTACCCCTCCCCTGGGAAAGGGGCAAAATGTGGGAACGCACCTGGATTGATGCCACCATTGCGCCCCGCTGGGGGCACACTCCCACCTGCCTGTGTGTACACCCTATGACTTTTCTAAGAACCCCTAGGGTACACATACCCCCAGCTGACAACCCCTGCTCTGTGCAATTCATAATGCATTTGTTTAGTATCTTTCTAGCTACTGACAGTATTACAAAGATATATAATTAAAGAAACAACTGAGGTTTCTTCAGTAATAGATCTTCAATAGGTTATTTTATCCCTAGTCAACAGCACAGATTTGAACATCTTTCATTTTGTAGTGTATAACTAGTCATAACAATAATATATTACACTGATATAGTTTCTTCAACCCAATGAGTTCAGCATGCTTCACAAGCATTAATTGCATAATTTGATGCCACTGCTGGCAATTAGGTTAGATTCCTCTTCTCCACCTAACAAATGAGGAAGCTGGGGAAAAGGGTGAAATTCTCCTGATTCATAGATTCATTGATGCCTGTGTCTCATTTAGATTGGCCAAACAGGGAGGAAGTGTGCAGGGAGCTAGAGCTGGTCCTCTGCACAAAGAGCGATAGCATGCAGAGAAGGTTATAGCAAAGGTTCTCAGACTGTGGTTGGAGGACCACCACTAGTCTGTGAGGTCCACAGAAAGGTTGCGGAACAATCAAGAATATCTGGACTTGTAAGGTAAGACTACTGATATTAAAATATGAGTTTTGTGCTTTCATTTGTAGAACAAAAAAAAGTTTAAGTGGTCTGCCAAGACCCTCAGCAATTTTCAAGTGGTCCGTGAAAAAAAAAAGTTTGAGAACCACTGGGTTAGAGCATGGCCAACAGAAGTGCTGAGCACTTGCAGCACCAATTCACTTCATTTGGAGGTGCAGGTGTCTGTCCTGCCTGAGAATCAATCCTGAATACCTTCTCAGTGTCACATACACATTCTGTAGCAAATTTCCCATCTCTGACTAATCACCCATTGGGTACATCTACACAAAACACTTTACTACTGTGCAGACTAATTTACTGCACAGTAAAGTGTTACTGTCAACATGTACATAGCATTTAGGGTGCAGTAGGATAATTTACTGCCCTGCTGAACAGTCCCATCAGATACAAGTGGTATCCGGCAGCACAGTAAATTACTGGACTTAAACACATGATTAGACATGGCATCAGGATTAGTTTACTCCAGCTCAAACTGACTCTGACTCAGGCACACTGGGTGCATCTACATGTGCAGTTAATGCGACTGAACATATTCTGGCTCATTCATTGCACATGTAGACATACCCGGTGTGCCTGAGTCTGCTCCTAAACTACACACAATTATTGTCAAAGATGGAGGTCCATTTATATCATTATCAATCTAGACATCCTGGCAGAGGGCATAGTGAGAATCTGAATACTCACTCTCAGTTACCTTTGAACATTCATGCTTGGTTAACTGAGCTAGATGGGATACTGAAGATTCCTGAGTATGCTCACACTGCAAATATAAATGAAAAGTTAGAAAAAACTATTGCAAATACAGAGCCAAACTGTGTTCTCATTTACGGTGGCCTAAATCCAAAGTCACTTCATTTCAGTAAATGAAGTTAGGCTATTATAAAAGTGAACAAATTCTGACCCACTCTTTGGAAAATATTTTTGTAGACATACTTATAATATATGTATTTCTTCTTAATAACCTCTATATACCTGAGGATGTTATTCATATGAATGAGCAAAAACACAAATGTCTCTTCATTCCATTATAATCTCTACTGAACCTTGAATATTTAGGAATAATGCTGAAGCTTCCCACAAAATTTATTGCAGAAAAACCCTTGAAGTCATTCTTCCAATCCCCTGAGCAATTGCTTTATCAGTGCACCTAAAGAAAATGAGTTTGTTTCATAGATACACATTTATATAGATTAGATGAGAATTATTTTAAGATTTTGAATTCATTTCATAAGATGTTTTAAGTAATGCATGCCAGGAATTAATAATCCCTTTTGGATGAATGCCGAGACCACTGTTAATGTTATGAATCAATATCAACATTTTCTATTATTAGAAGTAGAACAATATCAGACAAGCTTTTTCATTGTGGAATTTAAGTGAAAAGGATCACGCTCCTCTTGTCTAAGTACATACCAGGGACAGATCTGCCAACCATTAAAATGGAGTAAATGGGCTCCATAAGTCTTTTGCAATTGTCTGAGATTCTACTGAAATGTAATAAGAAATGGAATTGATTAGAACAGGAAATGACATAATCACAGCTACAGTGCTGTTTCAATGGCAGGCTATGAAAGAAATAATTAATGAATTAACAGATTTCAAAATAAATACAAGCAACTACTGCAAGTATCATATCAGGCTAAAGCCTGGACAATTCAATTTGCTGCAGCAGACTTACTCCAACTGACACTGAGGTAATGCAGGTATTCAGGGCCTCGTATGAAAAAACCTCAAGAGAAGTTAGTTTCACATACTTATTCCTTCTGTGAAACAATATGCACATTTAAGGGACTGTGTTCAAATGGTAAATAAATAACATAAAATAAATCCCAATTTGATTTTAACCTCATCCCTACTCAATTAAGGACTAACTGATTTCTCAAATGACCTCAATACTTGGGGATAGGGCTAAAGAGACCATCCCTCCATTATTAATTTCTACTAGCTCTGTACCAGATACTGAGTCCTTTACTTGGGCTTATGACTGTCTTGTTGCAGCATGGTTGCTCAAATGATTTCCACAGAAGTTTGCTGGGGTAAGGATTAAGGTAAAACTGAGTGAAGAGCCCAACTGTAAGAACAAGTAACAAAAGATCAACTGCGGTTAAAGAAACTGGATTCAAGGAGTGGCCTTTTCTGCCCAACATTGATTGGCATATGAAACTGCTTACAAACTGAAACGTTGGAAGCTGCTCACATAACTGAAATTAAGAACAGAATAGATAGCTATGTGGAGGGATTCTATTTCCGCAAATCAAAACTGAAATATCCTGCTAAAAGCCACAGGAACCTGGTATTCCTACTTTCTGTTTTCTTTCATATGTTTCTCAGATCCACTGGAAGGAGGTAAATGTCATTCTAATCTGAATTTATAGCTTGAAGCTCAACCTAATATAAGGTTGATCTTGAGTATAAAATGACTTCAAATGAAAAGGATGCATCTTCTGGCCATAAAGGCCCTAATTCAGCAGATTACTTAAGGTTATATCTTGTCCCTGTTGTCTTTCATGGGATTTACACATATGTGTAAAATTATACATGTGATTAAGTGCTTTGCTGAATCAGGGCCTTCACATGCAATCAAGAAGACAGAAGGTTAACTTGTGACATCTAGAATTTCTGACATACCAGTATAAATACAAGTGGTAAGGCTTAATTATAGCAATCCTTTTATTTCTCCCACTGTGGATAAAGGTCAACAAATCAAACAAAACATTCAATGTTGGGGGAAAAGGTCTTTTCGTTGCTGAAATTGCAGAAGAGATTCAAACAAAATGAGCGTAGCATCTGTCCTTGTGCGACATACAGCATGCATGTCTTTCTGTACAAAATGCTGCAAGTAGATGGCAAGGTAATGCCAGGGGAAAGTAAAATGTCCTTGGGTGAATATTCACCGTAATAAAATATGCTCCTGAGATTGACGATAGGTCCACAAAAGCCCCCATCTATTTAAATCATTTCCTATCAATCTTAATAACTTTGGAAAGTTCAACCTGAAAAGGTTCCAAAGTTGGCTGACACCCAAATGCCAAGACACTCTTGACCTTTGTGTTCCACTTACTGTAAACGCAAAGAGAGCAAATGTTTCCCCTGAGATTCTGCTGGAAAGTGGAGAGATTATGAAAGGTATTTAAAGTGATGCGGTACCCCAAGAATGTCTCCACATTTTGACTTATCTTTAAAAAAGGGGCAAATGGATTACGGGATTCAACCCAGTTAGGGATGTCAATTGATATGAATAAATGAGAGGGCACAGGCAGTTATTCATAATAAGCTTATTATCATTAGCGTACACAAGTACTAAGGTTTCTAAATCTATCCCTTGAAAAAGGAAAGGGAGAGCCTGACTCAGATAAAACCAGCTGGTACTAATGGTACAGATAACATTTGTACAGCGGTAATCAAAGTCTGTGCTGGTTTTTCTATTACAAACTCCCACTGTCACTAACGGTTACCACTTACCCACAGTTTCTACATCAGTGGTATCTGAGCTACCAAAGTTATTTCAATAGCTACAATGTCATATAAAATAATCATTGTATTCAATACCACAATTGCCTCACTGTGTGTCTGTGCATTACTGCCCTCTATTGGATAGAATTAGAATTTTAACTCAACATCATCAGACCACAGGAACTCCTGAAACCAGCTACCAAAAAGTTCTAAGTGATCAAAGTTTGCAGCATCAAATTTTCCAGGTGGCCTTAACCTATCATGCAATTCCTATAATATATTTTATCAGAGCCTTTCAATCCTACTGCAGTGTGGGGCTTGCAATGAATGGAACAGGAAACCTTCATGCATCATGGTCATTTTTTTATCCAGTGGTTGTGATCTATGCTGCGGGGATGTGGCAGTAATTATCTACAGGATTAGTCAGGGAGATGAACTATGGATAGAGGAGATGAAGATGTCTCCAAACCTAAATACAATTGCATTCACATAGTTTCATAGTTTCTAGGGTTGGAAGGGACCTGAGTAGATCATCTAGTCCGACCCCCTGCCATGGCAGGAAAGAGTACTGGGGTCAAACGACCCCAGCAAGGTGTTCATCTAACCTCCTCTTAAAGACCCCCAGGGTAGAAGCCAGCACCATTTCCCTTGGAAGTTGGTTCCAGATCCTAGCCATCCTGACCGTGAAGTAGCACCTCCTGATGTCTAGCCTAAATCCACCCTCTGCCAGCTTGTGACCGTTATTCCTGGTCACTCCTGGTAGTGCTCGGGGGAACAGGGACTCCCCCAATGCCTGCTGGTCCCCTCTGACCAGTTTGTAACAGGCCACTAGATCCCCCCTCAGCCTTCTCTTCTGGAGGCTGAACAAGTTCAGGTCCCTGAGCCTCACCCTGCAGGGCCTGCCCTGCTGCCCCCTGATCATGCGAGTGGCCCTCCTCTGGACCCTCTCCATGTTGTCCACATCCCTCTTGAAGTGCAGCACCCAGAACTGGATGCAGTACTCCAACTGCAGCCTGACCAGTACCGCATAGAGGGGGAGGATCATCTCCTTGGACCTGCTTGAGATGCATCTGTGGATGCATGACAAGGTGTGGCTGGCCTTCCTGACTGCAACCCCACACTGCTGGCCCATGTTCATCTTCGAGTCAATGATGACTCCAAGATCCTTTTCCGCCTCTGTACTGACAAGAAGGGAGTTCCCCAACCTGTAGGTATGGTGCCGCTTGTTCCTCCCCAGGTGCATCACTTTGAACTTGTCGGTGTTGAATCCCATCCTATTCTCATCCACCCACCCCTGTAACCTTTCTAGGTCCGATTGCAGCCTATTCCTTCCTTCCAGCATGCCCACATCCCCCCACATCTTATGGTAAATGGGTTCCATTTTTAAGAAGCACTTAGGTAACTTAGGAACCTAAACCCCATTTCCAAGACCAGATCTGTAAAGGGATCTAGGCACCTATGGATGCAAAATGGGAGTTGGACATTTAAGCACTTTTCAAAATCCTACTGGGTGACTGTCTTCATTTTTTGGTGCCTGAATACCTTTGCAAATCCAGCCCTATGACATTTACAAGCCTATCGCTCCTTCAGCATCAATTAAGACATTTTAAAAACTTTTATCCTTAAAGCCCCCTCTTTGGTAAAGACTTCAACAGTGTCAATATATGTTCACTTTATATATATTTATACATGCACATGGTGCATGCACACTTACAGTGCAATCTTCACAGGCCTAAATGAAAACACATATTTTTTCTTCCTGTAAATAAATTGATCTGAAATCCAGATGCATGTTATCCGCCAAAGAACCCAAGTGCCTCTGAAATATATAATGGCAATATTTGTCTGTTTCTGTACTTTCTGGAAATATACCCAAACACCAAATATAACTGTAACCAGGGTGGCACTCAGTGATGTACCACCTCTCCAAATGAAGGGATGCTAGTGAGTACAGGTGCACCACAGGAGGTGTAGCTGCTCAGTTGTCCGCAGCTCTCCTCCTCTCCCTACAGAGAAGAGCCAGGACACACATTGAGTCTTAACTATATACAAATTCAATAAGACATAAAGGTTATTATATTATATTATATTATATTATATTATATTATATTATATTATATTATAACCCTTATATCTTATTGAATTTGTATATACTATATACAACATCTATATATATATACACATATCTGTGCAAATATATTCTACTACCCCTGAACCCACTCTTAGGCCAATCCCCTGAGGGCCCTCTGGAGTGGATGAAACACCCTGCATGCCCACTCAGTGCCCTCTAGGCCTGAGGGGAGGGGACCTAAGGATAACACAGGATGTTTTAGCAGAGGATTAATACTAGAGCTGGCAGGTGAGTGATTAAGTATTCAAAGCAGGGGTTTCATCAACAGTATGCATTCCTATACACTAATAAGATACAAGTTTACAAAGCTTGAGGCACAGGATTTACAAAGCATGAGGCACAGGGTTTACAAAGCATGAGGCACAGGGCCAGAGAAAGTGAAGGACGCAGCAAGCTGCACTGATGCAATGTTGGTGCCCTGGGAAAACGGCCCCCAGGTGAGGAAAGGGGAAATAGGAGCACCCCGATATCTCAGCTGCATCCTTCAGCCTTATTTAATAGGGTTGTGCAATTCAGTGGAGATTCGGCCCAATTCGGTGGCCATATCTCTGAATCTGAATCGAATCAGAGGACCCTTTAATCTCTCTGAATCGATTCAGAACCCCCCCCCCCAATTCAGAGAGATTCATAAAGATTTGGCGATTCAAACATAGACACAACTTTAAATGTTTTTTCTACATACCTCTAGGTAGCAGGCAGCTCACGAATGCTGCAATACTGGGACGCATGGAGCATCGCACAGAAGCATGGGGGGCTCCCCAGTGCACTTGGCAGCAGACCCAGAAGTGGACCAGAAGCACTTCTGGTCCACTTCCATGTCCACCAGGGAGCACGCAGGGGTCCCCCTGCACCCCTTCCCCCAGCTAGGTGACTGGTGCCTCCTGGGTGTGGGGGGGGGCACCCAGGGTACCCCCATGGCTGATTGCTGAACCAGGGAAGTGCGGGGGTGCCCCCTGCATGCTCCCCAGTGGACCCAGAAGTGGACCGCTGAGCATGTGGAGGGACCCCCCCACACACACACTCCTGTGGGATGCTCCATGTGCTCCAGCATCACAGCGTTCACAAACCACACTGGTATCTTGAGGTATGTAGAAAAAACTTTTAAAGCTGTGCCTATGTCCAAATCATTGATTCTCTAAATCAGCATCGAATCTTTAGATTCACATTCAGCCGAATCAAATCAGGGACAGCGATCTGAATCAACTAATCAAATCACTGTCCTTGATTCAGGCTGAATCCGAATCACATAGGGCCCGCTTTGCACACCCCTATTATTCAAATAACCTTGTTGGTCAGGGCCTGTGGCAGGGCACAGTTTTTTCCTGCCACTTTAAGGGCCAGAAGGCAGCAGCCAGTAGGTGTCTGATTAGGGCAGCTGTTTTTAGGTTCAGGGCTGCCCATACAAACAGGGCAGTTTTGTTGCTGGAGGCCAGGCAACATTGCCTGGCTGGAGGGCTGCTGGTATCATCTGCAGGTAAGGGAGCAGCTGTAGGGGATGGTCAGGAGGCTCCTGGTCCTGGGTACGACCTAAAACTGCACCCTGCCAGAAGTGGGTGGCCTGCTGGGCCTCTCAGTGGTGTGGGAGCCCCAGAAAATGCCAGGCCAGTTACCACCCCAGTGAAAGGTGGGTTGGGGCACCTTAACCCCTAGCCCCCACAACCAGGTGGGTTACCCCTTTGTAGGGTCTGGAGGATGGACCCCCGGAGAGAGAGAAAAGGCCATAGACTCAAACCTGTCTGGACATCCCCTGACTGGTCAATGCTGGGACCAGAAGGGTCAAAGGGCCAGGGGCCCACTGTGAGGAATGCCCAAGAGCTGCACGCCTGGGCTTCCAACTGGCCTGGAGGGGGCCCAGGGCTAGTGAGCCAAAGGTCCTGGGGGGACCACACCCAAAGGGGAAGCAGTTCAGGGAGCTATGCTGCCTAGTATGAAGGTGGATGAGACAGCCAGAGGAGAGGAATCCAGGCAGGGTTCAATGAGGAGGATTCTGGGGCCCACAGTGGGGGCCCGGTGATGATGATAACATCTAGATGCCATCAGTGAGGCTTGGGCTGTGGTGTAGGGGAGGAATGGAGCCGCAGATAGTGTCCCCTGGCATCGGGGCAGGAAATGGGCAGCCCTCCCACTTAATTACATCAATGAACTAATTAACAACAAGGCACGGCAGATGAGAAGGCAGGTGGTTAGCCCAGAAACAGGTGGGTGGGCCACAGTTAAATAAGCCCCGAGAAGGCCCCCTGTTACAGGGCCCTAATCCCTTAGTTCCCCCCTGCCCCGTTTTCATCTCACAGACAATTCCTGGCTGCTCACCCCTGAGCAGAGGGCCCTCCTCTGTGGGAATCCTCTTCTTGGGCAACTCACAACTCCCAGAACCCACTGAGGCTCTCCTCGTCTCCCTGGTGGAGCATCTCCTCCCTCTGTAGAGGCCTCAGTTGCTCCGTGTAGCTCTCCTCACTGGTCAGCCTGCTCGCGGCCCCGTGCACCATCATGTGCACCAATGGCCTGCTCCCAGCCTGGTGCACTCTATGATGCCCATCACCTCTGTCCCCATGCAGGAGAGTTGGAGACCCAAGCAGCCCTGTGCCATGCTGGTCCCGACCCATTCCGGGACCCTCCATGTACCGACGTGTATACACCTTGCCCTGCCTCATGCAGGGGTTGGAGACCTGAGCTGCCACAGGCAGCACTGCGGTGTCAGCCTGCTCCCGGATCCCCCGTGCACCAGTCCATGCACCACTCACCCTGCCTCATGTAGGAAGTTGGTGATCCACACAGCGCCAAGGTCTCAGCCCACTCCCACACCCTCCATGCACTGATCCATGCACCACTCACCCTGTCTCATGCAGGGGTTGGAGACCCAAGCTACCACATGCAGCACTAGGGTCTCAGCATGCTCCCAGTCCTTTCATGCACCAATCTGTGCACTACTTGCCATGCTTCTTTTGCAGAGGGGTTGGGGATGCAGTTACTTGCCACTCCTCATCCAGCAAGGCATCTTCCATGTGCTTCTGGGGCAACCACTCCACCCTGCTGGTCAGCTCAGCCAGCCCCTCTTAGCCCTCTTCGCCATCCCTCATTGAAGCTGCCTGTGTGCTGGGCATGCTGTCTTTTTTATCCTCTTTGGAGGCTCTGCCCTCAGATTGAAAATGGACCAATCAGAGAGAGGCAGAGTTAGTCCCATTTCTGGTCCGTTTCTTCACCTCACCCCTGGGTAGGTGTGGGGCAAGCCTCTCCCCTTCCATCACCTGATTGGTGGGGAGGGGAAATGCCCCCATCAAATACTTTAAACCTCTCCAAAAACAGGTGCACCAGGCTGCTCCTGGCAAGCCCACCACATAACCATTTGAAAGCCCTAAGTAGTCTAAGAGACTACCTTGGCTTCAGGTTTGGGTGGTTTTCTGTTAGACTGATTCTCCTTGCTAGAAAAAGACCTTCCACTTCCATCTAAACAGAGTTAAACTCACACATGGCTCAGTCCAGTCCCCGCTAATGCCCTCTGTATTGGCCTATCTACATAAGTTGAAACAAACAAAATGCATTTTTTTTTCTTACACTCTCAATAACTTCCCTTTAGTTTGTTCTAGGATCTTAAAGTTCTGAAAGCCCACTACAATTTTTTACCAAGATATAAACAAATTTAAGGTCACACATTCCCTGATCAAACAAAGGCAGAGAAAGTTTTTCTAATTCAGGCATGCTTTTTTCCTTAAGTTTTATATTTTTATGAAAGCCTCTGTGTGGTTTCCTGAGACTTATGTTAAATTCAAGAATTGCTAGCAGATATAATTTACTGTCTATAATTTATCAGAGATCAAAGAGGGAGGAAAGTAGGCCTCTCATCATTCTTGTTCTTCCTGGCAATGAAACTTTTAGATCTCTTAGATCTGAAGCATAGTAGTCAAAAGAAAAAGGAACATAGTATAAGGTTATACACTCTCACTGAAAAGAGACTTAGGCTTATACTAGAATAACTAAGGGAAAGGGGATGGCTTCCAAAAACTTCCTAATAATTAGATGCATATACCAAGTCAGATGCAGATTACTAACCACCATGGGCCACATCTTCAACTTCTGTAAATCAACTTCAATGGAGCAATGCAAATTTATAACAGCTGAGGATCTGGCTCCATTGTGGCAACCCTGCAGATTTTTTACATTTCATTCCAGGGGAATTAGGAAGAGAGCAAGCAGCTACCCATATTTCTGATCAGGAAATAAGGGAATCACATTTCTCAGCAAAACGTAGTGGTTAATAAAACCACTCCAGTGAGTTCACTCAACCTCTTCCTTTGTTGCTTCAAAAACAGAACATAGAATAAGACAGAGTAGATTTCCAGAACACAAAGTGGTCCATATGCCAAGGCTGATTTTTTTTTGTTTGCCTTGCAGTGCATTCCGTGGCATGGTAGCTTGACTCTGTTTCCTGGCAGCCCTGGCAGAGGCAGCTCCTTCTGGCTGCCACTGCCAGTGTCACCACTGCTGCCAGACCTGGCCCCACTGTCTGGCACCCTGGCTGGTCCACCCTACACCCATCACTGGGGGTGCTAAATGAAGCAGGCAGTACACTTTTGTTTGCCTTGCAGTGCATTCACCACTTTTGAAAGGTTTCTTACTGACAACTCAAGAAGCCCAAGCTCCGTGATGTTCTCCTCTCTGGGCACGGTTAAAGAACCAGACTCTCTTAAGTGCTCCAACAACATTCCTCCTTTCCAGACCAAGCACCTAGAAGACTACGGCAGTTTTAAATTTATTTATGCCACAAAGGATCTGATTAACAGAACAGCTACTTACCCAAATGTGGAACAGCAACTGAGGAATGGAACTTGGGATAAAAGGCATCCTAAGCAGAGTGGGGTGGTTTCCTGTAACTGTCTCAAGAAACCTCCTAGACCCAGAAATCCCACAAGGAGTAGGAAATGCTGACTGGGAGACAGCTAAGTGCGGGGAATCTTCTTCCCCACCCCACTCCTTTTTTTTTTTTTTTTAATTCCACAAGGTGGAAAGAAGACCAGATTTTTAAGCCCTACAGGATCAATGCCATGGGAAAGGCAGAGTGGGAATGTCTACACATGCAAATTACTGCACAGTACAGGCGTGTGTCTACACATGCATTATGCAGGTGTCAAATTTATGCCTGATTACTGCATAGTAACTTAAGCAGGCATAAATGCACGTGTAGATATACCCAGTGCAGCTGAAAGACTAAGAAGCAAGACCCTTTATGGTGGGTCTGTGAAAGTTTTCCCTGTCTGCAATTTCCCTCTCCACTTGCCAAACTATACACTGGCTGTGGTTAATGATTGTTACAGAGCAGACTTCTCTCCAGTACAGTTTGGACTGCCACCTCATTTTAGAGGGCACTGAGCAGCCATCAGAAGCTAATGATTTTAGTCACTACATGCCGAGACAAATTTCAGCCAACTAAATGAAATGCTCCACATCCACTTGCTAGTCCCGTCACACAACTGTCATTTCCTCACAAGCTTCCCTTTTCTGCTAGATAACATGCCTGAAAGCTGTCCTAAAGTGTGGAGGAAGTAGTTTCTTCTCCATACTCCCTAATTCTTTGACTACAGGGTTGAGATAGCCAATAAGGATATTGATTAGGGCCAAATGGGGTGAGGGCTTTTGATGTGTGGTACAAATTAATTAAACCAGATAATGCAGGGGTGGGCAAACTATAACCTGTGGGCCAGATCCAGCCCACCAAGGGATCTTACCCAACCCACAGCAGATCCCTTGGCCATGCCCAGCCCAGGCTTCAGGCACAGGCAAGCCATGGCACATGTGACCAGTCCCACACTGCCCCTGGATGTGCAACAGAGCTTGAGTGGCATGGTGGCTTGACTCTGTTTCCTGGCAGCCCTGGCAGAGGCAGCTCCCTCTGGCTGCCACTGCCAGTGTCACCACTGCTGCCAGACCTGGCCCCACTGTCTAGCACCCTGGCTGGTCCACCCTGCACCCATCGCTGGGGGTGCTAAATGAAGCAGGCAGGTGGGGTTTCCATGAAACCCAACCCAGGACCATCACAGGTAAGGTACACTCAGCCATGCAGGTGGCATGGGGCTACAGGAAAGTGCAGAGTAGCATCTGGGAATGCGACAAGCAGGCGGGGCCAGGGCTGGATTGCGGGGCAGTGATAAATAGAGCCAGGGATGAGGCAGAGCCGTGATCAACTCTCTGCACAACAGATCACAACCAGCTTGATCCAGATGGGAGACGGAGTGCACGCCTGTCACATGGCCCCTGCTGCCCCTGCCCTAGCAGAGGCACATGTAGGCACTGGGCAACCCCAGTACAGTGCATCTGCAGAGCAGTGCAGCCCAGCAGCAAGGGGCAGGCCCAACAGATTGTGACTGGATTAGTGTAGCAGGCAACACTGCTGTGCTGCAATGCTGTATTGGGGCTGCCTGCACATGCCCATGCTGGGGTGAAGATAGTAGAGGCCGGGTCAGAAGCATGTGCTCCACAACCTCCCAGGTTGGGCCAGTCATGATTTGTCATGTGATGAGCAAAACACAGCTCTGTCCCAGCGCCAGCCCCAGCCTCATAGTATCACCCTGCAATCCTGGCCTCTGGCCCCAGACCCAGAGCACTCACCTGTCCCACTCCTGGACACTGCTCCCTGCCTACCCATGGCCCCATCCCACCCACCACCCAGCTGAGCATGCCCTGTCTATGGGGGTCCCAGGACAGTCTTCATGGAGACCCCACGCATCCACTCCATACAGTGCTTCCAGACCATCTAGTAATCCACCACTTAGGGACTTTTGGTGAACTGTGATGGAGGGGATTGGGGCACAGTGCTGACCTGGCTTGAAACAGCTCACCAAAAATCCCTAAGTGGCCCTCCAGCCCAAATAATTGCCCACCTCTGAG
>NW_017729022.1:179415787-179418355 GCF_001723915.1 Gavialis gangeticus
TGCCACTGCCAGTGTCACCACTGCTGCCAGACCTGGCCCCACTGTCTAGCACCCTGGCTGGTCCACCCTGCACCCATCGCTGGGGGTGCTAAATGAAGCAGGCAGGTGGGGTTTCCATGAAACCCAACCCAGGACCATCACAGGTAAGGTACACTCAGCCATGCAGGTGGCATGGGGCTACAGGAAAGTGCAGAGTAGCATCTGGGAATGCGACAAGCAGGCGGGGCCAGGGCTGGATTGCGGGGCAGTGATAAATAGAGCCAGGGATGAGGCAGAGCCGTGATCAACTCTCTGCACAACAGATCACAACCAGCTTGATCCAGATGGGAGACGGAGTGCACGCCTGTCACATGGCCCCTGCTGCCCCTGCCCTAGCAGAGGCACATGTAGGCACTGGGCAACCCCAGTACAGTGCATCTGCAGAGCAGTGCAGCCCAGCAGCAAGGGGCAGGCCCAACAGATTGTGACTGGATTAGTGTAGCAGGCAACACTGCTGTGCTGCAATGCTGTATTGGGGCTGCCTGCACATGCCCATGCTGGGGTGAAGATAGTAGAGGCCGGGTCAGAAGCATGTGCTCCACAACCTCCCAGGTTGGGCCAGTCATGATTTGTCATGTGATGAGCAAAACACAGCTCTGTCCCAGCGCCAGCCCCAGCCTCATAGTATCACCCTGCAATCCTGGCCTCTGGCCCCAGACCCAGAGCACTCACCTGTCCCACTCCTGGACACTGCTCCCTGCCTACCCATGGCCCCATCCCACCCACCACCCAGCTGAGCATGCCCTGTCTATGGGGGTCCCAGGACAGTCTTCATGGAGACCCCACGCATCCACTCCATACAGTGCTTCCAGACCATCTAGTAATCCACCACTTAGGGACTTTTGGTGAACTGTGATGGAGGGGATTGGGGCACAGTGCTGACCTGGCTTGAAACAGCTCACCAAAAATCCCTAAGTGGCCCTCCAGCCCAAATAATTGCCCACCTCTGAGATAATGGAACTGAAATCCAATCCAAAACTCTGTAGCTTATAGTCAAGCTATTTCCAAAAAGGCAGTAAATTTTAAAATATTTATGGGCATGATTACTGCATAGACCACAGAAACCTGATTGCATATGCCTACTGAAATGCAGACCTTCTAACATAACAGATACATGTACATAAAACTTAAAAAGCTCAGAAAATTACAGCAATGGAGCAAAAAATAAATAAGTACCACCACCCCCCGGCCGAAAAAACCAAATAGACAAAACTCATCTTATAAGCCTACCTCAGTTGACAACAGCATAGCTGAAGAATACACACTAAAATAAACATTAAAATGTCCTTGCAAATTACTATATTAAAATAACAACAGGAAACAATGGAATATATTTTGACAGTGGAAGGATTCTAGTGCAGTAGTAATACCTATTCAATTTCATACATAGCATATAATCCCCACATTGCAACATGTATCATACAGTAATATAAGTATTACTATACCTGTTTTACACATGTGAAAACTTAAGCACTTACCTAAGGACAAAGACCAAATGATTGGCAGAACCAAGAATTGAACTCACACATCCTGACTCCCAGTGTGGTGAGACACACTCTGGCCTCAAGGGAAACCAGAGTGGTGATCAAGGTGGGGAACTGATCAACTTACCTGAGGGCTCCCACAATTTTGGATTCCATGGGGATTCCTGCCCTCATGAGACCATGGGGAAATACAGTGAGATGCAACAACAGGCTGACGATGCTCAACTGTAAGTCATTTTCCACAACAGCAAGCAAAAACTACTGCCCAGGTGTCATGATGGCTACAAGACATCAGCTTCTGGGTGAAGAGCAGCTGGTGCAAACTCAAGCCAGAGAAGAGTGAAGCAACCCTGCATGAAAGAGGGAAATGCTTTAAAGAACTTGCTAGGGTACTCTCTACCTCTTCACCTGGAGGAACATGTCAATGCCTGTTTGACTCATTCCAGGGCCTAGATGATCGTGATCAGGTAGAATCTATGACTAAAGTAGCAACTGCAATTTTTCACTGCAAGCTCACTAGGAAACTCTGTACCTTAGTCCCAGACAAGAGCCTAAAGATAGTGACACATGAATTTGTCACTTGCCAACTAGAATACAGTCATTCACCACATCAAAAGTTACATGCAAAAAGAATGTCAGGGCTCCAGCTTCTGAAAAGCATAGCTGCCCATATGATGTCAAGTTATTGCTTCATATCAAGTCTGTGCCCTGGTCCCACCAGCACCCACTCAATCCTCATTTTCAGAGCCATTAATAGATTGGGTGCTGGAAACATTACAGATCAAATCTCCATCTGTGAACTGGAAGGACAACTGCACGCCTCTGAGACAGAGCAGAAGCTCCAGGATGACTCACAGGAGAACTTAAAATAAAGATTTCTTGCTTGAGGGGATGTGGCTGCAGTATGAATTTCCAGAGATATTCAAACTACCTTTGGGTCATGCAACAAGAACTTCCTCCTTGAGAAAACTTTTCAGGAGATGATTCTCCACCAGAAAAAACACCCTACTTTCTAAAAAAAAAAAAAAAAAAATCAGAAATCCTT
>NW_017729022.1:179418366-179421413 GCF_001723915.1 Gavialis gangeticus
AAAAAAAAAAAAAAATCAGGAATCCTTCCTCCCTCAGAGCTTCCTTGAACAAGAAAAAGTAAGACTACCTGACGACTCCATAAAGGACCTTGTTATGACAATTAATTAACATGACAAATATTCAAATACCACAGTGATGAGCACTAGTACAAAATCTTAAAGCAGATGGAGTTTTTTATTACTAATAACAACAGAGTTATAAGCTGCTCTGACTAATTAACCTGGGTTGCACTAAAAACTTACTTTTAAGAGGCTGATTTAAATCAAAATAGCCAGAGCAGAAAGTACAAAAGGCCAGAAAACAGGCACTGTCCTTAATATGTGTATTTGTGGCATTTTTATTAGCTTCTCGGCCTCTTGAAGGCTCAGATCAAGTATTGTATCATGTGTGATCTCAACAGGAAAAGAAAAGTTGAAGAAATTTAGAAGTCTGCAAATACAGGTGATAAAACTACCACAAGATGTCGCTCTTACCTAAGCCATGGGAAGACAGGGCCCCCATGCTGCTCTGGTTAAGTGTCTCAGCAAAGGGGCAATGTACAATTGACTGTTTCTTGCTTTCTGCTAGGTCTGTTCCATTTTGTGTATTTAAAGTACTCTTACTCTGTTACCTGCATAACCAGTGTAAAGAAGGAAAACAGCGCTGTTGATTTATGTGAGCAATGACCAAGCTGCAGCACAGCTCAAACAGTACCAAAATTCATCTCCAGTATAGTTAAGCACACACATTCATGATGAGTCAAATTCACACTGGGGCAGAACTACTGACTTCCACAGAATTAAGTCAAAGATAAATTGGGCCCTTGGCTGTGTAATAACTCCAGAACAAGATCCAGAAAGCCATCAAAGCTCTATCAGCTTTGTATGCTCGGAATAATTCCTGACCAGCTCATAGTATTTGTACAACTATATTTTTAAAGACTATTGTAAGCCATCATTTTCTCAATTAATTCTCTCTCATCCCATAGTATATAAGAACATGAAGTCAACACAGCTATCATGAAAGCTGGTAGACTAGGGTCTTAATTTAAGGAAATGGGGCTGAACGGGACCCCCTAGATTATCAACCTCAAGCTCCTAGAGGCAAGTATCTCATAATTCCCTTTATAAACCAATTAAGCCCCATCTTAAAAACAATTAGGATTTTTGCATGGCCAGGATTCAGAACACCACTCCCCTGGCACTTGGAAACCTCCTCATAATTTCCAGCCAAAATGAAGTCCTGTCCAGTTTTGTTCCCATTTGTTCTTGTGCCAACATGGTCCTTCACCTTAAACTGTTCTTCTCTAGTTCTTTGTGGTGTTTTCATGGGGCAAACATCCCTTAAAAAAAGAAAATTGAAAAAACCCAGGAAACTAAAACACTGATTGCTATTATCTGTTGCTAGGAGCTTTGCATTAGCATATCATGACGACTCAATACCAAGGTAGAGAGCTAGCCTCTTTATTGAACCCTTCCATCTGGACTGAATGTCCTGATAGAAATGACTAAATGTTTACAAAATTTCTCATCCCAGGGATCAAAAACAGGGATGGGATTCTACAGGGGCTGCCTTCATCTTCGTTAAGGTGACTCCTAAAAGGGAAATTACAACAATTATACTCAGCTGCTGTTTTCCAGTAGCATCCATTGTATGATCCAGTTGTACTAGCCCATGAGCAGGGATCAGGAACTCTTTACTTACACACCCAGCTCTACCAGACACCTCATTATATGACCTTAGGCAGGTATGACTGGTGCCTCCTGAGTCTGTGGGGGGCACAATTTGTAGGCAGGCCCAGAAGTGGGCCAAAAGCCCCATATCCACTCCTATACTTCTGTGCCACAGCTTAGTGTCCCCTCCCCTAACACACCGCCAGCCCGCACAGCAAAAAAACTCCCCCCTCAAGCCCCTCCTACCAGTCGCCTGTGACCTTAGGCAAATCACTTCATCTTTCTGCTTCTGTTTCCATCTCAGTTATGCTACTGATCTGTATCCCCATTTTACAAAGTGGGAGACACAAAAATAGCTGCCACTGCAGCTGACAACTGTTACCCCTCTAGTAATGATACTGCCTTTCCTCACAGATATGTTGTGAGATTAGTTAATGTCTGAAAAGCTATTAGAACTACTGCACATATGGTGGATAGCACTGAAGTATGTTAAGAAAAACAAACTGCACAATGACAGAAATAAAAAAGAAAAATGCTTCATTACAGAATTTCCAGATGGCTTTGATAGTCACCCATATTTGAAAACCTGTCCTTAGGAGGAGCTTAAGCCAATGAAGAATGAGAACGAAGTTAAGTTTCTCTCAAACTTAGATAGCTTTGCACCTACCATACCTCTGGAGTTTCAAAGGTTCTCCACTCCCCGTCATATGCAGCATCTGCATGTAGGCCAAAACAAATGCTCCCCCGCTCTTTCTGTGTGAAAGGAGGGAAACTTCCATGACACTAACCGAGCACATCTGAGTAATCTTGTAACAATGATCAAAGATATATAAATGATGCAGGAAAATATTCAGGGAAGGAATCGACCACTCTAACTGATGCTGAATAATACTCTGTTTCATGAGTAGCCTCACTGAGGTCAATGAAACGATCCCAGGCATAAGAGTGTCAAACTCTGGCCCTCTGTAAGGAGTCAGATTTCATTTTCAAGCTTCCATGGGATTATTATGAATATCTGTGCAAATAATTATTTTTAAAGTTCCAAACCAAATCTTGACAGTGTTTTAGATAACTGGCTCTCAAAGGCAAGACATATACCCAGTGCAACATTAGGCATGCATTTGGCCTACATCAGATTCTTTCACATACAGAACTAAATGAGATTACGGCATGTTGTATAATTAGATTCACAGGCAAAGTGTAACCCCTGTCAGGAGAGCTTTCCCTAAAGATTGCATTTAAATTTAAACATTTTTCCCCTTTAATGCATGGGCTTATTATCACATGATAAACATAATAGTATTAGCTGTCTGTGTGATTAAATGTTTGTTTGGAAGCCCTGGAAAAAAAATCTTTAATGGTACTAAATACCACACAGGAAGTTACAGAAGAAA
>NW_017729022.1:179426413-179431457 GCF_001723915.1 Gavialis gangeticus
ATTCACAGGCAAATTGTAACCCCTGTCAGGAGAGCTTTCCCTAAAGATTGCATTTAAATTTAAACATTTTTCCCCTTTAATGCATGGGCTTATTATCACATGATAAACATAATAGTATTAGCTGTCTGTGTGATTAAATGTTTGTTTGGAAGCCCTGGAAAAAAAATCTTTAATGGTACTAAATACCACACAGGAAGTTACAGAAGAAAGAGAGTTATGTAGCCATTCAAAAGAGTGTTATATAGCAATTCAGTTCATGATTTGCACAATGAAAGGATAATTAAATGAAATCTGAAGTACAAAGAGGCTTCTGCCTTAATCAATTCAGTGTGTCAGATTTTCCTGGTGTTTATTGGAAGTAAGAATTGGGAAAAATTTTGACTGTTTCCATTTTTAAAAAGTGATGTCAAAGAGAAAAATACGACACTTCATTAAGACTATGATTGTCCCTACTAATAATCCTCTCTTAAGGCAAATTGCATTACAGCCCTCGGTTATATAGAACCTATGAGATTAAAGTGCATTCTAAGGAGCTTATTCCTAGTTTCCATGGTACAGAGACAATTTTATTATATTAGAAAATCATATCTATTTAAGCTATGCCTCCTCAGTTCATCCCTTTCAACTCCTCACTTTCCCCTCTAGAAACAAAAGATGTTAACCTTTCCTCTTTTTTTGCTACCTACATAGGTATACAGGACATAAAGGTCACACAAATATCCAGTGATGATGTGTTTACCAGCTAGTTCTGGGAATAAAATGCATTGCGTGTATGGATCACTTTCAACAGAAATTCAAGATCTGTAATAATGTGGAGTTAAATCTTCTTTTTTATGTTGTTGTCCTAGCTGCTAATACCCCCTAGCAAAATCATCCAAAATAATCCTTTAACCATAAGGCACTTTACTATCCTAGACAAACAATGCAGGCAGTAAACATATAGAGCTATCTCCAATACTAGTAGCTGAACAGCACAAATACCAATATTTCTTAACACAATATTTCTTAATTTCATTACCTCCAGGTATCCAGCAAAGCTAATCCCTTATAACCTTTGAATTCTGAGCATGATCCAGAACTGCTGGACTGATCAAGCAATGAGACCTATAAAAACAAAATGCAAGGTGTTCTTATTTAAGATATTCAACACATTTTCTGCTGTTCAGATGATCATAAGAAAGTAAGGTTGGAAGGGATCTCACACAGTCATCTAGTCCAGCCCCCTGCTCAAGGCAGGACCATCCCTAAATAAACCATCCCAGCCAAGTGTCTATCCAACCTGCATTTAAAAGTGTCCAAGGATGGAGAGTCTACAACTTCTCAAGGTAGCCTGTTCCAATGCTTAACCACCCTCATAGTCAGAAATTTCCCCCCAATCTCCAACCTAAATTTCTCCTGCTGCAACTTGAAGCTATTGCTTCTAGTCCTGTCCCCTGTGGCCACAGAGGAAAGCCCATCTCCATCTTCTCTATAATTACCCTTCAGGTATTTGAAAACTGTTATTAAATCCCCTTTTTAGTCTTCTCTTCTCCAGGTGAAATAACACTAGTTCTTTAACCCTATCCTCATAAGTCTTGTCTTCCAGGCCCTTCATAATTTTTGCTGCTTTGCACTGGGCTCTTTCCAAACTGTCCATGTCTCATATTGTACTCCCTAAGTTGGTGGAATTCCCATTCATCTCCAACAACTAGACTTGCAACCAGTAAGTAAGGCGGGGTGGGGAAATTGCTCCTCCTGGACTCATCAACACCTGGAGTTCTTTTCCTTTAGGACCAGTATGTCCCAGATCCTACCATTCTCTGCTGCTGTGAGTCAGCAATAAGCCCGAAGCTCCTTCCAGGACTGTGTCACCTAATAACATGATGGGACAATAGGAGAACCCTACCAACAGGAGAACTTGTATATAGAAACTGCAAGCTAACTCTCAAGGAGACCTTGACTCATAGAGTCTTGAAGATACATTACCTAGAATGGTTGGAGTGTCATTACCTAAAATACATGGTATTTGTTATATAGATCCCCTGGGGAATTTAAGATTATGTTTTGTATGTTGTACTTGATGTCAATTAGCTCAGAAGCATTGGGCAAGCTCAATTGTTGCAATAACAAATCAGCCAAAGAGGTAAAAATAAACTTAATAAAATTCATGTAAAATACCTGCTGGATACTTCACCTTACACTGGATCAAACAACTTTAGCTGGAAGTAGAGAAAACTGCATGAGGTGGAATCCAATCTTCTCTTAAGGCCAGTAATAAGAAGAGAAACCAGAAACATGTAAAAAAAGATAGAGAAACACTATTATATAGAGTGTTGCCAACCTTCACAGGTTTAAAGCCTCAGCTCCTGGGGTCAACTGATTAGATGAGAATCTACTTTTTTTTTATGTGGGCTACTAACTTTCACAATTGCAAAAAAACCCTTGAAAACATGACTCAGATGTGTTCTTCAGGCTCAAAAATCAGAAAACAATGAAAAATTAATATACATTTAACTAAAAATATGATGAGATTTTTAACAAAATATGGAAGTCCTGATTTTTTTTAAGTCTGATTCATGATTTTTGGATATTTGGGGCTATTAACACTGTATGTGTTGAATTAACAATTAGTGGTTCCACAACAGGAAACAACATTATAACAATATAGTTGTTTGCAAGGATAATGAGACCCCCTCCATAACAGGATATTCTACTGGTTACCAATATGCTTCCTTTACCCATCAAAATTATTCTGACATCACAAAGTGGAAGGATACAAGACTAAATACAGCAGTTATGGGGGACATAGATTTTTAGAGACATGCTAGAAGTATAAGACAAACATTTTCAAACAAGGTAATGTACTGGACAACGCTGCAGGAGACGTTGCAATGCTTGCATACTGTAGGCTGCAAACTCCTGCAGTGATGAAATGTGTCACGAGCAAAGGTAGCCAAATGTGTACATGCTCTACTGATACTATACTATTGGAAACTATGTACCAGCAAGTTAAATGAGTAAAATTTACTGGTGTAAACATGGCCTAGGGTAAGGCACTTGAACCCATATTTATATATATAGACTAATTCAGAGGTGCTGAACACCCATACTTCCCACTGGGACAAGAACAGAGCTATTAGCTGTATCATTCTGTTGCTAATGTTGTATTTTCAAGTGTTTTCAGCTCAGACATGTATGACTTTCAGGGGTGTCTTTCTTTCTTCTCATCCAGTTTCTCAGCTGGGTTGACTAAGGAACAAGAAGATCAAATGACATACACAGAGGTCAAGCAGTGAGTCAGCTTCTCAGCCCAGTGACTACAGTAAAATGCCTATTTGTAAACTATAATTTTTAGTGTGGTAGAACATAACTTTAAAAATGAATATATGGGAAAATACACCCACATATGACAAACATGCTCACACTCTATCAGCTTTGGGTGGACGTTCTGTTAGTCAGAGAGGAGCATCTGTGCAATTCTTCTTGTTGTTGTTGTTCTTTGCTTCTCTAGACATTTCATCAAATGGTCACTGAGTCAGAATAAGTGGGTTTCTCTATTAAAGTCTGTGTGGAGGCTGCATTCCAAAGCAGTTGGAGGAATTGAAGATAAATATCCCTCCCCAGAAAATCAAACCTCTTTCCTTAAAACTAAATACAACATTTATGAAGACAGCTCCTAACTGAAGACTTGGTCTGATGCTCATTTTGGGCTGAAAAGCAGATTGGGGAGGGTTTTCATTCTGGGGCAACAGGGTATGATTTAATTCATCATGGTCTCAGTTGTACAACGTATGCATCTACTGTTTAAGAAAATATCAATGTATAAGTAAACTGATTCTTACACCAAGGAAATGTTAAGCAGACAGCTTAACCTCCAGCCAGAAGACAACATATTAAAACTCTGTCGAGCAAGAACCATCTCTTTGTTCTATGTTTATGCAGGACCCACCATGATGGGCTTATGGTCTATGGCTGAGGCTCCCAGAAGTTGGGGATGTATCCAGGACACTGTTTTGATGAGGTCAGTTCATAACAGTGCTTTGGCAGTTAATGATGTAGAGCAGTGGTGCTCAACCTCTGCCCTGCAGGCCATGTCTGTCCCACATGGCCATCCTCCCACCAGTCTGGAAACTTAGCAGTGGGGAAACAGTGGTAATATTAATTGCTGGTCTCCTAGTGACAGACCTGCAGGAAGCCCTGTGGACTGGATAACGTGGCCCTGTGTGATACATCATGCCAGTATGCAGTAGGGCCAGCACACAGAGCCACTTTGTAGCCAGATCTGGTGCACAGGATCAAGCCAGTGTGTATCTAGATCCAGTGAATGTGGCCAAATCTGGCATGTAGGGTGGGCCCAGTGTGCAGACAATCTGGCATATGGACCCTGGCCAGCATGCAGAGCTGTGCTAGCATTCTGGATTGCACCTGCAGACTGACACTGCACATAGCCCATGTGCTAGATCAGGCCCATGGACCACTCCCACATCTCTCACGGCCATAAGGTTGAGCACCATTTTCATGGTCTAACAATCTGGCCCCTGCTCTTCTTCCTTCTTCTCATGTGTCAAGCGTGGGAAAGGAATGTTTTAAGGAACCAACAAGAAGGCTCCTAAGGAGTTATGGCATGAAAGACTGGAATGATCTATATAGGTATTTATACTGCACTTATCTCCATAGTGCCCAGGTGGCTTGGGTAGCTTTTGAGGTGTACATGGGCTCATCTAGCCTGTCACCATTTTCACCCCACTAACTGGCAGCCCCATGAAGGAACCAGAGTTGGCTTGGGTTACATACAATCTTCAAAATAAAGCACTCTTTCTGTAAAAGAAAGCGAATGTGGGCCCTGGATGCAGGAATAGCACCAATAGTCAAGGCCACACGATTTTTTAAATATATATATACACACACACACACACACACGCACGCACGCACAAAACTGTGTTAACTTTGAGACGTATATATATGTTTGCAAAGATTTTATGTTTTAAAATTTCCAATCTAAACCCTGAGGAGTCACTAGCCAGTTTACATTGGCAATGCATAGGGGGTGCACCCCCCCCCCCAA
>NW_017729022.1:179431505-179449654 GCF_001723915.1 Gavialis gangeticus
ATGCACCCCCTGGAAGCAACAACTGCAAAACCGGAAGTGCTCTTCCAATTTCACTGCTGGCTCAGCAATCGGCCACTGGGGGACCCCCCTCTGCCAGTGATCTGGTGCCCACCCCCCAGACTCAGGAGGAACCAGTCGCCCATGCCAGTATACACTCAGAGTTGCTTCACATAATGGGCCATGTGTGTGAATGTGGCCTCCTTATAGTTTCATAGTTGGTAGGGTTGGAAGGGACCTGAGCAGATCATCAAGTCCAACCCCCTGCCATGGAAGGAAAAAGTACTAAGGTCAAATGACCCCAGCAAGGTGTTCATCTAGCCTCCTCTTAAAGACCCCCAGGGTACGAGCCAGCATCACTTCCCTTAGAAGTTGGTTCCAGATCCTAGCCACCCTGACCATGAAGTAGCACCTCCTGATGTCTAGCCTAAATCTACCCTCTGCCAGCTTGTGACCGTTATTCCTAGTCATTCCTGGTAGTGCTTAGGAGAACAGGGACTCCCCCAATGCCTGCTGGTCCCCTCTGACTAGTTGTAACAGCCCACTAAATCCCCCCTCAGCCTTCTCTTGTGCACGCTGAACAAGTTCAGGTCCCTGAGGCTCTCCTCAAAGGGCCTGCCTTGCTGCCCCCTGATCATGCAAGTGGCCCTCCTCTGGACCCTCTCCAAGTTGTCCACATCCCTCTTGAAGTGCAGTGCCCAGAACTGGACACAGTACTCCAGCTGCGTCCTGACCAGTGTCGCATAGAGGGGGAGGATCACCTCCTTGGACCTGCTCAAGATGCATCTGTGGATGCATGACATGGTACAGTTGTCCTTCCTTACCATATCCCCACACTGTCAGTCCATGTTCATTTTGGCATCAATAATAACACCAAGATCCTTTTCTGCCTCTGCACTGACAAGAAGGGAGTTCCCCAGCCTGTAGGTATGGTGCTGGTTCTTCCTCCCCAGGTGCAGCACCTTGCACTTGTCAGTGTTGAATCCCATCCTGTTCTCATCTGCCCACCCCTGTAACCTGTCTAGGTCTGATTGCAGCCTATTCCTCCCTTCTAGCATGCCCATGTCCCCCACATCTTAGTGTCATCTGCAAATTTGAACAGGGTGCTTTCTACCCCACCGTCCAAGTCACTGATGAAGATGTTGAACACTGTGGGCCCAAGAACTGAGCCCTGTGGAACCCCCCACTGCCCACATCCCTCCAGGTCAAATAGGACCCGTCTACCACCACTCTCTGGGTGTAGCCTTCCAGCCAGTTAGTGACCCATGTGACTGTGTAGGTGTCGACACCACAGTCCGCCAGTTTTTTAATGAGAATGGGGTGAGAGACAGTGTTGAAGGCCTTCCTAAAGTCCAGAAAGACTATGTCCACTGAGATACCTGCATCTAAGGATTTTGTGACCTGGTCTTGGAAGGCCACCAGGTTGGTCTGACAGGACCTGCCTCTAATGAACCCATGTTGGTTGCCCCTAAGGATAATCTCCCCCCCGGCCCCTCACAGACATGCGCCAGGTTAACTCTCTCAAAAAGCTTACCCAGGACTGAGGTAAGACTAACTGGCCTATAGTTTCCTGGGTCCTCCTTCCTCCCTTTTTTGAAACTGGGAACCACATTGGCCTTTTTCCAGTCCCCTGGCACCATGCCAGAGCACCATGAGTGCTTATAAAGCTGTGCCAGGGGTCCCGCAACGACCTCAGCTAATTCCCTCAGCACTTTGGGGTGGAGATCATCAGGACCTGCTGATTTAAATACATCCAGTCCCTCCAGAAGTTCCCTAACTAGTTCCTCACTGACCCTAGGCCTAGGTGAGCCTCCCCTGGGGCCTATGGGGGTCCCGGTGGGGGGGGGTGACCCAGTCCCTGCTCAGAAAAATGGAGGCAAAAAAAATGTTAAATAGGTTAGCTTTGCTGTCTGTGACGACCAGATTTCCTAGCGTGTCCTGCAGAGGCCCCACATTACCTGGTACCTTCTTTTTGCCCCCTATGTATTTAGAAAAGGACTTCTTGTTGTCCTTGATCTAGGTAGCTAGTCCCAGTTCCATCTCTGCCTCGGCCTTCCTGACCGCCCCCCTGCAGCCACAAGCAACAGATGTATAGTCCTTCCTGGTGATGGCCCCTCCCTTCCATTGGGTGTATGCCTCCTTTTTAGCTAGGAGACGTTCCCGGATGCTTCCCTGTGTGCAGAAAGGTAGCAGGCAGAAAAGGGGAAGTCTCAAAGGTAACAGAGCAGCAGAGGAGAGAGAGCAGGACAAACCCAAGGCAGGTGACAGCTGTAGAGAACCAATACATACCTCAGCTAATCTGTCCCCATCCTGTCCATTCATTAGCATCCTCACAGCAAGGGATACAGGCAGCTTACTGAGCCCTGTCCCCACGCCAGATAAATAGTCCACCACAAGTCTACAAATTAAACTGGTGCACTGACATTCTGGCTGACCTTGCTTTATGGTTGCAGGACTATGTCCTTGTTAAAGCTGAGTAGTGAGTAATTTCTATTCAACTTTGAAGGAAATGACAAGCAAAATGCAAATACTATGGCTGTGCATGCTTATTTTTCAGTTTGCAAGTCATGGAAATATATATATATATATATATATGCAAACACATTCAATGTGGCCCTCCATGTTGCAAAGATGAGTTTCCCTCATGTATTCTACAATGAAATGCGTGAACTCGTTTTTGAATGAGATACAGTCACATTTTATGCAAAGAACAGATCAGCCCAGTGACTAAATGTGGGCACCAGATCTAAGTGCCAAGGGTCAGAATCCAAGTCAGTAACAATGTGTCCTGGAGATAAGGTGATACGTTATTGCTTGAAAAATAAACCGCCCCCTAGCTTACATGGGCTGAATGAAGAGCTGTGCTGCACCAGGTGATGAAATGTTCCCCATCCTGTAAGAACTACCTCCAACATATATATAAATACCATGCGATCCAGTGCAAAAACAATGTTTTCTCTTCAGTTCCCTACCACCTCCCTCAGCCCCACCTCATTGTACCAGCTTTACTCTTCATTCTGGAGATTCCCCCCTGCTCAGCAATGTTGCTTCCCAACCTCACAGCTAGTTCAGACCAATCTGCCAGAACTACAGCCATAGAGTTTTCCAGGCCCTAGGCCACCAGGGACAGGCTGAGATGACAATGGAGTGTTTGCCATGACCTACCTAAGCACTTATGTGACACAAATACTAATGGATTCTTCCCTGCAGCACTCCTAAAAGGTAGGAAAGTATTTTTTCCCCCTGGTACAGGCTTCCTCTTCTGGTCTGGCAGAGCTACCTGAGGCAGGCTGGGCCAGGGGGCTGATGCTCAGATGCTCAAGCCTGGACTTCGCTGAAAAGTAGGCAACAGACTTTTTTTTGCATAAGGAATTAGGACATAGTTGTTTGAATTGGCCCTGTCCCAGTCTAATGGTGCCATTCTGGTAATGGCCTACGGTCAAATACTACAAGTAACACACTCAATTCAGAGCATCTAGTTCCTGATTTTCATGATCTGTATACCCAGGCGGTTAGGGTTGATGTCTAAAAAAAGCTTAGATGATGAATGAATAATAATGTTGAAATACAGGATCATCATAAGAACAATGCAAACTTCAAGCAGATACAAACAATATCATTATTGCCATTACTTAGAGCTATTTAGAGCTAAAAACCTGTTTGGGCCAGAATTCTTTGGAGGTATGTAATGTGCAGAGTTCGGAGATAAAACAAAGGAATTAAAGCTGCTAGGAGATTTGATAATGACAATGAGGGACTGGTTGCAGCCTGCAGAAACCTGAAAGGAAACTAGAGAGTGCAGGAATTAGAAGGCATTGCTATGACAACAGAGCAAACCACCCCTAAAGAGAATAGAAAATATGTACAGCAAAGCCAGAATCATAAGGAAAGAAATGTGTATTCTAAAAGGAGGTGAATGATACATTGCTTTGAAAGCAAAATGATGCATGACTTCTTAAGTTTTACTTATGTACAGTACATCTTCATTAAAAAAACATGCCTTAATGAGTGAAAAAGAAAATTTCCCCAAAGTACCACTTTGCCCAGTGTATAGATTTTCAAGTGATCCAGAAATATCATACCATACAGATCTTTATTTTAACCCTGGATTTTGGAGGAAGTTATCCATAAGCCAGGCTTGAAGGCAAAATAATGTTCTGTAGGCTTTTTCTAACCACAATTAATGTTTACTTCATAAAATTAACCTTTTTCTCTAAATAATGTTAGTCATATAGAAAGTAGTCCTTTTTATTTATATTCAGAGCAAGTTGGACTTAAATTCTGTGATGCACTGGAGGCAAATAACTGGCAATTTTTCAGCAGCTGCATTTGAGTGTAAAAGCCGGGAGGGTTGGTTTTGTTCTCTTCTGGTGAATTCATAAAAGAGTGCTGAAGTCAGTTGAGTAGTCCCTAGATATGTGCACTGCTTCTAAATCTGTAGTTGGAACCAGGATAGATTCTAGACAGAAACTCAACCATGAATAAAAGTTAGAGACTTGGTCCTCATTCCAGCAGCAACTCAGTTGCTTTAACTTTATTAAGTTTTTCTTTGGTACTTATATAGCCCTATTACCAGCCTACCTGAGCTCCTCAAAGTCTTTAATGTATCACCACACCTTTCAGAAGCAGGGCAGTGCTATCAACCCCTTTCTGCTCTTGGGGAGGGACATGGAGGTATACAGAATCTAAAGGGTGGTCTATGCTGCCATCCAAAAGTGCAACAGCAGCTTGTGCAAATATATCCAAGATAGTCTTAAAGGAGCCAGCTCAAATCCTGATGGCAATACAGCCATGGCATCAAGGGCCTCAACTCAGGCCAGATTCCCCAGTATTCATCCAAGTTTCTGTACTGCCATGGGCTACATTGTTATCAGTACTGGAAGTAGCCAATTTAAACCTAGCTGAAGTATGCCTACAAGAGCTGCAACCTCACCTTGACAGCAATGCAGACCCCTACTAAAAGCCTTCCTTGCAAGAAGTTTCTGGCAGATACTTTCAGTACCTCTGCTAGCAGTATCTCAGGCACTTACTCACCTTCCACATTTAAGAAGGGGTCAGAAATCAACCTACTTTAGCCAGCAAATGTAGAGGTGGAGGGGGAAAAAATGCCAATTTTTCAATACTCTAGAAAGGACTGTTTGCAAGACATTCCATTTGATAAATCTATAGAGTGGCATGAATAGAAAAGGTGTTTTACCAGACACTGATTGACAACAAATCTTTCTAGGGAGACCAGTAGAGTAGAGGTTGGCTCATTAACCTGTACTATTGAAAACAAAAATATTTATTAATAATTTACTAAAAAAAGAGATGCAACTAGGGAAACACTCTTAAAAGTTTGACAGGCTTTCTTCTGCAAAGAGTAATGAAAGGAGATGCTACTGTCACATGATTCAGAGGCCCATAAAGTATGAAACCTTTACAAGGGTTCTTGATGAACAAACAGAGCATTGTGACTTTAGTTTCAGTAAGGAAGGATACAAAAACATGTGTCAGTTGGGATTTTTCACAATAAACCTTTTACAAAAAATATTACTTAATGTTTAAGTCAAATCTAGAGCTGGTGTGAGTCAGTGATTCTCAACCAGGGTGCACTGCATTTTGGGGTGCCATGAGATCCTTTTAGGGGTGCTGTAAGGATGTCAGACGATGTTTACACTGTTACGTGTGCAAATATGATTCACAAGATAAACACAAAGATTTAAAATAGGAATCCAGTGTCCAAAGCGTTGACCTGTTGTGGACTTTGAGTTCTTTGCCACAGAAGAATTGCTGTATTCTTTTTCTGTAATCAAAAAATCAAACACAAACGAAGAGCTCACATATTCTGTGATGCGTCTTAAGTCTATGAAGATTGAGAACTACTGGTCTAAGTTAATAAAAATGCAAGTCACCCAGCAAGAAAATAATAGAAGCAATTGTAAGAAATAGCAGTTCCATTGTAGAAAAGAGAAGTACTATACAAAAAAAATTGTCTGTTAAGAATCCTGGAGTCCATGGGAAGATATGGGACAGGTACCAAGTAGATAAGCACTACAGATGAGTTCTTTCTATCTATTGTAAACATGTGGGAATGTTGGAAATCCGTCGCTCAAAGCAAAGGAATCAGGGAGTGAGTAAGGGTGAGTGACATCCAGTTCCTGGAATGTCTATGCACAGACAGCTCTTGCTATTGTTCTCAAGATCTGGAATAGTGTTGCATATACAATACATTTAAAACTGTCTCTGGCAGAATGAGTTTTGTTCTGTAGAGAGACTTTTACAGATGTGAGTTATAACCTGGGGCTGAAGGAGCCCTTATTAGAGGAAAAGTGATACTTGATGCTTTTTAGGGGGGGAAAAAAAGAATGTGTATTTAGGTGCTTATCTACATAGGACATTTTTCCAGATATACTGGTGTAATTGTACCAATGCATTTAGACCACCAACGTAATGTCCCATAAGGACATTCCTATCCTGGCATAAGAGGCATGCTTATAAAGGAAAACAAAAAAAGGATTTTCCTACTCTGAAAGGAAAATGTCAGAAAACAGGGTTACAACAGCTCAAGTACAGCAGTTTCACATTTTGCCCTTCTTTATACTGATATAACTTTCCTGGATAGACAATGCTAAGTCTTAATAAACAACAAAAGATATCACCCCCAAGTTTAGCTGTCACAGTACTACTGTATTCTCGAAGGGCCTGATCCAAAGCCTGCTGAAGTCAATGGGACCCTATTTACTTTGATGTCTTATGAGAAAAGGTTGGAAGAAGTGGGATTATTTAGCCTGGAAAACAGAAGACTGAGGGGGAGATTGGATTACATTATTTAAATACCTGAAGGGTAGCTATAAGAAGGATAATGGTAAATTACCTTCTGTGGTCATAGGGGAAAGATAAAGAAGCAACAGTCTTAAATTGCAACACAGGAAATTTAGGTTGGTTATTCAGAAGAACTTTCTCACTATGAAGGTGGTTAACTATTGTAACAGATTACCTAGAAAAGTTATGAAATCTCTATCCTGGTAGTTTTTTAGAGTACTTGGATAGGATGATTTGGACAAGGACAATGCCACGCTCATAACTTTTATAGTACTACCATTCAGTGAACATCATGAATAGCATCATGATGCTCTCAACTGTTGATGGCATTTGTGTGCATCACACCTGCGGTTTCAATGATGAATAGACTGCAAGCACCCAGGCTGGGGCCCTCCCCTACTAGCCTGCCAAATTTTGATCATATTAAAGATGGGAGGGTTCAGTGCTGTACTTAATGGGCCCCACAGGGATATTCATGTTACCGCAGTGATTGACTTGGGGCTCTTTCTCCCTACACCCCATCCACTCACCAACCATAGGTGTTGAAAGTTCTCCGGCCTTCTTCGCTACTCCAAGTCACTGACAAGGCTTGCTCAGAGATGGATGAGGGTATGCAGTCTGGCTCTGTGTTCAGCTGCCCAATGTCACAGCACAGGTAGGCCCGAGGTTTTCTCTGCCACCGGCCTGTGGGCCCTTTCTCTGGGCTTGTTTCTTCAGGCCTCCCTTTTGCTGGGGTAAAGGCCCTCCCTCCGAGACCTGGAGGGTCAATAATAGGGTGAAAAAAAAGGAAGGAAAAGAAAATAGCTGCCTTTCCTTCATGCTGTCCCCTAACGGCTAAGAAGTTGGGGGGAGTAATTGCATGGCGGGGTCCTGATCTCCCATTTCTGCAATGATGGGGAACCTGCTGTGTGGGGCTGCACCACTCTGGCACTTCTCAGCCCTGCCAGGCTCCACCTGCCTGGTGCTCCTCTCCTGGCACTTCCCCAGTGCTTTTTAAAACCTGTACAGTGGCATGCAGGGCTGACGTCATCGGCTGCAAACCGCCCAGACAGACTCATAAAGTGGCACTATTGCGCTGCACATTATGCTGATCCATGCTCTTCCTCTCCTGCAGGTAAGTTTTCTAGGTACCTCACTGGTCCCCATCTGCTTTCCTCAGCTCTTGGTGGGGATCTCAGAGGGTTTGGCAATTGTGCCTAGTTCTGGCCACCACAGTGTGCTAGCATATTGCTTTGGGGTATATTTTTTCTCTTCCCTAGTCTGAACTTGAGCTAATCTGTATTAAAATTTGATGAACTCCTCCTGGTTCAGGAGCATGTACTGATCCCTTTATGATATTGTACCAAGTCCACACAGTAGGGCTAACTCCATCACAGATGGTAAAAATTCCAAGAGTATCACCATCAAAAACTATTGTCCAGCACAAGGAAAAAGTCACCAGTCACTTATAAAACCCAACTGTGATGAATCCATAACACTGGCAATATGCTGTTGCCATTTGGATGTTACCACCTTCTTGATGTCATTATCCAGACGACAAACTAAAATGTCAGTCTATAGAATTAATTGTACTACCTGCTCTGTAAGGTGAACAGGTGATTGGACAATTGAAAACCAGTTGCTGTTTCCATCATTATAATTAATTCAAAAGAGGTTCTTTTTTTTGCCACAACCCCCAATTCCACTCTTGCAACCAAGCTTCCAGTTGACTTGTAACCCCACTTTCAGTCGAAGTCCACATGTGGTTATTTAATTTCTGTGGGCCTGAAAACGTACTCATAAGTGCCATGATTCCAAACAGGGAGCTGGGAACTTTATATTTACCTCTTTGTTTTTTTTTTCAACTGTTGCACATCTACAATGTGGGCTTTTCCACAGATATCTAAAATGATTACTTTAAAGCTGAAACAGCACAAAGAAATGCAGATTCATGCAAACCAGAAATATTACTCCACCATTCCATGTCTTAATTTTGAGAATTTTTGGAGATTTGAGTCAGGGTCTTCTATGGAAGTCCAGGATTCATAGGATCATAGAGAAGTAGGGCTGGAAGGGACCTACAGAGGTCATCTAATCCAAACCTCTTGTCTGAGGCCAGATCATCCCTATCCAAAATATCCTACACAATTGCAACAAGTCCAGGCTCAGCTACAAGCCTGTTAGAGCCATAACAGCTGTCACCCTCATAAGAAACTGCCTAAATTCCCCCCAGCCTCAGGGTACCTCCTTTTCACTGTCAGTCGGCTCTGTCCTCCATTCCTTTCCCTGCCATCTGTGGGCCTGAACTACCAACCCCAGCTCAGCAACTGGGCTTATATGTAGCCCAGTCACCCACTTCAAGTCACCTAACTGCTGCCCTTAAAAATGGGCCCAGGTGTTCCTGCTCTGCCTAACAAACTGTTTGGTTTTTCCTGCCCCTCTGCTCTCCCCAGCTTCTTAGTAGTCCCTGGCCCACAGTCTTGAGTTTCTTGCAAGTTGCTCACTGCATCCCCTTTCTCCTGCGAGGACACACAGACTGGCTGCCATAAGGGGTCTGTTCCCTTCTCCTCTCTCTCTGTTGTGTGCAGGTAACAGGGTTTGGGTTCCCTGTTACAATAATCCATATTCTAAATTTTACGTAAGATTACTGTCAACCCTAACAAAACACAGGCCTGACACCCTACCCTGTTGCAGGTAAAGCAAGGGAATCACAGCAGCCAGCTTCCTGCTTCTATGAAATGTTGTCAATATACACTCAAGATATGCCAGGCGGGAGGCAATGCCCCACACTCCAGAGCGTCTCAGGTTGCAGGAAGGTAAGTTTAGGTAAGATATTAGGAAAAATGTTATCACTAGGAGGGTAGTAAAACACTGGAACAGGTTACCCAGTGAAGTGGTGGAATCTCCAACCTTGGAGGTTTTTAAGATCTGGCAAGACTAAGCCGTAGCTGGGATGATACAGTTTGGGATGGCCCTGCTTTGAACAGAGGTTTGGACTAAATGACCTCCTGAGGTCCCTTCCAACCATAATTTTCTATGATGTTATGATCCTCTCCAGCTGGTCATATGGGTACAATCCTAGCAATGACACACTTGTACCAACACAAGGGTCCCGTATAACAATGCGTCCTTACTACCCAGTAGAGGTAAAACAACACACACTGTTTATGTAGATATAACTTTCAAGAGGCCATCTTCTCTCTGTATTGGCTCATAAAACAGAGTTGTCCTTTGCAAATCCAAAGAGCTTAGTCTCTCTAAAGAAAAAGGGCTTGTCACCATCCTATTCTGCTCTCCAAAAATGCTTTAGGAACTATTTCTGAAACCTGTGGAGCACCCTGCTCTTACTGAAACAAACAGCAGTCAGCACCTTCCAGATTCAGCTCCTGACTCCAGCAACTACGGTGTGAAAGCATGAAGGCTTGGAGGCATTTCAAAAGGGGAAGTTTCAAAAAGGTAGCAGCTGTTAGCTCCTAATTGTCATGTATGAACCAGTTGAAAATGATTAAAATGTAGCAAACCAGCTCAAACTTTAAGGCTCTTTCATCCACAGTTAAAGTTGGAGCAGTTTGCTACATTTCAATCATTTTCAGCTCCTTCATACATAACTATTAGAACTACCAGCTGCTGCTCTTTTGAAATGTTCCCCTTTAGAAAAGGTTCCAAGCCCTAGTGTGTCTGTACCCTAAATCTTACCTAGCTGTTACACAGCTCATGTTTCCTTCTATTTTATGTGACTGAAATTTAAATCATGACCTCAGAAGATCTAGTTTAGGTTCAAGAGGTGCCTTCACTTCACGCTACAGCTACTGCACCTATGACAAAGGATGTTTAAATTGATTAGGCAAATAACATTTTACTAATGACCTTTGTTTTCAGAAGTATTTTGAAGTAAGCATATATGTAAAGGATTAAAACAAACAAAAAAACCCACCAGCCCAAATCCTTTCCCAGCAGTTTCAAGAGCATATGCTAGTCAGGAAGTAAGCAGAATTGTAAGAAAGTTTTTTTTTATTAAGTATGATAGCTATCTTCTATCTTATTGTCACTGACCATTATAGTATCTAACACTGACATCTACAAAGCTATTCAAGTACCTAACACAGGGGTGGGCAATTATTTCGGGTGGAGGATCCGGTTACTGAGTTTTGGCAAGCCATCGAGGGCCACATGACAGGTCACCGGGGCAGATAAATATTAATTTTCTAAATTTTTTAGGGGCCCCGCAGGCCAGATAGAATGACCTGGCAGGCTGCATCCAGCCCAAGGGCTGCATTTTGCCCACCCCTGACCTAACACTTTTTTATCTTCCATATTGTTGGGTTTTTGGTTGTAGCCATGTTGGTTTAAGGACATAGGCTGGAAAGATTTTTTGGGTAGTTGTGATATCTTTTATTAGACCAACTGAGTAGCTGGGGAAAAATCCTTAGCAAGCTTTTGTGTGACTGCACCCAAAAGATTGCTAAGAACTTTTTTCCAACTACTCAGTTGATGTAATAAAAGATATCACAACTACCCAAAGAACCTTGCCTAACACTTATTTAAGTACCTAATTGCCACTGAAATCATTAAGAGTTAGGCACCATAGTGTTTTCCACATAAAAGGAATTGCAATAGCAGAGAACCAACTATGCTGAGTAACCATGCCAGACTATGGAATTTGAGATTTGGCTGTTTGGACTGGGAATTTTTCAATCAAGATTGGATTTTTTTTCCTAAGAGATCTGCTCTAGTTCAAACAGGAATTAATTACAGAGAAGTCCTATAGACCAGTGGTGCTCAACTTTTTTTGCCAGCGGGCTGGATGGGCAGTGTCTCATCTGTCCATGGGCTGGATCCAACTGGTGGTCCCAATCCATCACCAGGACAGGTGAGGTGGGCACCATCTGGCCATGTGGAGGAGGCAGGGGGTGCAGCCCAGCAACAACCCAGTCCCATAGCAGAAGAGGGCATGGCTTGGCCCTGCGGGGAGGGTGGGGGTGAGGGAAGGGGTCACAGCTCAGCCCTGCAGGGGGAAGAGGGCATGGCCCAGCTGCAGCTGACAATGCAGGGCTTGGTGTTTGGGAATTCAGCATAGCGAGGGTGGCCGTACTAATGGCCACTACTCCCCTGCCACCAAATTCCCCACCCCATAGGGAGCCCCATGGGCCAGATGACATGACTTCATGGCCACATTTGGCCCACAGACCAGAGGTTGAACACCCCTGCTATAAACTGTTTTATGTCATACTAAATAACAGAGGTCACTTCTGGCCTTATAATGTAAAATCATAATTTAGTATTGCCTCAGAAGACTAGGACTACCTTAGGTAATTAAGGTAAAAAGATTTCACAGAGGCTATGGAAGTTAGAATCTCAAGCCCTAAATTTTCCCCCTAAATTTTGATGGGGGAAATGTTCAAGTCTGTTCTGCAACACCTTTGAAGTTCCTGGTCAAAGAACTGCTACTTTAGTTCACCTTAAGGGAATTATGAAGCACCCAGGATCTGAAAGATTAAGAGAGTGGATTTGCCCATCTCACTGCCAACACGGTCCTTTTAGTGCTTTCTGATCTGCAGAAAGCCTTTTGCTGTTAATGTCTGAGAATAATGGAATTACAGCCTCAGACATATTCCTCTAAGTCTCCACTCAGTTCCCTGAATAAGGACAATGAGTTCAGTACAGCTTCAGGCATATTCCTTTCAGTCCCCAGTCCAGTTGTCCAGATGGAAAGAAAGCACAGCCCCTATGTTTTCTGAACAGAACTGTTTCACAATGGGTGACCTGAGAATGGTCCTGGTGTGAGGGGAGAAGTGCAGAAAGCAAGAGAAGAAAGAAAAAGCAGGGCTGAGTCACAACATTTGATTGAAATCTCTGATTATTCATCTTTGCTGAAATTCCTCCTTTCCAAATGTCCGTCAACAAATTAATTGCTCTAGCAATAAATGTCAAAGAAAACAATGGGCTAGCGATTCTCCTTCTCAAGATTATTGCTGAGACTTCCATATCACTGGGGCATGCATAATGAATGGGTTTCCTGCAATTACACCAGTAAAGACCCATATGGCTCAGGTGTTAGCATTCTTTCTCTGCATCAAAAGCTGTAAGATTTGTAAGACTGCCACAAGAATACCTTCACTCATGCATGTTCAGTAGCAGCATGTTAGTATGGTACATGTGGATAATGCAGTACAGTACCATTCTTGTTAAAAATTCTCTCACTGCTTCACCAGCACTGCAAGTTATGTTGGAAGCCCTGGCATAGACAGGTGGTTGGTAATAACTGCCATTCTAGCTACCATGTCATATGCACATACTCTGAAGTTAAAAACATTGGCGTCCGTCTGTGCCAGCAGTCTTGCCATTGCTATCAACAAGCTGGAGATTTGAACAAGCCAAGGACTCAGATGTTGACTCACTCACTAGTGGCTGTCTAGATGGAAGTTAAAAATATTTTAATCTTTTCCAAAACAACACAGGATAACTGTAGTTTTGATCCCCTGGCCAACATCTCCCCTCTGTGGAAAACGGGTTCTGTGTTAAACTTTCACAACTAAACCTGAAACCAGCTATATTTGTTTTAGGTTTTGTTACAAATCTAAAGTTCAAGCCAAGTTTGCAAAGCACGGACCAAGTTTCAAGCAAATCTAGGCTGACTTATGGTTTTGAGTGGAAACCATACTCAATTCAGTAGTTTCACAGGGGTTTGTCCTGAAACCAGGCACAATCTAACAGATTCAAGATGAGTATTGTTTTGAGATTTAGGTTCAAACTACATCAGAGCCAAAACCATCACATTTCCTCTAATATCCAACACTGTAGTGTCCTTGGGGAAAAGAGGGGCTGGAAGAGGCACGCAAGGAACACCACAATTGCACACTTACTCAATGCACAATCAATGCCAACATGCCACTATAAAATCATTCCATTTTACACCAGCCAGAAAATGAGCCCCAAGTCATGCCTGCAATAAACTCTATGAGAATTTTTGTTATAGAAGATACTGCATAAACAATACAGTAAACCAATATAGTTGTATAAACCAGAAAAACTGTTCTGTAGCTGTCCATTTATTTTTTTCCTTTCTTCTAATGATTTTTTTAAATCTCTCTCGGCTGCTTTAATACAGTTGCCTTCCTACCAGATTGAAAACAAAAGCTACAGTTGTCTCGTATCACATGCCTCAAGTTACTTGCATTGTAGTGAGTTGAAATACTGTTGGGAAATAATTTGTATTACGCTAATTTCATTTAAAGATAGGGCACTTTCCACAAGATATGCATATTGCTGCACTATCTTCAAAGTTGCTCTCATCCTGTTCAACACAGATGTAGGCATAGAGCTTTTGTCCACCTCTTGTCTTACAAATATTCAAAAGAAAAAAAAAGAGGAGGAATAAAGCCTTTAAGAAACCTGGCAATTGTCTTATTGACAAATTTTCCCTTGGCGGCCAATGGTTTATAAAGACAATTACGACCAAGTCTAGCAAATTAAAATAAACAAGAGTAACACGTAATCAATTCTATTCCCTTAACAATTTAATATTAACATCCACCCCTAGGATTATTTCATGCTACAACATATGATGGTTTCACTACATTTTCAAAACTTCATGTTATGCCTACCAAGGCTAATGCCAAGCACTATGCCACAGAGTAGAAAGGTTCAAATGCTTAGTAGGTCTTCATGAGAAACTCTAGACAAATGAAGATATTAGCATATGACAGCAGTAAGTGTATGCTGTGGTACTAGGGCAAACAGTCCTTAGCCCAACAAGGAATTTGGAGCATGCTTGACTTTGGCTACCCTCTGGGCGTGTGTACATGTTCATTAATGTGCTGTAATTACAGTGCATTAAGTTTAGTATCTGTAATGGCAGGCACTAAATGCACTGTAATCATTGCTACTGCACATTAGCACAGATTAATGCTTTTTAGTAACATTAATATGCTGCATATTAGTAGACTAAATCTACTGCATATTAGCACGTTTTTTGAATGACGCACTAATGCACAGTAGAATTAATTCAATGTGCATTTAGCATCTCTTGTAGACATGCCCTCTGAGTGGTGCCACTGCCTTTGATGGGATTAAATACAGGATACAGCATTAAGCATATATTTAAATCTTTGCAGGACCAAGGGCACTGACCATTAATAAAACAGATAAAAAATAGACAAATAATACTTTGCACTTACAAAGCATCCTCCAGCCATTGATCTTAACAATGAAGTAGACTAAACGTCATAGAATCATAGTGTTTCATCATGTAAAAAAGGGGACTGAGCAGCAACCTTTGTGCAGGATATCAAAAAACCATCCTGACACGTGGCTTTAGGAAAGCAGTTTTCCAGCTGGCACAGAGCGAGCAGAGCTCCTTCAGCTATGTATATTCCACAAGCCATCAGGAAGCCACAGGGAAGTTTGCTTGTTGGAGCCAGACTCCTGGAAACGTACTGTTCTCTGTAGTGGTTTCAAAAGAAAAGAAAATCTGATTGCAAGGAAAATGGCCTTAACATATGAGCTGTTCTTTAGTCAGTCAATTTGATTCACCTCTGTGGGTGCTGAGGAATAATTTTTCCAGTATATATTTCCCCCTCCATTTGCTGGAACAGCATGGCTCAAGGGGCAATTCATTCCCAGCAGAAGGGTAAAATTAAACTCTAGAGAGGAATCTATGTAAGCCTGAAAGCACTTACTGGAATCTCCAGTTGCTTTAGTTTCATTCCCTCTCATGGTGACATAACCTATCCAATAGGTCATAACTACCACCTTTATACCCTCATCAGAGCCAGGGAGGCAGGTTTTCTCTTCCCCTCCAGGTGGAAGTGTCTCCCCTCCAGGTGGAAGTTTCTGCCCTTAGGTCCACAGCTTGGGTTCTGCCAGAGAAAGATGATTGAATCTCAGTGGGGAACAGCCCTATGCTGCCAAGAAATGTGAGTATCTCCACTCACTGCCAGACAGAAGGCAGTTTGGGTTGGTATTCTTTTATTTATCTTTCCCAAATTTACACAGCTACATGGTCTGTTAAATAGTAAGTTATCCAAAGTGAATAAAGTTTGGGAGGAATTTCTCAATGTTAATATTGGTTGCCAAAAACTCAAGGGCAACTTGAATATTGAACAACTTGAGCAATGTGCTAAATTCATCCCTGGCGTAACCCCACCAAAATCAATTACATGCCACCAGGGGTAAATGTGGTCCTTTCATGCTGCATAGATATGCCACTGGGTACTTCTGCTTTCCATTTAACTATTAAGTGGCCCTCTGCAACAGTAAGTTAGTTAGATGACAAAGCTGTTTTGATGAAACCTTTGTGACAAAGACTAAAAAAACTAAAAAAGGGTTAAAAAAACCCACTTCCAGCTGAGATGCTGCTGGGTGACTTTTCTTGTTTTTATCATGTTATGCCCTCTGGGATATATATCTAGTGCCTGTTCCATTTTTCATGATAGGATAATGCATGCAAGGAACCCCATAGCTTTATTATAAAATACTGCACGCCAAGGGCACCCAATGGAAGTAGTTAGCCAGCTGAAGGCATGAGGACTTGGACTGTAAGGAAAAACAGGTGAGCTTAAAATAGTGTGAAATTCCCCTCCACCACCTGCTCTGTGGAGCACACAACATATTTGTTGATTTATAAATGAAGCCTATCACCTGAACATCTGGACATTGTGTATAGACAAACTACACTATTCACAAAATAATAGAACTAAAAATTAGTTCTAAAGTATTATTTCAGTTCCTACCATTGAGATGATTCAGAGGTCAATTAAAAACCTGGCCAGATACACTATAGCCTTAGGCTTGTGAAAAATAAAGCTTCGGGCAGGATTTTCAGATGCTCAGCTACTGAAAATGTCCTGCCATCAGTCCTGTAGTCTTCATCTCCAGCACGCAAAGACATTGGCTTTTGCTTTCTGTGCTTGCCAGTGCTTCCAGGTGATTTTCAACCACAGTGCCAAATATTGCAGTATTCTAGCCTTGGGCTACCAAGGTGCGAATTACTGTGATGAGGCTTGTATAAGATCTTGCAGCCTCTGGGCAATCCATAAATGGAAAATGTATTTCATGCTATTACAATTCTCTGGGAACCCAAGAGCATAATATCCCCAGCCTGTCAAAAGTATCAGCAAGTCAGGCAAATGCTCTTCATAGAAACCACATTTCAGCCTCAGTCAGTTACTTGGGATGTTTCTCTCTGCCTATCAGCATCACCTCTGTCTTATCTGAGATGAGCACAAGGCATGTATATCCTTACATCTGTCTGACAGGAGGAAAGCAAGAAAACCACAGAATCCGGGTTCAGTGCAGAGGTGATGTAGATCTCAGTGACATCTGCATACTGCTGGTCCTGCCAGCCATACTATCTCATCATCTTCTCTTGTAGCTTCACTAACACATTGAGTAAGAAACTCCAAAGGCCACATGAAAGAAATGTAAACAGCAAGAATAACTTTTCAAAACTTTTAAAGACAAAGAATAGCTGTGCATAGTGCCTCCATCATTTCTGCACAATTCTACAAGCAAATTAACAAAACCACAAAGTTAATGGTATCGGACAGTGATGATGATTAATACACTCAGCAAAGACTACAAACACTGTATCCACTGTTTGAAGACCAGTCATAAATAGCAGTAACATCCCCCAACTATAGCACATTCAAAATGAATCTGACAGAGATAGAGATAGAGAATAACAGCAAACCCAAGATGTAGGTGGCGCTATCCCCAAGCAACTTTTTCAGTAACCCTCTCCCAAATCAAAATGTTATCCCTTTTGGCAAAGCTCTTGTCTCCAGGAGAAGCTCGTTACAGGACAGTTAACATGGGCTCTTACTCAGGTGTTATCCCAGCCCCAGCCTGTCCACACAAAAAAACCTGAGTTAACCAGTGCTGTACACCAAGGCTAACTGGCACAGCTGGAGATATATGACTAAAAGCATGGATTCTCCTTTCACTTGGACTGGTTGCATTAAGAATGCAGGCTAAATCCCTCCAGCACTGCTAATGCTCAAAGCCTCTCCATGATTCCTCCCATATGTCCTGAACAGATGAGTTCTCCCACAATTCACAGGGGGGAAAAAAATCAGGCACTGGCTTGCCAAATAAAAAAAAGGGAAGAAAAAAGAAACCACATTTTTTCTGAACCAATTTTCTGATTTTTGATTCAGCCACCAAACTGAACCAACCTATTATTAACCCAGCCCTCCACAGAAGCATGTAGTCCATGTTTTGTGTTTCTTCCTTCTGCTACCTACATTACATAGACTAAAGGCTGCAGGGAGTACATACAGGAAGCCCCATCTCTGTCTCTTTGAAGTAAACCTACAGTAGTTCCTTAGAAGCCCAGTTTTATTCAGTGTTGTTCATTGTGTGGGAACCAC
>NW_017729022.1:179454654-179461966 GCF_001723915.1 Gavialis gangeticus
CCATCTCTGTCTCTTTGAAGTAAACCTACAGTAGTTCCTTAGAAGCCCAGTTTTATTCAGTGTTGTTCATTGTGTGGGAACCACAGGTCTGAAGCCTCAGTACAGATCCAGTTTTCACGTTAGGCAAGGTGCACAAACAGGCATGGCATGGAGAGTGAGGAGGGCTCAAATTTCTAATCCCAGCTCTGTCAGTGATTTATGCAGTTTAGGCATATAACTGAACATTCATGTCTCAGTTTCCCCTGCTACAAAATGAGAATAAGCTCCATCAAATGGCCAGACTGCTGTGAGGAACTATGAATCTGCATAGTATGCTGAAAAGAAATGCTATTATAGTGATAGAAGTTATAATTTAGAGATGCTCTCTAAGGACTTGACAATCACCTTGCTGGGGTCATTTGACCCCAATACTCTTTCCTGCCATGGCAGGGCATTGGACTTGATGATCCGCTCAGGTCCCTTCCGACCCTACTAACTATGACTCTGAGGAAGTTGGCACAACAGAAATGATCCCTCAGTTAAGTAGTTAGCAAAGGAGAGACAAACGGTCTACAGAGGTTCCCTACTGCTCTACAATTAAAGTTTGTCATCATAGGTGGAGGGAGAAAAAAAATGTTTTTGCGCGGGGGCCTAAGCACACTGAGAAGGAAAGTTTGTCAGGGGGGAAGGTGAGGAGGGGAGCGAATAGGGCTGGGGCTGGAATGGGGACCGGGCAGGGGTTGGGACAGAGTGGAGCTGAGCCGGGTCCAGGATTGGGGGTGAGGCCCACTGGGCCTGTGAGGCCGCTCTTTCACCTCGGCCCAGGGTTGTTGCCCGGCACTAGCACCTCCTGCGCCAACAAACCCACTGCCCCCCAGTCTGGCCCCGGCTCAGGCTCCAGCCCCGGCTGCCTCCCCACACTGACTCTGGCCCCACACTGCCCAAAGGGGGCCTGGAGCAGGGGGCTGGAGCAGGGTCAGCCTCAGTTGCACTGCTGGGCCAGAGGGGATGGAGCCCCTGGGAACCCCACGCCTGCTCCGCCAGGCTCTGCACAGCTGAGGCACGGCAAGGCGGGGCATGGGATGGAGCTATGGCTTGTCTAGGGGGTATAGGGAGGGGGTGGCAGCTCCCATTGCTGCATGTATCCCATAAGGCCAGGGGTGGGGTGGGGAATGTGCCCCCCCACACACATGTAGCTCCCTCCCAGCGCTGCCACTGCCCACCGCAAGTATAGCATGGCCCTCCACTGGGAAAAGCCTGGTGCAGTCCTAGCCCCAGTCCGCAGCAGTAGCCCATCCTGCCCCGCACAGATCAGGGGCATATGGCCCCCATGATTCCTGGAGTGCATGCAGCAGCAGGAGCCATGCCTCCCAGATGAGCCGCTCACAGCTCAGTCCTGTGCCACCAGCTGGGCAGCGTCTGCCTCACTCCCTCCCCACCCCTGCTGCAGCTGCCGGAAGCCCTCAGTGGAGCTGCCTTATGGCCCTACCACTGCCCTGCATTTGGAGGGGCTAAGCACCATTAGCCCCCACTTTCCAGTGCCTATGTTTGTTGTTTAATTCTTCTCATTCATGTATGCCTGTGTTTACTGAACTCAATGATCACTAAAACTATCTTTCTCTATACTACTGTTCTGTAATGATCTGCTATGTTGATGATTTCAATATCTACCAATAAGATGAAGAAGCATTATAATAGTCTAAATCTACCTCAAATATGCCCCTACTTTAGCTGGTGGCTCTGCTCAGAAATGCAGTCTGAAGCCATGCATTTTAAAAACAACCTTTTTTTCTCTCCTTTCACATTTCTTACATCCTCTTCAGTGGGTTTCCGGCAGTTCTACTGCAGCCGCACAACAGACAGCTGTGCTCACTATCCCTGTCTGTCTTACTTTTCCTCATTGGGAGATCTGACTCAGAGATAAGCACAAGTTCAAGGAAATCTTATGACACTGACTTTAGGGCTGCGCTCAAGCTAAGCCGGTGTGAAAGGTGGAGATGATAGTGACATTTTAAACATCCCACTGAAACACAAGTCCTTATATTTTCTAAACTCAGAGAAGTCTCCCACCAAAATCTTCAAAATAAACACTATCATGAGTCAGGCTTGGCTTTAACACTGTGACTGCCCCATGGCAAAGCTTACTTTCATTTTCACAGCACTGATATGTATTCAGCATCTAGGCTGATAAAAGGGGATTTTTTGCACATTACAAAGCATTGCATGTTCAGGGTATGCACACACCAAACCCACTGCTATGCAGCCACCTGTTTGGCCCAGTGCCAGAGTCTGTTACACCTCATAGTCTTTAATTTAAGAGTCCTCACAGCACCCCACAGAAGTAGGAACACAGAAGTGTTGGGAGGATGAACACATTAAAGATTCTAAGACACTCATATAGGAATTATGGCTCAGAGAGGTTAAATGATATCCCTTGGGTCATGAAGGAAGTCTGTGGCAGAGCTGGGTGCCTGGAGACATGCAGGACATCTGCTCCAATGCACTGTAATTATAGCATGTTGGAGCAGACGCAGTTGGAAAAAGAAGGGCCATCCCCACCGTAGTGTTCACTGAACCTGCTGCTCAGACCTCCACTCCCTGCTAGGTTTCTAGCCATGCTGGGGGTTCAAGACTCTGGCCAGCCAGGGCAGCTAGAACACAAGAAGGCATGCATACAGCGTACCAGACAACCCTCCATGTACTCCCACTGACCATCTGGCAGTTTGGTTCACCAGGGAAGGTGATGGCTGTTGACACTGCAGTGCTTAAGCAGAAATGGCAAGCCTTGGCAAATATTGAGGATGTCAATGGGTATTCAGGGTGGTGCCATGTGGGTTGGGTCATGCCCCTGTAGGGAGGTGCCACCTTGGGGTTGGCACCATCCCCTGGGCATTAAAGTTCAGGCAGGTGGATAGAGCACTCCATGGAGCAGGAGTAGTGCATCCTGGACTGCTGGAGGACTGCAAATTGCTTTTATGATCTCCGTGAAGATACTGCTTACCCAAAAAGTCATCTTTGCTATGATCCTAGCACACTTCGCATGTGTTGTCTTGCTTGATGGACACTCATTTTAAGCACATTTAACACATACTAAGCATAATGTGCAACATGACCTCTATTTACTAAACTGTTCCCTCCGTAATACACTAGACATATGCTAACTAAAAAGTGAGGTCCTAATTTTCCTTTTTTTTTTTCCACACTGACACACAGAAGGCATTCAGGCAATGTTTTTCCTTCCAGTTTTCTGATGTTAGGAAACCAAAAAATGTTTCTCAGTGCTTTCACTTAAAAATAAGAACATTTTAGAATTTATCACCAAAATAATCAAGAACATATAAGATGTTTATTTTTTATATAACTCATATTTACTGTATCTCAACCAACCCTTTTTGAACAAGGTTTAAAGATTTTATGTAGCTGTAAATCAGAACCACAGAAACCTGGAACTTCTGGATGCCACTGTTCAGGTTTCCAAGTCAAGCAGAGGATGAGGTTTCTCTCTTTGTTTCAGGACCCAGAAACAAAAACAAAAAATAAATCTCTTCAGAAAAGTTCCCTTTTCTCTGGCTTCCTACTATCACAGACAATTTCTTCCCTCAGTAATGACTGTTTAGGGCAATTATAAGAGAGCATACAAAGGAATCTGTAGCACATAACAATAATTAATTCCAGCTGATGCTACAAGGGGAAAGAAAAATCCCCCACAAGGAAAGGAGAAGGAGAGGTTGATAAAATATTTCAGTTCAAAGATCTCTATAAATTGCTGTTTTACAAATTAAAATAAATGGGCAGAGGAAAGGAGGGGTTAAAGTAGCCCAGGTGAGTATTATATCTCAACAGTGTGGCTACTCCTGTATTTCCTTTCCCTTTGGCTAACACAACCTTCCTATTGAGCCTGTTAACACTGCAGATGGTGTTGCTGTGGATTACAGACATAGGAGAGCATTGTATCTGCTAAATTAGCAATGGGGACTCTCAAGCTGTGACTATCTAAATTAGTGATGATTACTAAAGCCTGAAAAGTGAAATGTATTGCAAACACTTTCTTTACAAGAGCAAGTTATTTTAAAGGACTGCCTTAAAATTAATCCAAAATGAGAAAGTTAACTCAAAATGAAGTTTTGCAGAGCTGTTTGCATACCAGAAGCCTAAAAAGCTTACTGCACTCTGAAGATATACATTTGGAGATGGTGGGAGAATACAATAGTATTTGTTGTTAGTTCAAGACCAACTCAGAGCCCGGGGACTCCAGCTCTGTAGGGATATGCTACTTATGGCTAAATCCAGACAAGGAAAATGTACTATGTTTATATTAAAGGACAGATTCTCATCTTTCTGTCATAGGTATAAATCCAAAATTTAAAGAAAAAAATAGTCAAAAGGTTTTGTGATTTATGTATACAAGATCCAAATCTTGCCCAAATTCTCTAACTTAACCTACAGAAGAAGGGGGATTAATAGTTCAGAGACTTGAAGTGAAACAAACTTTCATGTAGGTCCCAATTACCAATCTCTTGCTTTATTTTCAAGGATGAAGTTACTGACACAACAGGAATTACGAGTGCATGATCTGGCTTTTGGTGATTTACGTTGGGTTTTAAAAGAAGCTTGAATCTGAATGGAATTTGGGTGCATACTAGGCATGTGCAAAGCAGGCCCTGTTCGATTCAGATTCGACCCCGAATCAGGGACAGTGATTCAATTCAGCCGAATCCGAATCTGAAGATTCGATGCTGATTCAGAGAATCAGTGATTTAGACATAGACACAGCTTTAAAAGTTTTTTCTACATACCTCGAGGTACCAGCGTGGCTTGTGAATGCTGCAATGCTGGGGCAGATGGAGTGCAGGGTGGGGCCCTCCACGTGCTCGGCAGTGAACCTGGAAGCGACCAGAAGCACTTCCGGTCTACTTCTGGGTCCGCCGGGGAGCGCACTGCCCCCTCCTCCCCCCACCAACAACTCCCCTGGCTTGGTGATTGTCTGTGTGGGGATCCTGGGTGACCTCCCCAGACCCAGGATGCGCCAGTTGCTGAGCCGGGGGCCCCCAGCACACTTCCCAGCAAACCCGGAAGTAGACTGGAAGTGCTTCTGGTCCACTTCCAGGTCTGCAGCCAAACGCTCTGAGGAGCCCCCCACGCTCCTGTAGGACACTCCATGTGCCCCAGCATCACAGCATTCACAAACCGCCTGCTACCTAGAGGTACGTAGAAAAAACATTTAAAGTTGTGTCTATGTCCAAATCGCCATATCTTTCTGAATCTCTCCAAATCGATTCAGAGGGTTTCAATTCAATTCAGAGAGATTAAAGGGTCCTCCGATTCAATTTGGATTTGGAGATCTGGCCACCAAATCGGGCCAAATCTCCGCTGAACCAAATCAGGGACCAAAGCTTCACACAGCCCTAGTGCTTACCTCCCTTGGGCCTCTTGACAATCCCAACACTACTTTTCTTTGAAATTATATTTTGTGATTAGAAAAACTTTTATACTACTGTGCCATATCCCTTTAAGTTTCTTGGTTACATCTGTAAATTGCAGCATGATAAAGTGTATGTGTTTTAGCCTAAAGTGACATACAATGAATGAGCTTGAAAAGTTGGTTTATAATGGAAAAGGCAAATGAATAATAAGTGTAGTGGCACAAAAGTAATACTATAAAAGATTTTCTTGGCAGAGTACATTTTTCAAATAGTCCTCCTTTATGAAGATTACAATTCAAAAGAGAGACAGCATACTTCTTACAGTGAGCTTTAAGTCTTTAAAAAGGAAAGCAGTACAACCAGAAGTCTAGGTTCTATGCTTTATCCAAGTGACATGTTGGCACAAGTGCAAAGGCAGGGGTTCATGTTTAGGCAGCAAAAAGAATTCATAAGTGAAAACATTTTTTTGGACGGAGAAAAAATGCACTTAATCTGTGGGGAGTTATTTTCAAACTAGGAAATTAGGAGGTAGAACATTTTTGCTGCAATGGGATGGAAATGTGCTGTGGAAGTTCAATACTTGGGCCAAGTCAGGAAAGGACATAGCCCTGACCAATTTGATCAGGCCCACGTATTACATATTTCTTGATTTAATCATTGTTAATATAAACAATTAGATAAGAACAGACAATGTGGTACTTAAGCTTGGGAGTATTAGATTTTACTCTATAGATTTTGGTCAGCAGGCATGCCTCCAAAATGATTAAAAAATATCTAGCCTTCCAGATAAAACTTTGAAAAACTCTCCCTTTCCATATTTTATTCAATAGTGCTCACAAGCTAGTAAATGCAACACACAAACATGTACTGGAACTGAAGCTAAGGTGAACTGGTGGCCTAGAGGGCACAGCACTGAATTTGGCATCAGAGAGACCTGGGCTTTGAGTCTAGCTCTACTCTGCTACTAATATCCTGGGTAACCTTGGGCAAGTCATGGTATTGCTCATCTGTAAATGGGAATAATGATGCTTTGAGATCTGCTGATGAAAGGTGGTGTGTATTTTTATATTCCAACTAGATCAACGGTAGCATGATACTATCTGGTATATCTGTGGGGGTCTCCCTTCAGCATATGACGTTTAAAATGTAAATGTCAGGCAATTCTTGTTATTAAATACAGCAGTTGAATACCATCATAGATTTGTGATGAATGTAAAACGGCAGCAAAACTTTTAACATTTTCTGCTATATAAATCATCAGAGTAAAAAAGAAATTGACTGCATTTTTTTCCAACTGGAGTTGATAATAATAGCACATAGGCGTTTTAATCTTTAATATATTTTACAAACAAGAACTAGATCCTGATACTCATTTGGGCACTTACTCCTACTGAGTTTGTTGGAACTATCATGACAAAAGGTATTCGGGAACACGACTAAAGGTATCATAATCCAGCCCTAACTAGGTAATTTTCATACTACCTCTGCAAGATGGACAAAGTAAGAAAACTGAAACAAGGAAGTTAAGTTCAACGTTTTTAGATGTAGGCACTGTATTTGGGTGCTTAGGTTAAAGCCTTTTGAAACTGCAAGGTATTCAGCATCTCTAAAATAGACTTGAGCTGGATATCTATATACTTTGTAGTTTTGAAAATCTGGGCCTAGGGCAATATCTATAAAATATTTATGAGACAGACATCTTATAAAAACCTAGGAGAGAAGACACACTAGTTTCTACCTCAAGGAATGGATTTCATAGATTTCATAGACATTAGGGCTGGAAGGGACCTCAGAAGATCATCGAGTCCAGCCCCCTGCCCGAAGGGCAGGAAGTCAGCTGGGGTCATAGGATCCCAGCAAGATAAGCATCCAATTTGCTCTTGAAGGTGTTCAGTGTAGGTGCCTGAACC
>NW_017729022.1:179467473-179468052 GCF_001723915.1 Gavialis gangeticus
TAGGATGTTGGCATCAGCCAGTCCATTAAGGATGGCCTGTTTAATAATCTTTTCTAAGATCTTCCCCAAGACAGAAGTCAGGCTGATGGGCCTATAGTTAGCCGGATCCACCTTCCTCCCCTTCTTGAAGATTGGCACCACATTGGCCTTCTTCCTGTCTTTGGGCACTACACCAGAGCACCAGGAGTTTTCAAAGATCGGTGCCAGAGGCTGGGCTATGATGCTCACCAGCTCCATGAGTTCCCTGGAGTTCACCTTGATTTGCTACATCAAAGTAAAACTACCTTGATTTCACCAGGATTTCATATTGAAGTAGCTCTCACCATTTTATTCCACAGAAGGCAAAGCTTAAGTGACCTGTCTATGACCACAGGGGAAAGGAGTATTAAAGCTCAGTTCCCCTGTCTCAGTCCCTGGATCACCAAGGGTGTCCGGAAATGCCTGATTGCCAAAAAGGCAGCATACAACTGGTGGAAGGAGGGTGCTATCTCCAAAGAGGAGTATACCTCCTCTGCTCAGGCCTGTAGGGGGGCTGTCAGGAAAGCTAAGGTAGACATAGAGCTAGGACTAGCATCCAAG
>NW_017729022.1:179473052-179475599 GCF_001723915.1 Gavialis gangeticus
GGCATAACAATGAATAATGGCCATAAGTTGTTGGAGAGTAGGTTTAGATTAGACATCCATAAGAACTACTTCACAGTTAGGGCGGCTAGGAGCTGGAACCAACTTCCAAGGCAAGTGGTGCTGGCTCCTACCCTGGGGGTCTTTAAGAAGAGGTTTGATGCCTACCTGGCTGGAGTCATTTGAGCCCAGTTTTTCTCCTGCCCAGGCAGGGGGTCGGACCCCACTTCTATAATTCTATGATTCTATGACCACTAGTGTTTATAGCTTTCTCAAGCCCTATTATAAGGCCTTCTCAGAGCTTGCCTAATATATTTCTTCAGTTGAATCAGGATGTCAGAGAGAGACCAAGTTTTTTTTAGGAATGAGTAGGAATTCGTTGATAAGTTGCTTTTAGATTTCAAGGTATCTGGAAGTGCTGCATGTGCCAGTCCATTTAAGGACTGGCAGTATAACACTTGTGTAGACTAAAGGAGCAGACATTGTGTACTATGCAGCAGTACTCATACTTGCAGTTAGATTGATTCTGTCATCTCTGGCTAACTTTTGAGTTTGGTCTCCTGCAACACCAGCAGCAAGGTACAAATGGAAAAGAGCAGAAAGGGAAGTTATGCATAGGTCCAATACAAAAAGGTAAAACAGGTGCCCTTTTATAAATGATTGGTGAATGAAAAATATTTCATTTTTTACAAGTTCTCAGTAGAAAGAAAGAAAGAAAGAAAGAAAGAAAGAAAGAAAGAAAGAAAGAAAGAAAGAAAGAAAGAAATCAGAACAACCTGGTAAAGTAGTTAAAATATAGATACCATTTTCCACACTTATCTAGGGCTGCTGCCACTTTTGGGTTTTGAGCCTATCAGTTGCTTAAGAGCAGAAATTGAGGCCCATAAAGCTATTTAGAAGCCTAACCCCCAGGTAATTTTAATGGAAGTTAGGCACCAAAATACCTTTGTGAATCAGGGCCCTTGTTATACTGGTATCTTAGGACAACTGACATGAAAAATTTTACAAGCTGTGCCCTGTAATCCTGTAAAGATTTATGCATGTTTAATTTTAGGCACATGAATATAAAACCAAACACTTATGTCAGACTTGGCAAATCAGAGCCTAGGATTTTGTGTATCTGCCGAACCTTTCTTTTTGACTGCTGAAACAGATCCTCTGCTCTTACGGTCTGATTCAAGTCCCAATGACTTCAAAGGGAGTGGACTCAGGTGATTACTGTCAATGCTGTATAATTCTTCCAATACAAATCAACCTCCAGAGGCAATTGACAAACCAGCAATCAGACAGCTACCACCAACATATATATGTAGCACATGGCAAACTTTTCATCCTAAAAGGGAAAAAAGTGGGATATATACTGTCATGTGACAATATATTTAGCTTCAAATGTCATCAAACAAAGCACTTATGTACACTGGAAGAAGGGGAGTTGGGAAATACATTATCAATGTTAGTCTAACTTTCAAACAGTGATAAGTTGAGCTGGTAATTAAACCACCAATTTGGTTTATCCTCGTCTCACTTTGGGAAGGCTGAGAAATAGGGGTCTGACTCTGCTCTTTCAAAGCTAAAGAAACCTCTCTCACAAACTCTAGCTGGAGAGGCTTGGGGCCCAACATTTCATAGCAGAATTCACCACAGTGCAGTGGGCTGGCACAAAGTATCACATGTCACTTCTCTTACGTGCTACACACCACTTAAGACCCTTAAGATGGGTTTCTATGGGGCTTAAACAAATAGAAGGTGCTCCACTGCACAGAGAACTGCAGCATTTGAGGTTCTATGATACCAAATTGCATCTCATGCATTCACTATATTGTGGCAGAAATGTTACCCATCACAGAGTCTAGCTGATGTCCCACTGCCTTCCTGAACCGATGGTAAACACATTAAATACATGCATTCTGCTAGAGCAAATGAACCCATGCTAATACCCAAATATACAGATCTCTACATCTGTATCCCATTGTAAACAATGAATATATACATACTAGCAAATTGCCCATCAAGAAGGATGGGGGGCTGGCAGGGACAGAGCCCAGAGTGCAGCCCTATGCCCCCACTCACCCTGTCCTAGTCTGTCCCCACCCCCCACCACTTCAGGCCTGACCCTGTTCACCCCCTCTCCCGTCGCTTCAGGCCCCACCCCATTCCCCTGCAGCAGTTCAGGTTTGGATCCGCTCTCCCCCCACCTCTCCCACTGCTGCTGCAGCCCTGCCACAGTGGCCCCAACCCTGTCATCCCGCCCCCCGCCCCCAACAGCAGCCCTGACCCCATTCCCCGCCACCTGTCACTGCCGCTCGCAGGGAGCAAAGCAGGGGAGGCAAGGCCAGAGGTGCTAGCCTTGTCCACCTCGCCCCGGCCCCTGCTCCTTCCCATGTCCCCGCCGTCATGGTGGCACTTCACCATGCCAGCTCCTGTCTGGAACGCTCTTGGAGCACTCTGATTGGTTGTTTCAGTCAGCCAATCAGAGTGCGATTAAAGCATTACGGACAGACAGACTAAGGCTTTTATATATACAGAACGAGCAGAATATTTGGGTATACC
>NW_017729022.1:179480599-179484763 GCF_001723915.1 Gavialis gangeticus
CGATTAAAGCATTACAGACAGACAGACTAAGGCTTTTATATATACAGAACGAGCAGAATATTTGGGTATACCTATGGTCCCAAAATATTTAGGTGCGATGAACCATTTTGGTAGGTCCTGAGTAGAAAGGTTGGGGATTACTCCAGCTAATGTTTTGGTGACTATTTTTAATTGTAATTTCCTTCCACAATGAAAAATAGAGAGTGGTGGTGTCCAAATTTTGGAGGATACCTAGTTAAGTGTCATTTTCTGTGGTACCCTTGAATTCCCCTTCCAATTTTGTTTTAGTCTGTGACTCATCAATTCCAGCATCATTCAGGAGTGCATACCGTTTAGTTCTTTCTTTCTCAAGGCTGGAGGATTGCATACTGTACATCTTTACAATTTGAGCTGGTACATGGAAATTGTTGTGAGGGGAAGCATTTGTGTGGTGAACAAGGGAGACTTCTGCATTATTCATATGAAATATTACTTGTGATTCTGTTTACCTATTTGATCTTGTGCTGCTTGTTACATGACCTGATAGGCATAACTTCTTTTTAGAGACACTTAGTGGGAACTAGGAATAGATCATCAATGAACCAGAACGCCATGCCCAGATTGCAAGAAGCTTACTGTTAAACTCCATTGGCATTGAATAGGTTTGTGGGGATGCATTAAAAAAAATAGCCATTCCAAGAAAGATGCTTCTACCAAGTACAACCAGGCAATAGATTACTTGGTAGAGGACTCTCTTTACCTGACATAGGGGTCACAATGAAGACTGAAAGTGGTAATAGAAGGGGTGCCTAGGGGCCGTTTTAGAGAGAGACAACTGTCTGTAGAAGAGGAGGGGGGATGCTAGGTTTCCCTAGAGATCTCTTACCCAGGCCCAAAGCCTGCTTAAACATAGGTAGGAAAACAAATCAGAGATGTATGAGTAGGGACTTATTATTTTGTGTAAATCTGGCCAGTTGCACAAATAAAAGTAAAGCACATTTGATTCTTGGAACATACAGTCTGTAAGTTTGTTTGCTTCAGTTATCACATGTCCCTGAAGAGGTGTATTGTATACTCTGTGTACCCAGAAGGTTGGAACTCTTGGAAAGGGCATGCTTAAGCTACTGGTGTATCTTAAAGGAAGGAGTCAGCACTTGCCCTAGGGGCCAAAGGTAGTTTGGATTGGGATCTATTTCTTTTAAGAAGTAACAGAGGTTAAGGCAAGGAAGCTGCAGGCTTAATCTCTGATATGCATTTAAATAGTAGGGATGCATCTAACCTTAATGACATGGGAGAATGTTTTGATTTTGCAGTTTGTGCATGTGCTCAACTTTTAGTTTGGGAGGGGCACAAGTAAGGGTTAACTTGGAAATGTAGCATGTGGTTTTTTTAAATCAATCATCTTCACCATAACCAGGCATATAAACAATCAAATTGTGTAAAAAAAAAAAGCACATTCTCTTTCTCTCCCTCTCTCAAGTGCATACAAGGCTTGCTCAATCCAGCATCTGAAGCAGCCCCTTATTTAGATTGTTTTCTCATTGAAGCTTCTAAGTGAACTAATGTTGCCAGCACTCCGATATCTCCTCCCATCGTCAGGCAGGATACATTCTACTTGTTGGAAACAGTGACTACATTCAAAAGCAGAGCATTTTTACCCCATCTGCACCACAAGGAATGTCATGTGCATCTAAGATTAGGATTTGGGTTTATTATACTGTTTTATCTATAGGAAATTATGCACAGAAAGGAAGCATAAACCTATCATGCTAGCAGAGCTATACATTTCTAAATGTTAAGTACTAAGGGGGCATCAGGGTTCCTAACAGGAACAAGTGATACAAATAAAAGAGAACTTTTTTTAAAAGTTATTTTTAAGCAAAAACAACAAGAACAAGAGCTTCCAAATTGAAGTTAGCATTTTCTATCCATAAACAAAACAGAAGACAATAAAAAACCCCCCCAAGAACTTCAAGACTGCCAGACCTCATGGGCAGTAGTAGCTTCCAGCAGCTATCTTGCTCACCTGCATGGTGTCACAAATCTGCCATATCCTCCTCTTCCTAAAGCACTGGCCTCTATTTAATCTCAAAAGGACATGGTGAAAACACATGACATGGCTGAGGATTCCTGTTTCCTCCCCTACTGGTAAGTGACAACAAATCTTCAAGATAAAGTCTTGCCACTCAAACCCTCCACTGAAAAGCATCCAGTGGAAAACCCCATCCCAGGAGAAGAATTTTCAATCTGCATTTCAAATTGTTACCATCTCAGGAATGCATCTATGCTGGACTCTTCGTGTGTGAGCCAACAGGAAACATTTTTGGATTATTTTCTTAGCTGTAAATTCTGAGTAGTATAACCAGAAAAAAAACCCTGCTATTTGTGGCAGCTTTTAAAAATTCAATTATCTTAACAAAGGGCTATCCTGGAAGAGAGAACTGTCAAGCGGAAAGAGAAGAGAACTGGGATCCAGAAGTATTCGTTTTCATTCGTCATTCATGCAAGGTCAGTCAGTGCAAATGTCATTTAAAACCAGAATGTTCAACTTGGATGTCTAAAGGTAGGCATCTACCCTCATAGTTGGCTCCTAAATGAGTAGAATGGAAAGTTTAAACTCCAAAGTATAATTTTTCAAGATGGGAATGTGTGAAAGTTGGAGGCTCTTAGGAAATTTTGCAAACAAATTTATCAACTGTTTCTCTTGCAAAAAGCTGTCACTTTAACCCAAAACAACTATAGGGCTTAGGTAAAGCTGTAAGTGCATTTGGGGGCATTCCAATTTCAAATCCAAAAAGAGTTTGCAATATACTAGATTCTTTAAAGTAGTTAACAATATCACTTTTCATCTGAACCTTTCTTTAAAAATATAATGTAGAACATATATATCATGCAAATTGTTACTAACCTGAAACTGTTGCCTTGAAGTGCTGCCACTAGTGGTTAATTTCTGGACCTGTAATGAACACATCACAGAGAAAATTTTCTATTCTACGCATGAGTAGGAAGACCATATACAAATGAAATGGGAACTACAAATAGGACATGTAACCTTGGAAGCCATTCAAAATAACAAATTATTTTCCACTGCTTAGAGCCATCCTTGTATCTTTCTGTTATTTCATTCAAAAAAGCCAGTAATTTGTAAACCATTATCCATGGGGACCAGTATGTGAGCTTCAACTATTAGAAACCTCTTCCTTCATATCCATAAATATTATGAAGGAATACTGAATAGTTAGAAGTGTGAAGTGGAGGGTATCGTATCTTTGAATGATACCATATCATATCTTTGAATGATACCGTAACAATGAGCTCAAATCAGTGATCTTGAAAATCTAGGGGGAATTACAAAAAGCTAGAGTACGAATATTAATCCCCAAGTCTAAGAGTTGGTTTCCATCCTTTTATGCAACAAACCTACATTAAAGTAATGCAATGTTGCTGTAAAAAGACATTCTGGAATGAAAAAGTGTTATAGAAGTTAATGGCCTTTCTAAATGCAGTTTCACTTGAGAATGGGGAGGGAAGGGAGGAAACAAATCATTGAGAGAAGTAAGCATATTTTCCAGGACCTAAGAGGATATTATAAATAAGGGAAAGAAAAAAGGTCAACACTGAAAAAAAATATATAGCAATATACTTTAACTTCTGCAAACAGATAAAGTGCTGAAACAGAGCCGATTCCTACTTCATCTCAGAAAAGTTGTTCTGCTGCCCTTCTGGTTTTAGTCTGATTCTTAGTGTGCTTACACCTCTGTAAATCAGCTGAAATCAATGGATTTACACTGGCATAAAACTACTGTAAGCAAGAATTAAATAGAGTTTGTAACCTTAATCAGCTTCTGCCTGTGGCAAAGAGGTCCCAGGGTCACTAGCAGGCCAAGTATTTAAATATGACTTCCAAATTGAGCCTGCAAATACTTGTTGGCATAAATTATGCCACTTGAATTTGGAAGCACCAAACAGTTAGACATGTGCATTCATAATTTTCGCTCACCATTAGCCAACCCTGACAAGTGAGTTGATATCACATATTAAACGAAGTGCAACGGGACAGATTATAAAGATACTTCCTCAGGCCTCCCCAGTCAACATCCAAATGACTTTAAAAATCTGGCCCAGCACATCAGCTAGAAGTATTTCCCACTTCCAAGAAGAAACCAATTTTGCATCTAAGGAGCT
>NW_017729022.1:179489763-179491920 GCF_001723915.1 Gavialis gangeticus
TTGTTCTGCTGCGCTTCTGGTTTTAGTCTGATTCTTAGTGTGCTTACACCTCTGTAAATCAGCTGAAATCAATGGATTTACACTGGCATAAAACTACTGTAAGCAAGAATTAAATAGAGTTTGTAACCTTAATCAGCTTCTGCCTGTGGCAAAGAGGTCCCAGGGTCACTAGCAGGCCAAGTATTTAAATATGACTTCCAAATTGAGCCTGCAAATACTTGTTGGCATAAATTATGCCACTTGAATTTGGAAGCACCAAACAGTTAGACATGTGCATTCATAATTTTCGCTCACCATTAGCCAACCCTGACAAGTGAGTTGATATCACATATTAAACGAAGTGCAACGGGACAGATTATAAAGATACTTCCTCAGGCCTCCCCAGTCAACATCCAAATGACTTTAAAAATCTGGCCCAGCACATCAGCTAGAAGTATTTCCCACTTCCAAGAAGAAACCAATTTTGCATCTAAGGAGCTTCCAAAGGCCTACAGTCAATGATGACCTTCATGGAACTGAAGCTCAGATAAACCAGGATCTTCTTTTCTTTTGACTGATCAGTCATAGTGGAATCTGGTTATCATGAAAATTATTGGTGATGAACATTCAACAACATGAATCAAACATTTTTTTTCCTCCTAAAAGTCAGTTCCTATTACTGCCAATGCATTTTTCCCCTTTGCTTATAGTGACCAGTTGTACCAGGCCAACTGGAAATGACTAGTTTTTCAAAGGCAGGAAAAGATTTCACAATTTACTTGCAGACACACAGCTGCAGGTGAAAAATTTGCCATTTATGGCTGAGCCCACTCCCACCAAGAATGAGTTAACAGAACAAATAGGTGGCTACACACTGGAAGGTGCTAGCACAGGGGTAGGCAATTATTTCAGGTGGAGAGCCACTTACTGAGTTTTGGCAAGCCAGCCAGGGCCGCATGACAGGCAGCCAGGGGCAGATAAATATTAATTTTCTAAATTTTTTAGGGGCTCCATAGGCCAGATAGAATGGCCTGGCAGGCCGCATCCAGCCCCCGGGCTGCATTTTGCCCACCCCTGTGCTAGCAGGCATGTCTTTGACCCACAGCTGTGGTTTAACCTTTTTTCATTTGCAGACCCCTACAAAATTTTGAATGGAGGTGTGGAAGCCTTTGGAATTTTGAACGGAGGCACAGACCCCCTCTGAATTGTAAGTGTGGGTTTTCACATACTTCTTATTGATCATGGTCATTTTTGTGGACCCCTTAGATCGTCTGTGGACCCCTAGGGACCACAGGTTGAAAACCACTGACCTACAAGACTATGGAAGCAGTTGGGTATACTAGTAGCTACACTTCATTCGGGATATAAATAAAAAGCAATTAGTTGAAACAACAGCGGCTACCCCCCCAGGGACTACACCTGATGAAGGACCAATCAGAAGCTTTCAAGATGTTTCAATCAGTCCCAATGAAAATTGTGCCTAGTTGTGAAATAAAGCCAAGAGAAAGTGGGCCTAAGGCACAGGAAGCTTGGTAGTATGACCCTAGGGAGAAAGAAGGAAATTGCTCCTTGGGACAGGCCTGGCTGGAAGGCAAGCTTAGATTTCTGAACAAGGACGCTACTTTCTATTTTCTGCTACTATCTCCAAAAAAGGACTTTGTGTACATTTTTAAATAAATAGAACAACACTGGAAAAACACTACGCATATCATCAATGTCTACTCTAAATTGCAGCAATGACAGATCTCAAGTTCCTCACAGAAATGGCTCTTTTCTTCCATGATAGGCAAGTTGTTTCCTTGCCCACAGTTTGAGAATTTTATGGATGCATGGACCCTAGCCATGTACCCCACACATGCAGCTCTCAATGTCTTTTCTACAAGAAGACAAAAAGTATCAGTGCTGTTACCAGGTGAGAGGAATTGGTGATCCAAGCCTAACTGCTAATTACCAGGAGAGGAAGGAAGCAGCATCTGCCAGGATGTTATAGCTACCATCCTTCTCATTGAATAGATATCAAAGACATCATTTTTCCTATCCTTTCCACATTTTCCATTATCTGTTTTCTACATAATGGTGTGCATCCAAAAATTAAGACATTAAATATGCTATGATTAAAATGTCATTCAGTCCATAGTAATTTGTTTTATTGCTAAAGGACTTGTTCTTTCTTTTCAG
>NW_017729022.1:179496920-179499803 GCF_001723915.1 Gavialis gangeticus
CTCATCTCTCCCCTCCGCCAGTCTGGCTCTGAAGCAGTGCTGTGGGTATTCAGCTTGGCCTCCTCATGTCCTTGCAGGCCCCTCAGCCATTTGGCTATGCCTCTTGGCAGCAAGGAAACTGCCGTCACACAGCAGCTAGCACCACGCAGACTGTACACTTACTCACTGTAGGCTAGCATTCTGCACATCAGGCTCCCAGTGTGTTGAGTCCCATGCCAGACACTACCAGCCCCTTTTTTGCTTAGATATCAGGTATTGGCATATAACCAGAAGGTGGATTCTTTGAAGAATAAGAATAGATTGTTTCTTTAAGAAAATCCTGATTGAAGTGTTTGTTAAAGCTATTATCAATAATTCAGGGCTTGTGGAGTTACCGCTAGCCCCACATAAAAGGCGGCATGTACATGCCCTGCTCTCAGAGCCATGGAGGGACCAAATTGTGAATTGGGAGAAGCTGGTTCCTGTGTTGTTCTGGATAATCTGCCATCAACCCTGTTAATATCAGTCACAGAACAGTAGTCTCTTCATACGGGTCACAACCACACTGGTTCATGTGTGAGGGGTTAGGAGAAGAAAGACCTCACCCATCAATGTGAAGGCATTCTGTGACCCTGATGGCCAGTGCAGGGGAAAATGGAATTAAAGGAGTCTAGGAGAATCCCTGTGCAGAGGTGTACAAGGCTAGCAAATACACACTAATAATGGAGCCATTATTTGATATAAATGTTACCAAAACTACTTGGTGCACATAGATGGAGACAGATTAGTTTGGAGACTAATAAATCTTTTACTAGAGGCTGGCTCCTATAGACATGTACTTAATGCATGGCATATTATCATGAGTACTTCCACTGAATATAAATATGCATGGTAGTAAGCACTATGAGAAGCAGTCAGACATTTTTAGTCTGAAGTCAGGCAACAGGCAGGGTAGATTTTCAACTTCATAAAATAACTACATCAGTGATGTAGGGTATAAGCTCTCATAAGCAGACGGCTGGCTTAATCAGGTGAATGAAGTAAGCCCTCTGCTTACAGAAGCTTATGCTATACATCTCAGATTCAGTTAGTTTATAAAGGTACAAACCTGCCCTGCCAGTACACACACTGTCCGTCAGCAAGTGCCTGCTGGATCAGCCTTAAGTAGTGCATCATATTTAAAAAAAAAAAATGACAAAAAAACCCATGCCTTTCATACATTTCCTGTACTATCATTGCTACAACACTTCAACCCTACTACATCAGGCTAAGCACTCATTCTGTATGCTTAAAAGTACATAGAGATCATGACTGGCTTCCCTTTGCAAGATTGTTTTATAGCATGCCTTTGGGGGAGGTGTGTTACAGTTATAATTATGCAATAAAGTGAGTTATGAAAACAAGCAATAAAAACACTCTTAGCAAACTGAGATGTCTCTACTGCTTTACTGGTGGAGATAGCTTGAATGAATTCATTTTTATCTCATTTACACATAAACAAAAAATGCACTGCCATGCTCCAGTCAGAGCTATTATGGTGCCTTGTATTTGTGTTTTGCTTCTTCATGCTTTTCTGGTCAGTGCTTGTTGTGATGGACAACTTGGACCTGAGACATCATTTTGGAAAGTGCACCAAGATCCTTGGAGCAAGGCACTAGCTAGCATACCAAGGTTTGCTATTTGTATAATGCCCATGTGAGGGGCAAGGATTTCTTAGGGGGAATATCTTGTATGGGATCAAGTGTATAGGGGATAAAGACAAAGCAATGCTACCAGCATTTGACGCCACTTAAAAAACTGGGCAAAGAGAAGTGCCCAGCATTTCTGCTTATAAAAAAGCATAATGTTTCTGAGGGGTGGGAAAGAACATGCTGAATTCTTCCAAGTCACCTAATCCCTATATCCCTAAAGGCAGCAAGCTCATCGTGACAGGAACGCGCTAGAAGCAGCACCGTACCTGGTGGCCCCGGGGCCCACCTTTGCCAGAGATAATGTTAATAATAATCGGACAACAGAAAAAACAATTGGGGGCCCCCTTTCTATTTGGACACAGGTGCCTGCCTGGCTCACCCATGCTTGGGTCTGGCAGTTCTGGGTAGAAGCAAGGAGCAAGTAAGACCAGATGTAGCTGAAGGGCAAACCAAAGGCAGGGACTACTAACCTGGGAGAAATGTTACAATCTTTGCATTCTCCCATGCCTGAAAGCTTTCAAATAAACACAAACAAATCTTTTTTCTTTTTTTTTTTGCCACTATCTAGTTGGTCTAATAAAAGAGCGGGCCTCCAGCACTTAACTGCTTGTCCCCTACCTGCAATGAGAGAGGCGAGAGGGCTGGGCTGGGGGCAAAGGGCCGAGAATCCCGCTGCCAGGCTGGGTGCAGCTGCGCCTCCAGCACATGCGGCAGTCCTTGAACGCAAGGGGGTGAGCTGAGGACAGGGCTGCTGCTGCTCCAGCTGACGGCCTTTGGCTTTGGGCGGCCCATTCATCCCTGCCACTTGCGAGCAGGGGGAGCACCTGGCCGGGGCGGGGCGGGAGCCCAGCTGAGAGGGCCCGGGCCCTGCTGCTGCGGCCGAGGGGGCGGACACGCAGTGGCTGCTCCCCTGGTGGGGGGGCTCAGCAGGGCCGGGAGGAGGGGCTGGTTTGCAGACGCGTCTCCTCCCCCTCCTCCTCCGCCGCCGCTGCTACTGCTCCCCCCTTTCTCCTCCCCGCCTAGGTCCCGGCGGCGGCCGCAGCTGGGCTGCTCGGATCACGTCATCGCTTCCGCCCAGCTTCCTCCTCCTCCTCCTCCTCCCCCTCCCCCCGTGGCGGCGGGGCCGGGCCGGGCCATCCAACATGGAGTAAAGGCGGCGATGGGGCTCGCAGGGCGCCGCCGCCGGCCGCACCGCCGCCGCCGCCAGCTCGCG
>NW_017729022.1:179500237-179501199 GCF_001723915.1 Gavialis gangeticus
CCGCCGCCGCCAGCTCGCGCCCTGAGCCGGCCCCGCGCCCCGCGGCCTCTCCCGCCATGTGAAGCGCAGGAAAATGAGGAGGCGCAGCCCGGCTGCCCGCGGCAGGGCGCGAGCCTAGAGCGGGGCAAGATGACCGAGGAGACCCGCCCGGGCGAGTGAGTGGCCTAAGGGCCGGGGGCCAACGTCTGCATGGGGAGCGGGGGGTGCAGCGCGTGTGCGTGTCCGGCCGGGGCTCCGAGCAGTCCGCCCCGTAGAGCGCCGCAGCCTTTTGTTGCCGTCCGCGCTGGGGCAAGGGTGCGGGGCGGCGGGAGTGATGCCGCCCCTCGGCTGCGGCCGCGAGCACCGCGACGGGCCTTCTGGGGGCCGCGTCGCCCTCCCCCCCCCGGCCTCCTGCTTCCGCGGGGGCTCCCTGCCGCCTGGAGCCCCAGGCCTCTTCCCCGGGGGGGGGGTTGCAGTTCAGTCCAGTCCTTCCCCCCCGTGTGTGTGTGTTGCAGTCCAACGCTTACTCCCGCGTGTGTATATATGTACATGTGTGGTGCAGCCCAGTTCTTATCCCCCCGCGTGTATATATGTACATGTGCATGCGTGTGCGTGTTGTAGTCCAGTCGTTACCCCTGTATGTAAGTGTACATGCGTTTGTTGCAGTCCAGTCGTTACCCCCCGTGTATGTGTATGTATATACATGTGTAGATGTGTTGCACTCCAGTCCTTGCCCGCCCCCCTTGTATGTATGTGCAGTCCAGTCCTCCCCGTCTGTGTGTATATATGTACATGAGTTGCAGTCGAGTCCTACCCCGTGTATGTGTATATGTGTTGCAGTCCAGTCGTCCCCTCCCCCCTCCCCCAGTGTGTACATGTGTGTGTTGCAGCCCGCACATCCGCCCCCCCTCCCCGTGTTGCTGGCTGCTCTCATTTGCATACCACATCTTTCATTCATAAAAAACAGGCGGGCAGGGCGGCAG
>NW_017729022.1:179501557-179508187 GCF_001723915.1 Gavialis gangeticus
CCAGTCCCCCCGCCCCGCCCAGCGTCGCCGGGCACAGGGTGTTAGTGTGGCGGAGGCGGTGCTGGCGCTGCTGCCCGGGCGGGCGGGGGCCGCCCCGGGTTTTGTGAATAAGACGGTCCCCGTCGCCGTCACATGATGCTGACATTCATAAATCCCGTCACCTTCAGCCTCCTCCATTCACTGGCTCGGGCTGCGCGGCGCCAAGGGACTGCCCCCAGCGCTTGCGGGGCCAGGCTGGAGCTGCACCCCCCCCCGCGGCGGGAGGCGGAGGGGAAGTGACTCAATTCTGCACCAAGGGTTTTGGGGGGAGGGAGGGAGGACTGAGCCACAGGCCCCCCCTTCCCCCCCACGGCTGGGGATCAGACCTGTGCCGGTCCCACAGTCCAGCACCCTCTACCCAGCTGGGAGATACCCTTGTGAAAGCCTGCTTCCACCTGCTGTCCTTGGGGAGGGAAATGGAGTGCGGTTCCCCCTCAGACCTAGGTTGTCACATCTTGATTAGACCTGTTGAAAGGGGGGGAATGAAAAAGGAAGGGTGGTGTCACTGCTTCCAGCCTGCTAGGCTTCCTTCCTGCCAGTGATCCAGTGGGAGAAGAGGAGACAGTCAGGTACCTGCTTCTCCAGTCCCTAGGCCTGTTTAGTTGGGCACCCCACTTCATGAAGTGCCCGCTTCTCTAGTCCCTCCTTGGCCTGTCTAGTTGGGCATCCCAGTCCATGAGGCATTTGCTTCTATAGCCTCTCAGCCTGTTTAATTGAACACACATGTCAGCTTAATGGCACATGGAAGCGTGTGCAGGATGAGGGCCTTCTTCATGTAACTTTCCCCGCCTGAAATATAGTAGTCTTCTCAGGCACAAGATGTTTCCTGCCTAGTGCAGGGGGGGCTGGACCGGATGATCTTGCAAAGTCCCTTCCAGCCCCTTACAATCTGTGAATCTATGTGCAAGCTTCCTACTAACGGTCTGGTCTGGAGCTATATTTTTAATGGCTGTAATACCAGTAGCCAAGAAAAGGCAGAATTAGGCAGGATTGTTAGCTGGTTTGTTTGTTTGTAAACATGTTCCTGTTGAACTCGGCAGTGTTAACTCTACTTCCAAATTCAGAACGGCTTAATGAGGCTTTTTAGTGGGGAAATGCTGGAGGTGCCCTGAGGGAACTGATCTGAAAACCACTGAGAACACTATTTCCCCCAAAAGAAAATAAACTCATGCAGTGCCACGGTATTTCAGGGACAGCTACTCAGTGCTCACCAAAACATTGTTTCTGGCTATCTCTTTTTCTGGTTTTGACAGTCGAGATATGAGTCACCACATAAAACTGGTACGTGCTCCAGTGTTTGGCATTAAACATAACTTCAGAATGACTCCTCTCAGGGCCTGTAAAGCATTGTTAAAATTGCATAAACATGATGATTCAATGGAGTGTGCTGTGCTACAGGTATAACTAAAAATCAAGACAGTTCTAAATTTGCTTGCTTCAGAAAAGCTGGTGGCAAAAGAAATGTCTTTTGAATTCAACCCAGGTGCTAAAAGAAATAATATTTTTGGCCTTGTCAAAGATGAAGCCATAAAAATAAATGTATATACATGTAGACTTAAATTAAGGTTTAATTGGTGACACTAATAACTTGTTTTGAAGTCTAGCAAAGTAGATTCCAAATGAGTCCAGTGTATCCTTTGAATTCTTTCTTCATTTCTAAAGCTACATTTAAACAAAACACTGTAGGATTATTACTGCAAAAAAGTTTGCCACATTTTTCCAGTATAATAGGCCACAGCTCAGTTCTGAAGCAAACAGAGTCTGTCGTAGAGAAATTAATATTTTGGTTTACAATAATTATGTTTAATAATGGCTGTGTATTTATTCAGTTAAGTGTAATCTAAACAATATGGTACCTTCCTGATATTGGAAAACTTTGGGTTTGGTTCAAGGGTGAATGATGGGTTTAAAATAACACAGAAAAGTGTGGGATATCTGATACTTTGTTTTTTAGTGGTAAACCTTAATTTGTTTGGGAAAAAAATTCCCTCAACTGTCTGCTTCTTATATTAGCATTTTTGTCATGCTTGGAAAATAAAAGTTAGTCACCCATGGCTGCTTTATTTTGCAGGCTCTTTCATATATTTTTTTAAAAACTTTCTGGAGGCAGAGGGATATGGGGGCTTGCATCACACTGACATGCCCTGTGGTAGTGCAGGTTGGTCCAGGTCATAATTTAAATGAGTGACTTGGAAGGAAATCCTTTGGCTGATAGCAAATGATGCTGGTGACTACGTGGGCAGCAATTTTTTTTAAATAACTATAGAACCAATTTCTCAACATGGTGCTAATTGTTATCATAGCTCCTGGAAGTGCTGCCTGTCCGGTCAAATGTGAAACAAAGGTCTTGACCACTTGTGGTCCCTTCAACATCCTGAGCAACTGTTTGCAACAGTAATAGTGTTTGTTCTAGTGAAACAACTTGCTGCAATACATCTTAGGCTGTTAAATTAACAGGGAATATTTAGGCAAACCACAGTTTTCTCTGAGTTATTTTTTCACCTCCTATCCTGATGTGATGGATAGTGCTGCTGACTAACAACTAGTACGTTTATCACCTCAAGGGTGGGTGAAGTGCACTTCAGTATATGTGGTGAAATAAGGATCAACTTTTCTGATAAGTTTTTCGCAAGCTGTCAGAACAGCAGTAATAAACTATGCTATTTGCCCTAGATATCTGGCTTTAATTTGCATAGTTATTCTGGTTTTACTGAGTGCACAGTGAACAAATGTAACAGCCAGATTACAAAAAAGGCCACTGTCAAGATGCATTTTAAAATAAAAGTCTTCAACTAAGCTAAGATTCTTTTCTTTTAGTACATGGGACCAAGTGAACTTTTGAACAATTCTGTAATGATTTGTAAAGCCCAAAAGAAAAATGTAGTTTAGAACAATGCCGAAGACCCATTGGTTCCTTAATGACTGTTTGCACCATGCAAGATCAATATTTGGAGGTCAGTTTGTCATTGCGCAGAAAATGACTCTTTCTGCTTCTAAGGCTTTTTTCTCCATCAGTTCCTCTCTTCACCAAACTAGCACCTGACTTGTCAACCCCAAGATACAAGAGGAGCGCAAGGAAATTTTAATAAAGCCTTAAATATAATTGAGCCATAACCTTGATTGAATTCAAGCTAGAGACTTTAATATATTAATCAATGCCTCTGCACTGTTGCACTGTAGTTTGTACAGCCAAAGATATATTAGCTAGTTCTATGTTCAATACAGCTGTAAATCTTGTTTTCAAGAAGTGGGCAGGTAACATGCAACACAAATCCTAAATGAATGTGTTGGTATTGGTATTGTTTGTGGATATAAGGAGAGAGAATATTGTATTTGATGGAATTTGCGTGAATAATATGATTCAGCTTTACTGAATGCTGCTTTCATTCAGCATGCTGCATGCACAGTGCCAGAAGAAGTCACAGGAAGTAATTAAATGAAAAAGGTCAGAGAATGAGGAAGTGTTTGTATGTAACATTTTGTTGTTCTGGGTCAAAATAATGAAGTTAGTCTCTTAGTTGTAGTACATGCTTATTCTAAGGTACTGAGTTGGTTTTGAAGTAAAAGGCTTAGAGGTCTGATCTAAGTTGTCAGAGTTGCTTAATGGAAGTCTTACTCAGATTAAGGTGTTGGGCGCTGACCTGGCAAACGCCTATCAGTAAGAATTGTATGGGCACATCCCGAATTTTGAAAATATGATTAACAAGCCCCTTCATGTGTTTCAGATAACAGTTTAAAGTGTTTTTACTTTTTTTTTTAAATGGTGCATCTGGTTCTACTGTGTTAAATATACATGAATAGCAAAACATGTTCTAGTTGTTTACATGGTTCCTTCTGGATAACTTTTCCTGTTCTAACTGCAGAAGATTAAACCTAAGTTGCTCCTTCTACTGATTCCTAAACTCAGCTGTCTCTTACCACCGTAAATAAGAGCAGTAAATCACTACTGTGCTTGCTGTGGCTACTAAACATATATATGCTTTAAGGTGGCCTCTTAAAACTAGACATGTCCCATCTTTTTATCTCTTTGTCTGCACGTTACTGATTGCTTTCTTCTAAATGTAATAAAAAAGTGATTGCTCTTTTGTCATGCATCTAAGCTGGGCAGGAACACACTGGGGATACTGTGTGTCATGACATCATTGCTTGCAAATAGGGCAGGAAATGCAGGCGTGCCAAAATATAACCATTTATTTTTTTGGCCTAAAAATATATATATTTTTAAATATCAGCACATGTAACTAGCTGCTATATTCAGTTACTTTAATAACTGACTATTTACAAGGGAAGAATGTAACTGGATCAGTTAATGAAATCTAACATCATCTACTTCCTTGGTCTGGACAGAGTTTTTGATGGGGACTTGTTGACTTCTTTTTATTTATTTACTAGATCTTGGCTGATTTAAGAGGGCAGAACTTTACAAGGGGAAGAAAAAGCAAAATGCAATAGGGAGGGTCAGTATTGGTAGATGTGCACAGAAAGTCTTGCCCGAGCCAACATGTCACTTCTAGTTATTGACAAGCACTGTTCCCAAAAAAGCAAGTTTAGTTAATAGGAAGCTGAAGCAATAAAGCAGAGTCAAATAATTTTAACATCTATTAAGAAAATAATTGGTCTGTAAAATCTTTTAAAGCTCTCTTTTTTTTTTTCTGCAAGCTTGGTGTTTCTGGAAGGTAACAAATTGGTCTTGCTGCTTGAAGTTGCCTGTCTACCTGTAACACAGATGCAGCACAGGCAATGGCAGGAAAAGATTCTTGAGCATCACCCACACTCTGTGGGTGAAAAATTCACTGCAACTGCAGGCTCATTAAATCTGGCCACTAAAATATCCCGTATGGGAAGTTTTCTTTTTAACCTAGCCCTATCTCTTGGGGACTGGATTTTAAACTTCATACATGTTTCATGTAGACTGCCACGTCGCTCTCCCATGGTGGCAGATTGATATCTTTTTGCCTGGACAATGGCAGAATTGGTGATACGAAGACAAAAGTAAGCTTTTTAGGAGTATCATTCCCTGGAGCCATCCAGTGCATTTGTTCCTCAGCACACACTGAAAATCTTAATAAATGTACTCTACTTAGTGTTTCTTACTGTGCCAAACAAAAGTGAATCCTCCATTTGGATAAAATGTTGGAACAGAGTCTTCAGGAAGTTGAATACCTTTATATCTCCAGAGGAAACAGATGGTCAGGACAAAGCAAATGGCATAAAATCGAGACTCAATCCTCCCATATGCTAGAAGCTGTTGATCTCTGCTGAAGTTGAGATTTTGAGAGTGTTTGACATCTTTCAAGGCTGCCCATATCTCTAATAACTAAATTATGTTCAAGAACATATAGATAGTTTCTATTGGCTTTGAAAGTGTGCAAAGGTAAAACGTAGACCTTACAAGAAACTGAAGTTTACATGAATACAAATTTACACTTTGGGTGCAACTGATCAGTGAAAATAGATCCTCTTGAAAGGATACATCCAAGGTGTGGATTGAGTCTTTGACATCTCTATTAGCTGAACAGGTTAGTCATTTCACATATTTAAACTGGGAGTGTGGGCAGATTTGATTGTTTCATTCAGTAATGTCTGAAAAGAAGTAGACTATCTAGCCTATCAGGCATTGCCTGCTGTGGACTGAGAGGCAGTAAAACTATATTTACTCAGTCTAGTTATCCATTTGGCTGAGATGAGTGATGGCTAGTGTACTTGGTTTTCTCTGCAGGTCTTATGTTACCAGACTGCTATTATATTATTTAGGGTTGAAGTCTAGTAAAAAAAGAGTATCAGGAGAATTCTTTACACTTTTTTGTTTAAAGATGTCAATCACCCCCAAATTGCTCCTTGATTAATCATCAGCTAATATGAATATTACATCCTCAGAATTTGAGAGGCGAGTATCGCTTCCAGGGCCCTAGTTTAATCCATTCAGATGGAATATAGAAAGGATGAGCTGCTAACAGTAAAGGCACACCAGGAGCGATGGTCCTCCCCATCTTCCTTAGAAGCCTTGAACTCCAGTGATGTCTTTTTTTTTCTTACGGTTTGTTCTTGGAGCACATTCCTTCTGCTGATTGCTTTGCCCCGTCTCCTATTTTGGCATCTGTTTTTCAGCCTCCCATGCAACTTACTCCTTGTTCTTCTGTCTCCTCATAGTTTCATAGTAGCTGGTGTCAGGAGGGACCTGAACAGATCATCTAGCCTGACCCCCTGCCACAGGCAGGAATGAATGCTGGGTTCACAAGACCCCAGACAGGTGATCATCCAACCTCCTCTTGAATTTGCCTAAGGTAGGGGCGAGGACCACTTCCCTGGGAAGTTGGTTCCGGATTTTGGCCACCCTAACTGTAAAAAATTGCCTTCTGATCTCTAACCTAAACCTATTCTCCATCAGCTTATCACCATCATGTCTTTACATTTGTTTGATCTTATCCTTGCCCTTACTCTTTTTTTTTTTTTTTTAAAAAAGAACAGTAGCCCACACAGGTAAATCAACTGATACAGCTTTAGCAGAATATTGATTCACCCAAAGCTTTGCTGGCTTGAGACCATATTGATAATAAGTAGTTCACTGAGGTTAAAAAAAAAAAAAAAAAA
>NW_017729022.1:179513187-179523959 GCF_001723915.1 Gavialis gangeticus
TATTTATAATAAGTAGTTCACTGAGGTTAAAAAAAAAAAAAAAAAAAGTTAATTTTTTGGAGATCTCTGCTTAACGATATGGTATAGACATTTTTTAATGTGACAGTGGACTGTGTTGTATAACTAAGTTTATACTGTTTTGCAAACAACATAATTGTGCTTTTTCTTCTATAGGTTTTTTTAAACAACCATTTTGGTGTAATGTACAGAGTCATCTCTCTTGGTAACAAAGGTTGTTATCCGTCGCCTCTCTTGGTAACAAAAGTTGTTATCCACCCCCTTTTGAAAGAATCATAGCACATTAAATAAAATGCTTCTTTTACCCCTTTGTCTGCTTATCCATGCAAATATCTAACTTTTTACGTGTAGGGATGGATCTTGCTTGTCAGGGAAAAAATTAATCCCCCCACTTCCATATATAGTTGGACTAAATATGGAATTAGGCAGCAGTTTGAACCATTCGCTGGTTCCCTGCCAAGAGATAATGAGGTTCTTGCTTATTTCTTCCGCCGAAATTCAGTCTGCTTATTTTCTCTGTTTCACTTCTTGCTTTACATTCTTGTTTTTCTTTTTCAGTTCCTTCCCCTTGCACCATTCTCTCACATTTACCCTTTATTCAGAGTAGTATTTCACCACTTACTGTACTCTCACTCTCCTCCCAAGAGAATCTTGCCATTGCTGTAGTTCAGTTTTCTTAACACACAAAATTCTGTCACCAAAATGCTGTCTCTTTCAATGGATGTTATCCCAAATTACCTGGTTGTAGTGTGTGGGTTTTTTTTTGTTTTTTTTTTGTTTTTTTGTGGGGTTTTTTCCTTTTGTTTTTTTTAATGGGGATGGAAGGGGAACCCTCTTGAAGCATCCATTATATATGCCAGCTAAATACTTGTTAGAACGCTAGATATTTAAAGCAATAAAACCAGGTGTTTCACCTTAAAAGTAAAGTGCACTTAATAGAGATAGGAGTGCATCTTCAAAGCTGTAAGCATGCAAGTCAGTGCTGACCAGATTTTATCTCCTGTTATGAGGAGGTCTAAGCAATATTCAGATTCCCAAATGATGATGTGGGGAGGGGCAGGGGAGTGTCTTTGTGTACTTAATGTAATCACAATATAACGGGTTTTTTTGAGTGTCTTTGGTTTTTTTAAGTATAACTTTCAAAACTTGGTGCAATAACTCCCTTTTCCCTTCTGGAACAATTTTGTAAAGGAGTTGGCAATCAGGAAAAAAATGTAGTGGCCAAGTTATGTAACTTTCTCTGGCTAATTCATATGAGAACCAGGAAAGAACCTTTCTTAAGGTTACAAGCTTGGAGTACACTGCCTTGATAGCAATAATATGTGGTTTTACTCTTCATTCCTGTGAGCTAAGCCACATGTATGGCAGTTGTATTGCGTAACTATAGGCATCACATACAACCGAAAAAAGTACGTCAGATGGGAAAGCTAGCTCAGAAAGAAGCAGTCTCCACCAGCCTGAAGCTGTGAAATATCTGTGGCCTATTAGCTGTTGGCTATAAATTGAGGCAGTCGAGCTCACTTTTCTTGTTAAATGTGATAAAAGCAACAGATTTTTGTTACAAAACTATAGGTATGTTGCATGAACGTTAAGACCTATTGTTAGAATTACCTTTCCCTATGTCAGTCTCTGTGCGCAATGTTTGTCTCAAGCGGCCATCTGAAAGAAAGGTAGAGTAGGGGATGTCAGATCCCTGCCATTGACCTTTCCACCCAGGAACTACTGGGAGTTTTACCTAGGAATCACTGGGACTTCTTAAAGCTGTTTTGGGCAGGAAGATTTTGCAGCTGTGTGGCCCTGTACTACTGTATTGAAACTTGTTAATCGGTGGGAGGTTTGATGAGGATTTGATGCTTGTAAAAGTTTGGAACCAGTTGGATTTTACTGTGCAGTTCAGAAGAACTGTGCTGATTAATTTCAAATTAGCCTTCCCCGTGGCTCCCCCTCCCATAAGACTTAGGCCAAAGACACCTTTTCCTCATAAGCTGAAATACTTAGCACACCTTGACAAACTATGATTAGCAATGGAGCAAGATTTCATTTCCTCCTCAGTAATGTTACCTATCAGTTTACCATTTTTAAGCAAGTATGTGAGAGTTGCTTCATGATGAGATATTGCGTATATTAAAATTAGCTTGTTTTAAAACTTGTGCTTAATATGGTTATGAAAGTAAGGTTGATGGCAGTGGGTAGAGTTTCAAATTGCAGCAAGAAGGCTCCAGTCATTCTTATTCTCAGCCCTTGCATTTTGGGTAAGCGCTGTTGAACCTTCCTTTGCCTTCAGTATTTATAATTCCTTTAAACTGTATGGGTTTGTCATCTGGACAGGAATGTCATTTCATTTGTGACCAAAGGCATTTCTTTTTAAATTGAGTCTCCATACCATAGGCTAGGATAAATAAAGGGCTTTACTCCTCACAGGATAAATAAAGTGCTTCCCAAAAGGTTATGAAAGGTACAAGAAGGTGTGCCCATTTACCCTATGGTTTTGGATTGCCATGCATACTTTTCTGAAGTCCATTCTGAAAAAGTTGATTGAAGTCTTTATAAGTTAATAAGTTTGTAGTAAACATGACTTTATAGTTAATAAGTAATATTTAGTCTCTTGTACCTGGAGAGTCTTTCTAAAGCACCGTTTCTCAACCTGTAGCTATGACCCAAAAGTGGGTCACAGGAATGTATGAAATGGTCACAAACTTTCAATTTAAAAAAATGGATCAACAAACTTAAAAATGGATTCTCCTTTAAAGGAGAAAAATGTGGGAAACCATGGCTTTTCCTGCAGGCTAGCAAAGTCCAAGCCTACAAGGAGCTGCTTGGAGCCCCCCATCCCCCCCCCACACGCACCCTGCTGCCCCACACCCCGGGGGTCTAGGGTCTGGGGTTAGGATCAGTGAATCAGGAGTGAGGGGCAGTGGGCTGGGAGTAGCCTTTGTGTTTACAAGTGGGTCCTGGTACAAAAAAGGTTGAGAACCACTGCTCTGAAGGGCTAGTATTGCCAGAGAGCATCTGCGTGGGGAACTCTGGTGATAAACATTACCCAATACTGGGTATCGACTGTGTTTTGAAGCTTATCGTGGTATAGCAACAGCCGACTACATTATGTGCTATGTTTAGGGCGAACTAAGAAGTGAATTCAGTTATGCTCAGTATTTCTTCCATTTAACGTGTCCAAACACTCCTGCATTTTTTAACACTTGGAAAGTAACCTACTTGTTTACGTGGTTTGTGAGCAGAAAGGTATGCCCCAAAGCTGATATAAGGTTACTAATACTTCAAGTTACAACATATAAAGAAGTGTGTGTTTCTCCTCAAGTTGAGACAAAATGAATAAAGGTTGTGAATACGTTGCTTATTGCTTCAGTATTAGGTTCCAGTCCAGGCAGGTCTGCTGTGCATTTCCTTCTTTGCATCCCCTTCTCCTTTGGCCTACATGTAATGCCTGTCACGTAATGAAGTTGGAGAGGAAAACTTCAGTCTGTGATACTGGAATAAAGCTGGTAACTCAGGTTCTCTCCAGATACTTTTTGTTTTTTTTTTTTTAATGATAGCTACAAATACAGCAAAGTTACTATTTTTTCCATATTGTTAGCTGCTTCTGCTGCTTGTGTCCTTGTCATAAACTAGGTGGTTTTTCCAGAATCATGCACAAGCCATCTTTCTGTTGCTGCAGTGAGGTCCTCTTCTGTACAGGTCTCACCAAGGAGTTGGCAAATGAGCATGTGCTCCATAGTCCGCACTTAACTGCACTCATGTATATTCATATCATTAGAGTAGCCCCATTCAATCATGGTTCATTGGATTTTGTTGTTGTTTTTTTGATCTTCCAGTCTGCATGCACAGGTGATTCGGGCATCACCATGCTGGCCAATCTAGATCTGTTAGCTTAATGAGTGCAATGGAAGGAGGCCAGTAGGCATCGCTGGGGTTAATGACAGTGAATTAAAAAAATCATGCATGGTTTCTGCATCTAGTATTGCATGTTATTTGCAGCTAGTTTTATTTTTTAAAAGCCTGCAAGAGTAAGCAAGCATCTGATCTTCAGGGAGCCAAAATCCTATAAAACTTTAATTTTTTTCCCCTTATACTACACTTTAAATGTTCAGAGGTAGGTACAATTGTTTGCTAATTAACCTCACCACTCCTGCAGGCTAGTAGTTGTCTCAGCATTACTATTTACAAGTAACTTGGTCAAGGCAACACAGCAAGCCAGTGATAGTTAAATGAAGCCCTTAGGAGTCTTGACTCCTGATTCTGTGCTCCTTTCTCTTGTCCATTTGCATTTCTTTTGACTATACCACCACTTTTTAAAAATATGTTTGTATTCTTCCCTTTTGAAATGTCAGCAATGTGCAGAAGCATATATTCATAAATTATATAAAAGTCATTGATATTTTAATGGTGTGTGCTGTTGTTTCTATGCTGATGAATTTACAGTGAAAACTTTATTTCTTTATAAAACTGCTAAAATTAGTCAGTCCTGACTAAAACTTGACTCGTTACCGTTCTTTTTCTTTACATTACTTTAAAACATTATATATATTTTGATAACTGGAGGGAAGAGAAAGCAGACACAGTAAATTACATATTGATATGTGTCATTTTAGAAAGTAATGGTTTTGATACTTTTTGTGTCACTTCATTAAACTTTAAAAAAAATTAAACTTGGTAAACAGACTAAATAAAATCCATTATTTTATTTACTTTGAAGCATTAGAGAACCTATTAAATGTAGTTCAAAATATAGATTTTCTTTTAGGTTGGAGGCAACATTTTTGAGATTTGAACATTAACTTCTTCATGAAATAAAACCCCAAGGTGTGTGCGGTTTTGTTTTTAAGGAAACACTTCCTATTGTTTTTTTTTTTTTTTTAAAGCAGATATCAAAATATTTCGGTATTGTGTTACTATATGGGATTCTGAAATCAAAATCAATTTAATGCTAATCCAAGAAAAGTAAATACGACAGACCTATTTTTTGGTTGTCCAAACTGAGTGAAATACAAAAAAGCAGTTGAATAGTAGTATCACTAACCAAAAAAAAAACCTTTATCTTTTAAGTGCATGGTTAGGATAGACTTAGACAAGCTTTTGAATGCAATGCATTCTTGTATTGCATTATTGATGCCTGCAATATAAAAAAATTACATATGTGCAGCAGCATGTTAAAAGGAGTTATGTGTGTACAATGAGGATCCAGTCCTGCAAATGCTACCAGTGATAAGGATACCCACCTTGTAAATACTGCATCCTGTAGTAATGTTTTTACCCGACTGGCTTCTTTAGGATTGAGCCTTTTTTTCCCTATATAGTTCTATGAACTACAGTGAATCTAAAATAGTCTTGCATGAGTAGTATGCCTTCAAACAATCCTTCCTAAGCACAAATTTATACCATGGATCTCAGCAGTTGCTTGAGCCATTAGTCAAGTCTCTCCATATTTTTTAAAAGTTCTTAAATGCATATTTATATAATCTGCATCTTATTAAGTTTTAAACCATAAGTCATAAGACTTACAAAGGTCAGTGCACTCATTCTTCTCGATGGATTACTTTTTCATTTTAAAAAGGATTTAAAATTACAAAGGTAATTAACAACATGGCACGGATCAACAAGAGAATGAAATAGAAGGCTGACAACTCTGTGGTTGTGCTTATGTTTTTGCATGGTTTTACCAACAAGAAGCTATTTGTATGTGCACGGCATAGTACTTTTGATTATTTCCATACCTAGGAACAGCCAAGATGCAGTCAAAGAAGTGTGCATGTTGGAAATGGATGCTGGGTTTTTTGTTTTTTTTTTTCCAAGTTAAAATACTAGACTAAGGCCAAGAAGCTGGGTTACCTTTCTGGCTCTGCCACAGATGATGTATGTGATACTATATCATAGCATATACAAGGTACTAGGGAACTGAATGGAAGTTGTACAGGCAACTTTAATTCTGTTGCTTCTTTGGCTACTTTAAACCTTTACATTTTTAATATCATTCTTGGAATATAATAGTAAAATTAATTGGGAGTGAAGTTGTAATATTCTTTCCAGATAGGCCAGGTTGTGGTTGGTCAGTGATTCTGGTATCGCTGAGATCTGTAACTAAGGGTACTTAACTTGAAAGGACCTGTAAATTAAATCAGCACAGCTGGGGTTTCCCAAGCCATTCTCAAAATGCCCATGGAAATTTCAGGCTGTGTGCCATGACCTTAATGAATAGGATTTTCCAAAATTTCCAGGTAGTCGCAGTTTACCTGTTGCACATGGGTGGTTCCAGGATTTTGTGGAGCAGTGGATGCCCCTACCCACCCCATGTATGTGTTGACCACACAGTGGAAGCAGCAGCCAGTGTTTTCAAGTCTCTTGATCAAGTAAGACTCTTCCCTTCCTATCTGTGCTCAAGCAGCATGTCCCTATACTCCCATTCCTTCCCACCACCACCCCTGCTTGGGAGAAAAACGTGTTCCCTTTTCCTGTCAACCCAGAAGCAGGCACAGGAAATGCTGGGGGGAGGGCAGTAGTGGGGGAAGATGACCATGCAGAGAGGAGGAACCTGCCTGCTGCTGTCTCCAACTGAGCCTGGCTTGACGAGCCCAGCTGCAGCAGGCAGGAGTGGCTCTGGAACCTCTCCTGGCCCCTGGGCAGCCAAAACCAGTGGCTGCAGCAGGTGGCTGAGGGAGGAAGAGGAGAGGGGAGTTCTTATCCAATTCGGAGACTTATAAAGGGGAAAAAAAAGATGCAAAACAAAACAAAAGTCCCTGTGAGTCCCTGCTCCTTCAGCTTTGTTGACTGAAAGGGGATGTGTGCACACTGCTGCACCCCCTCTAGATTCGTCTCTGCCTTTACATAAATATTTAGAAACAAACTTCCAGTGCGCCAAAATAAAAAAATGAAGCAATAAATACCGAATATTTCCTAAGTCTATGTCTGTAGTTAGTTTAGATACTTAACGTCCCTTAAGTGCTCAATATTTTAAAGTGCCTTGCAACAGTATTAAAAAAAAATGTAAAAGAACTCCGGCTCTTCTTTCAAAGCAAACATGCAGGTACAGGATGCTGAACTAATAACAGTTCTAGTAGTTATGTAACCACTGGTAAATATTTGTAGGTTTGAGAACAAAGTTAATTGAATTTATCAACTATCAGCAGGATAAAAGGGTATGGCTTTTTCATGGTTTTGTCTACTACACGGAACAGGACAGAGAATATGCATTAGTCAGAAATGCTTCTAGTGTGATTCGGTCTCCTTCCTTCTCTCCTCTTCCCCTCCCCCTCATCCCTCCTTGGTCTTATCACTGAGGAAGTACAGATTACCTTATCAGACGATAGATGGAAAGACTTTCTCAAACTATGGTAAGGTCAAAAAGGAAAACGTACTGGTAAATATTTTGTTTCTATTTGTGTGTGCATGTGCACCTTTTTTTTTTCTTGGGGTGAAAAAAGATGAGCGAATGTTGGAGCTGGAGCAGAGTTGTTCCGATGTGCCTGCATTAATTGAAAATGAGAACTTTAATTGCTTGCTCAACTCGAATGCATACACTTAAAAAAGGAAAAAAATTGCAGTGTGCATGAGTGTGCTGCTACAATGTTACTGCTAGAAAAATAAAATCCTTGGTGTGCTAATATGCAAATTCTCTAATGATCTTGGTGATATGCTTGTTAGATTACTTTATTTTCATGATTATAGAAATACCTTTGACTAAGTACAGGTGGTCAGAAAGCCTAAGGCTGAATCGGTTCGAACCTCACAGGTTAATCTAAGCTGTGTTGATCGGACTGGTAAGCAAGTGAACAGACATTCGCTTCTGATGCTGGAAATTCAGACACATGCCTAGATTGGCTCAGGCCAGAATCTGATACTACATCCATCCAGGCTGGTCTTCAGCTGGTCTTGGCTATTCTGAAAGCAGATTATGTGCACTGAATTTCTGTGTTACAGATTTGAACTGGTTTCCAATCACTTATACCAATGTAATTTCTGCCCATAGCCTTTAAGGCATAGTTAATACAGGTATTATTGATTTGGACTGAGATACTTAAGTAGTTGCAGTTGATAGACTCTTGGGATCTGAGAAGAATAATTGAATAAAATCTTCATGGTAGTTCAGAGTAGTTAATAGAAAATATTTGGCATGTGTAACATGATTGAAGTATTTCTGAAAGAAGAACAGTTACCCCTAAAAGTTTAAATTTGTGGAAAATGATTTTGACATTGTCCATGCACCAGTTAGAAGTGACAGCACTTTTCTGGCTTCAGAAAAGCTACGTCTGATGCTTAGTGTTGATGTGCTGATTTTTTCCATATCTTCAGCTATCTTAACGTTAGCAAGGAGGGAAGGATTCTTCACCATTTCTTATGCATGTACAGGAAATGCCACAAATAGAGGTTGTTGAGACTGTTGTGCAAAAACCAAAATTGTTAGCAGCATTTGCTCCAATTGCTGTCCAGTAAATAAGAGTAGCCCTTGTTCATATTCATCCAAGTCTGTTACTTGTTCTACGCCAGTTGATGTACAGGATTGTTGTTTCCCTTGCATTAGTTATGGGAACTCAGTTTTGTGGAGCAGATGCATAAAACTGCTCATACTGTGTTTATACAGACACTTGGAGAGAGCATAGAATCAGAGAAGTAGAGCTGGAAGGGACCTCCAGAGGTCATCTAATCCAGCCCCCTGCCTGAGGCAGGATCATGCATCTCCAAACCATCCTATATAAATCCATAATCCAAACTGTAAAGCTACATGGTCAACCTGACACAGCACAAGACATAATACCCTAACGTGCCACAGGTAAAGCAGGAGGACCACAGCAGTCTACATCCTGCTTCTATTGAAGGTTGTTAATACATGCTCAAGAGATCCCAAGATGCTCAAAAGCAGCCTCTTGAAGAAGGCAATTAGGTAAGGACTAACCTTAATACAGTGGGTTGTCTTCCTGCTCCCCATCTAGCTAAGAACTACAGGGAGCTAAAGGGCCAGTGTCTCAGGCTTGGTTGTTGGTGTATACTTAAAGTTGTTCTGAGAGAGATGGCAAATAGGTAAGTCATGCTTTTCAGCAACAGTTCAAGGCATGGCATGGAGATAACATAGGTCACTGTCCCGTAACAGCCACACTTTGAAATTTAGTTTTTTGTTTTTTTTTAAATGTTGTTAAAACTGATCTTAGAGTCTGAAAATGCTGGACTTCCCATTAAGATGTATTGGTTTTTATGAGGCAAGCAGTATGGAGACTACCAAACGAAATGGAACAATTCCTTATAAAAATGTGTAGAGAGCAGGTTAGTTACAGAGTCCTAATGAAGAATTAGGTTAGTACAACTCGCTATACTCAAGAAAAATGCTTGTAGCTTTTGACTGGACTTTCACTAGAGCTGTTGTATGTTCTTTAGCTCCTGCTTTCACTTGCGTGCTTTGTCATTTCCAGAGAACAGAGAGAGAGGGTATGCAGTGCATTTGGTTGACTGCTTGCTTCAGGCCATGAGGCTGAGGGCCAACATGTTATTCCTGTGAAAAGGGCAATATTTCTAAGGCGCAGATTTTTTTGATTTTTTATTTATTTATTTATTTATTTTTATGTGCACATACAGCTGCCAAAAAGATTTAAGCTTGATCCTCGGAAATCCATTGCCTGACTTTTTAATTGCAGCTCTTGGTTTGGTTCATATTATTTCTTTCTGTGTCTCTAATATAGTAATCTTAATATGCAGATCCACAATATATCAACTTCCTCAGCGTTGAGGTCAAGTCCTGGGGCTCATCTCTGCCACCCAAGTAGTCAGGAAGCTCCCAGCAGAAGGTGGCAGTACCAGTGTGAGTTAAGACAGCAAAATGAAGTTGGGTAGGGTATAATTAGAAATGTTCCAAAACACACTCCCAATTGAATATTTTAAAACAACAACCACCCCCAAAATAAAACTGTACTTCGCCATATATTTCACATTATATAGACACACATACATATATGATGCCATAACACACACTGACACCTGCCATTCATAAGTGTCATTCCAGCTGATGATGAATTTGCTAAGTGTCCCTTCAAAGTACAAGGAGTTCCAATAATAATTGCATAAATCTTGCCTTTCTCCTTTGAAGTCATTATTTAGAATGAAGCATCTGGCTTGACATTGTGCTAAAGGAGATGCTTTTTCACTGATTGTTTTAATATTAAATGCAGCCTCGCACTCTGAGGATTTGATGCAAGAGTGGCATGCTTGCTGTTTGGGGAACTGGATTCAAATTGTGTTGCTAAAGAGTAATTGTGATGTTTTTATCTTCTGTGATAATGACAAAAGTCAGTTTGACAATATTGGTATGTTGCCCTCCAGAAGGGTGAAACCCTGCAATATCGGAGATTGATCAAGAGCATATTTTTAGTCACCACTGTTTTACAAATAGCCTTCTTGCAACCTGCAAAAACTGAGGAAGAGATTTTGTTGCTGTATGTGGTAATTTCCTTTTGTTAAGTGTGCTTTACATTTGTTAGTAATTTGAATGAAAGCAAGAGAGCATAGAAACACCAGCAGACTCTCCCTATGCCTGAAGAAGGGTGTTTGTGCCTGAAAGCTTGTAAAGAACAATTTTTCCAACTATTTAGTTGGTCTAATAAAAGAAATCACATTTACCAAAAGACCCTTGTCTGTCCAAAAGTGAGCAATGCACTCTTCCCTCCAGTCAAATGCCAACAACCAACAGAAAAATCACAAAGCAGAGGGATGTCAGTTACCATATTTGTGGCTGAGGTGAGTTTTTTTTTCCCCTTTTC
>NW_017729022.1:179528959-179534318 GCF_001723915.1 Gavialis gangeticus
CAAAAGACCCTTGTCTGTCCAAAAGTGAGCAATGCACTCTTCCCTCCAGTCAAATGCCAACAACCAACAGAAAAATCACAAAGCAGAGGGATGTCAGTTACCATATTTGTGGCTGAGGTGAGTTTTTTTTTCCCCTTTTCCAATCGACAGACTCCAGGAGTTTGTGCTCTCCCTTGTAGCATGTGGTATGGTCCTTTTTTCCAGGGGTTCCTGAGCATATAATATAGATTGGTGATTGTAGTAGCAGGGCATGGAAAGTACTTTGTCTTCCTTGCTTCTAGCTGTAGCATGTTATAGGGTGTCTTGGCTTTGTGTTTTGTCGTGAGAGTTCAAAGTGGCGATGTTGAGGTTTCCTTTTGTAAATGGCTCTAAATACTGGGGATTGGGCTTGATAGCCCAGGTGGCCTTTTCCAGTCTTATACTCTTAGACAAACTTATTCAGGTTCAGGAAGGAGCTGACACGTTTTTGGTTTTTTTTTTTCCTCTGGGCTTAGCTTAACAGTTGAGCGATATACAAAGTTATATTGCCACAGTTGCCAAAATATTAGATCTGCAAGCCAGTTTCCCAAATTTTCCTGTACAGAAACAGGCTCCAGTCCTCACCAGCCCCATCCCTGTACATTAAGCCATTTTGACAGGTCAAATAACTCCTTCAAATTTTGTAAACACACGTGAGTTCCCTAGACATGTCAGTGGTGAGTAGTGCAAACATTGTGCAGACTTTATACTAGTATTGGCTGATAAACAGTTAACCAGACTCTAAACTAATGCTTTCTAAGCAAAAGCTGCAAGTATTCTGTGGAATGTTTTCTCATTATTTCATTCATTTTTTGCATCGTGTTGACCAAATATTTTAAAACATTAATCGTTTTTGCTTTTTTGAAATAAACTAGTTTCTTTTTGCACACTAGCATAACATAGGTTTGTCTCATGTTTGCAGTTGTTAATTTAGGGAGTCAGTGCTTCAAGAATTGCACAAACTTTAGCCAGGACGTGGCTGGATGTAGCAATCTTTTCATCGGACTGTTGATATTTGTAGCTGTATTTTTTTTCTCTTCTCATCTGGCTCACTGTCAGCCACATCAGAACAACTCTGCTCCAACTCCAACATTCACCCTTTTTCCCCCACCAAATGAGAGAGGGGAAAAAAAAAAAGGGTGCACATGCGTGCACACAAATGGAAACAAAATATTTACCAGTACATTTTCCTTTCTGACCTCACAGCAGCTTGGGAAAGTCTTTCCATCTATAGTCTGATAAGGTAGTCTGTTCACCTGTGCCACAGAAAATACACACGTGTGAATTGGGCCACGTGTCATAACTTTACCACATACTGTTGTTCCTAGCTAATCACAGTTTTGGACAGAATAACTTCTGTTTCAACTAGGCAGTCTCCTGAACCTGTTCCTCCTTTTGGCTAAAATTAAACACTTCTACCCACCCCAAATTACTCCCACTGTTGAAGCTCTACCATCCCAGGCATGAGATATGCAGAACATTCATTACATTGGTGCAATATTTCAATTAACTAAGTGTTGCAGCCTGATACACATCCTGATTTAAGCTTGAAAAATACACTTGCCTCAGGAAGCTTGATCTAATGAGCAATGAGACGCAACCAAAACTGAAACTTTTTTTCAAAAAATAAATATCATTTAATTTTACATGGCTCATGTTGTTCAGCTTTGGCAGCATCTTCATGAGCATTTTTCCTTTGCTTCTTACCAGCTTCAGTGTCTCTGCTGTTCCATTTGTCAGGCAGACTGAAATCAATAAGATTTATAGATTGAAATCAATAAGTAGATTTAAGTGCTATTCTTTTGAACCATGTGGTGAAATCACTGAATCTGATGAGAATCAGATCTGTTTAGAAAAAACTAAGAGCTGTTTCAAAGATGGACACAAGTTATTTATAGAAAAGGAGACTCTAAAATTGGAGGCTAGAAGAAGGGTAGAACCGTGGAGATCAGGTATTTCTGAAGCAGCTTGGCAGCTGTATGGGTTAAGCCTCTCGCTACTCTGTCATCTTGCTACAGAAGTCCAGAAGGCAGAAGCCTGCTTGGTGCTTCCTTTCAATAGAGGGTGTGCAGGCTGAAATTCCTAAAGGTACCTGTTTGGTAGAGATGTGTTTTTAAAAAAAAAAATCTAAAGGAGATTCAGGGCAGCATTTTTGGAGGTCGTCTTGCTTAGAAGCAGCAGTCCACCAGCAGGAAATGGGCTTCTTGGGGTCCTTGCTAACAAAGCTGTGGCTTTCATTAGAGCTATTTTTCCAGCTATTGGGTGTCCAATACAATCTTGTCCACTTAGTTTTTTTTGAACTTGCATAAGACTGATCTGACTGCTTTCACTAAGAAAATGCTGGAGTCAAATACTGAGTGACTTAATGTCATCATTTTTTTTCTTTGCTGTTTACTTTTAGATGTACATGCTGCGTAGTGACTTTTAGCTGTTTATTCTGAAGGCAGTTGGTTGACATTGATTTCTAAGATATGTCCAATTCTTCAACAGATGGATAGATTGAAAGTGATAGAGCTTGACACAGATGAAGTAACGATAAGCCCTGTACAAAATCTAGAAGCTACTGAAAGCTCCAAAGGAGTTGGTGGGGTAACATAGTAGAGAACAGAATTGTATTACCGTGTAAAGACCGGCTCTGACAAGGACTCTTACCCCTATTTATTCAGAAGGTGTTACCATTTTAGGCAAGGATTTATGATTGAGCAACTCGCTGGACCATATGTTTGGCACCCCCGGTTTGCACTGTCTGAAAAATGCATTAGAAGGGATTTGAAGAGCCAGTGTTCTTACTCCTGCCCAAAGTATCTGATGTGAATAAGTATTCATAAGATGGAGAAAGAGGAATGTGTTCTCTGGCCCCTAGCACAGTTTACATTAGTTGGCATGCATGTCGCAAACAAGACCCAAGGCTGGAACTTGACAGACTCAAAACCTGGAACCTGTGTTTTGTTGAAGTCCTGGACTGGGCAAGTCTTTTTCCCTTGAACTAGAATGGTCTTGAGGAGGAAGAAATTCAGGCTTATTTCCTAACAAATGAAGACAAGAACAAAAATGTGGACTTTTAGCTAAAAAGTTTTCTACATTGCATAGAAAAATGCCTGAAGTGAACACTTGTAAGTCATCGAATTCTAAGGGTTCTGCAAATCTCAAGTTTTGAATTCCAAATAGTTTTATTAGACTGACGAGGCAGTGTTAGTTTTCATAGTTTAGGCTAAGGTTGGGTTTATTGCTTGCCTGACCCTGTACTTCCTGCATTGTCCCTGTTCTTGAGGGGAATGGAAGTAAAAGTTTGATGTCAGGGAGCTGGGATTCTTTACTGGGAGAAGCAGCATGTTCCCATGTTTGTCCTCCTCTCCCAAACCCATCAGCTCCTTCAATTTGGGGCTACAAAAGAGACCTTTGCCATCCAATGACTGGCTACAAGGGGACTTCATGGTCCCACAAAGGAGGGAATGCGGTGAGATGGAAGCAGAATGCTCCACTGAGCTGCTGAGAACAGGGTGGCTGTTGTGAAGAACCACCCATGGAGCCGCAGTAGTGCTTTTGGCAGCCATCTGTGAGCAGCCACCTCTCTGCAGTACTGGCAACTCTCCAGCCTCAAGCCCACTCACTTGTTCCTTTCCCTGGTGACTGCATTTGCTCTCAGATACTTCTGGAAGGAGTAGAGTTGATAGCAGTAGAACTAGTGAAAGCAAATGAAGATGCTGTGTATTGGTATAATATGTATGCCTTTTCAGTCTCTTAACATCAAAAGAAAACTTATGATGTGTGTGTTGGCAATATACAATCTTTTGTCAGAAGTTTGAGAGAAGTGTCTGGTATCTATATGTAATCCAATATAGAATATTGTTGTGTAATATGAATTCTGCAGAAGAGAGTTTTTTTTGTCTGGGCTATTTAGATACTTTAGAAACGTGTTTTTGACATAGTAGCAGTATTTAAACCTGAAATAAAATGCTACCTTTTTAAGAGATGGGAGTTACTGATTTGGCTTTACCTTAATGTTTGTTAAATGAGAACTCATGTAATTTTTAGTCTGCTGCATACTGAATCAGTAATGGTTTCAAATGTTTAACTACATTAGGTGTTCAATAGTGCTGCTGGTACCTCTGTAAAATCTGAAGTCAGGCTTTTATTTCTGTACTTGAAGACTTATATCCTACTGGAAGATGCTCCAAGTAGAATTAATGAAAACCTAATGAAGAAAAAGGCATTGAATGTGGTGTAGAGAGCATCAGTGTTGGTGGTGGGGGCAGGGAAAATTGTTTTGATTTATGGGCAGCCTTTTATGAATAAAAATAATTAAGTTTCTATATGGTTGTTTATGAAAGTCACCTTAGCAACAATTACTTTGAAAGCAAGACATAATAGAGGTCAGAAGCTTTCTGTGTGTTTTTTGACCTGAACTTGTATAATAATTAAAGAGTAAAGAAAGTCTTCTGAGAGGACCTTATCAGCTTGAAGCTAAATTGAACTCTGAATCCGGTGTAGTTATCTGTAATGTTTCAGATTGGCAAACTATCTTTTTTTCTGTGTTCAGCTTTGGTTTTGTATGTAGTCAGGACGAGTTTCTCTTTTGCTAGGTAGTAACAGTATTAGCAAGAATTATTACGAAGTAGATGTAAAAAGAAACTTTCTAACATGGACAACAATTGAAGTAAAGCCAAGTCAGTTTTCACTGCCTGATTTCGATTTTTTTTTTTTTTAACTAAATCTATGTTAATTTCATGTATAGATAGGAAATACTTCCCGAAGTCTAACTTCTCTGTTATTCCTGCTGCTAGGAAAGAACACTTCCACTAGCTTACAGCGGGAAATGTTTTCTCACACCTGCCCTCCCTAATCATGTTGTCTATTAGAAATGATATGAGATGGGAGGGAAGGAAAAAGCAAAGAAATTGGAGATCTGTTCAGTAGTTCATTGCAGGCAGAATTGTCCTGTTCCTCAGAGGTGAGGGCAAGAGAGGAAAATAATGTGATCTATATACTGCAGAGTACTGGAGATTCCTATCGGTGAGCAAATAAGTGCTGGTGATTTTAACTTCAAAACTGTGGTTTTAATAACTGAAGAAGGGCACCATGCCATGTCCTATCTGGTCAGTTGGGTTGTCAAACTGTGCTCACTGTCAGCTACTTGATGCCTGGTACCAGTCCATGCAAGATTCCCACCTCCCCTCCTGCCATCTTTCCTCCCCCACCCAATCTTCTGCTGATGCTTCTTTGAATGGTTGTTTTCATGAGCGAAAAGGAGGTAGAAATACAATGGCAAATTTAATTTTAGTTCAAAGATATAGCTTTCCTGTTGACAGATGTCCTAAAAAAAAAAAAAAAAAAAAAAAAA
>NW_017729022.1:179534330-179536897 GCF_001723915.1 Gavialis gangeticus
CCCCCCCCCCCCCCCCCCCCCCCCCCCCATTTCTTCTTCCAAAAGAAAACTCAGCTGCAACTTGTTGGTAAATGTTGAGAATCCAGATTTCTCTGATCTGTTTGTTCACTCAGGACCTAGGCACTGCCTCAGCCTAGCTTTCAGAGGTGCTGCATCTACAACTTGAATTCAACTTAATGAGAGGTGTAGGTGGTCCAGCCTAAAGGGACTGAAGTTTGAACACCAATGATAACTTGTGATGCTTTTGAAAATTTTGCCTGTACACCTGGTAACAAGAGTAAGGACAGGAGTTCAGGACAGGTCTGCTTTACTGAAAGACTGTTTCTCATTCTCCTAGCATCACTTGCACTCAACTCCTGCATTTGATTTGGGATATTTTTATAGGAACAGAGAAGAGCAGTGAAAGCTTTCAGTTTGGCAGGTATCTGAAGAGAGGAAGGTCTGTGTTAAAGAGGTCTTTTTCTCTGCTCATAAGTGGGGCGGGGGAGGGAGAAGGGGGAGAGTGGATGTGGATTTTTTTAAAATTGTTTGCAGCATTAAGTTCAGATTTCAAGTATTTTTTTCAACTATACTTAGCTAAATAACATTAAAGGAGTATGAGGCAGAACAGAACCCAGCTTGCAATTTGGTATTGATTAGGAAGAGCTAATAGTGTTAAACTTGACTGTTAAAAAAGTAAGTCAATATGACTGATCTTATATCTTTTATTTTAGCTCACTTCTCTGGACACTTATACCTGTACCTTTTTAGTTCTTGGATGTGCCGGAACTGCTTCAGAGCAGACTCAATTAATATAGTCTGCTCTACAGGGAGCTAATGCCCACCATGCTGCGCCACTTGCAGCTGTATAGGTGGCAAAATACACATTGGTGCAGAGAAAACGGCAGCAGTGCACTTTTGAACTAAAGCATCTCTGAGGTGTTTTAGTTCAAAAGCACACCACCACCATTTTCTTCACACTGACATGCATTTCACCACTTGCTTTACAACTGCAAGTGTCGCAGTGCCCAGCACTTTTCAAAGCACCCAGTGCTGTGGCATTTGCACAGGTAAAAATGTCGGAGTCTCAGTGCTTTTATGAACTTAAAGGAAAAAATTGGCTGGAGGGAAACAGTGAAGTAAAATAAGTATTTTTATAGTTATTTTTCAGGTTATCACTGTCACTTAAAAAATAGTTGTCATCTTTCCATGCTGAGAAATTAAGGTTAATGGAAATTAACCAATGTATTTGTAAACTCCTAATGTGGAAGCAAAAGGCGGAATAGAATTTCACTTTAAACACGGACCAGGTCACAGGGTGCATTCTGCATGTGAAGAATTTAACAAACTCATTTGACATGCAAATTTGAAAACTTTTGACAGAGAATAAATATGGAATCCCTCATACATCATGGTCATGGAATGCAGTCTTTCTATAACTACTCTAGAAGGGCTTTTCTCAGTGCACTATTCCAGCAAAGAGATCCAGGCATGGATGCAGCTACATCACCAAAGCTGTGCCTTGCCCTGATATAGTAAAATGACCCTCCTAAGCACTAGGTTTGTGCAAAGCAGCAAATATTTGCTTCAGATTCGGATTTGGCGAATTTCAGAGGGACAGGGATTGGAATCACTGTCCAAATCTGATTCAGTCAAACTAAACAGGCAGTAGTCCTTGACCATGCTGAACAGAGCTGCATCCATCTGGTAAATCTGTTGTGGGGAGGAAAGGGGCCTGGGGGATAGATCAACACCCCCACAGTGAGGGAGGGAGTGGAGCTGCAGCTGGGGCAGGGGGGTGCAGGACTCGAGGAGGGGGCTCCTGCCACTGCACTGCTGGTCCTGGAGCTGCTCCTCCAGTGGCTCTTGCCATCGGTCCAGGAGATCATGGGAGTAGGCCTGTGTCCCTGGGTCTGCGTGGGCTGGGCTGGGCTGTGCTCCAGGTAGGCAGCAGAAGATGCTGGGAGCAGGGGCTATGCCCTCCTGCCACTCGCTCATCTGGGGTGGGAAGGCACTGAACAGTGCCGCTGCACTGCCTTGGACAAGAGGCGCACAGCAGCAGAAGCTGCTTCAGCCTCCCTGCACCTCCCAGACAAGCCGCGGCTTCAATGCGCCACTGCCTGGCTGGGTGAGCAGCAGCAGGGCATGGGGGCAGGTACATGCACCCAGGCCGGCAGCAGGGGCTATGGAGAATTTTACAGTGGTTGCAGCCCCTCCCATAGACACTACTCCACTGCGCTCTGTGGGGCAGGCAGAGCCAGGGCGGCATTCTGGGCTGCAGCTGGCTCCACCTGCCCCGCAGAGCGCAGCCCTGGCTCAGCACACTCCGTGCAGATCTGGGGGCACGCATCCACTCCCGTGCCCTCCCAGACTGGCTGCGAGAGCTACCGGAGGAGCCACCAGAAGAGCAGCTCCTGGACCAGCTCCATGCAGTTGTGGGAGCCCTCCGCCCTGCCTGGGCAGCTTGTCCCAGCTCCAACCCCAATCCCTCCCTTGCTGTGGGGGTCTTGATCTGCCCCCTCCATGCCCCTTCCCTCCCCACTCCACCGACCACAACAGACTTACCAGCTGGAGGCAGCTGTGTCCAG
>NW_017729022.1:179536908-179545557 GCF_001723915.1 Gavialis gangeticus
GTGAGGACTGCTGCCTGTTTAGTCTATGGCCAAATCTCTCCGAATCAATTCAGAGGCTTCCCAGTTGATTTGGACCTTTTAATGGGTCTCCCAGTTTGATTCAGAGATTTGGCTGCTGAATCTGGCTGAATCTCCTCTGAACAGAATCGGCTACTGAAGCTTTGCACAGCCCTACTAAGCACAACTAGCTCTCCTGGAAAAAAAAAAAAAAGTTGCCATTTGGTAGGCATCTGCATTGGCCATTCCTGTTGGCACAACTATTTTTGCCAGGGTTCACACCACTTCTCATGTCTAACCCAAATCACCGATCAGATAGGAGACTAGCATACACCTGACCATAAATTCATTCTTAAACAAAATTACGTTCTGAAGGGGGGGACACTTTGAATTTTAAACTTTTGCTTTAAACCAACTATTCCACGACATGAATTTTTATGTGGAGGGAAACTTTAAGTGATTTACTACTTTATACCTTTTAAGAGTTATTAGAGCTATACTTTTGTGGATGACTTTATCTTTTAGTAACATAACTTAAATTGCAGTAATACAACTTCATTTGTACTAGATGCGCACACAGCACAAATATTGTAGCTGTATAGTCAGTCCTGTGTGCCAGACTGAGATTTTTAGTACTTTTGCGAACATAAATTACTTAATTTTATTTATTATTTCAGTATTCCATTTCTTTGATTGGTGTATTGAAGGAAAATGCTAGTTAAATATTGGAAAAGCACACTGTAAAAGAGAACTGCAAGCTAACACAAAATCTGGAGTTATGCTCCAAAGTTGAATGCTTTTAGTATAGAAATGAGTTTCAACTGACTTACAGTTCTAAAGGAATTCCTTCCCCTTTCCTCCCCCCTCCCTTCCCCACACACACACTCCTTTGAAATTTTCAGTCACATCCTGGTTGCTTGAAGATATTGTGGAAGTTCATCGTTCTGCCACAGGATACCCAAAATGTCTAGTCTGTGGAACTCTGACTCGCTCTCACCACAAAATGAATCGTTCTGATGTTCACACATGGCCATATCTCTAGCAAGCCAAAAGATGTCAGAGTGTTTCAGAAAGAGTAATGTTTTCTTCGAAAGGTAGGTTCAAGTTTTATTTTTGAATTCACTGCTGTCCGTAGTCTATTTTACATGTATATGTGGGTGTACTCAATTTACATGTTAATTCTGTACTTCATCTTGCGCACGTGAGTGATTTGTTCTCAAATTGAACTACCTAGATTTCTTGCAGCTACTTCAGAGTCATTTCTGGAATAAAACAGATGGGTGTGCAATGGCTTTGTTTTAAAGAATGTTTACTAATGTGCCAACATCAGTGTTACTTTCACTATATGAGGGCAAGCTTGTTTCAAAACATTGGTGGAGTAATTTTCTTTGTCTATTGGTTAAGATGCGTCTACAGGATTTTTTAACTTGGATTTACTACCAGATGGTAATGTTGGGGTGAGTTAATAAATCCATGCATCAGAGAGGGAAGAAAATGTGAGTGCTTATAATAAAGTGAGCCTGGAAGCATAGCCAAGTTAGCTTGGTGTGAAGGGTAATAACCATCTCAGACTTCCATTGAATCAAATATTTATAGAACAGTTCCTTAGCAGTGATCTCTTCGGTGCCATTCCGAGAATGGTGGATTCACCTGGAGTGTGTTGGGAAATACTGCCATCAGTTAACATCATCTTAAATCCATCTCCTGCATCCTGCTCTGTTATGGAATAATCTAAACCAGGGGTGCTCAATCTCTGGCCCACAGACCTATGTCATCTGGCCCATGGGACTCCTCATGGGTTTAGAAATTTGGTGGCAAGGGAATGGTGGCACTGCTCCTCTGATACCCATGGGGAGCCTCGAGCCCTGCTTGCTGGATCTAGTGCCTGATCCCAACATGCATGTCCAGACAGTGGCGGTGCTGGGCCCCAGGGCCCAATCCAGGTATTCGGGGCAGGGAAGGGGTGGTGCCAGGCCCTATGACCCACTCTAACCCCCTGACAGGCCCTGTGCTGTTCATTTGATCCATGGGGCCAAAAGAATGAACACCACTGATCTAAAACCGAGTGGGTGTTGCCTCCTCATGACATAAATGAAATCAGACCAAGAGTGTTTAGTACTAATAATCTAGTGAGGCAACGCTAGACAAAGAAAGAATGTAAAGAATCTATGAAATAGCTCTACATCTAGCATGAGTTCATCTTGAAACATTTACTTGTGCAAAATTTATTTTTTCTCAGCAGAGGCCTTTAACATTGATCAACTAGTTTTGTAATGAGTGGTAAAATCTAAGTTGCTTGTTTTCTAAGAGCTGGTGTAATACAAAGATTATTCTGTGATGTTGGGTGTATGTAGTAAAATACTTACTTGAAAGAAAAGTTTTCCTTACCTGCCTTTGTTTTGAATGTCTTAATTTTGTTTTGTATAATCCACACGGCTTTGTGGCTACAATACCAATATTTTGAACAACTTCTGAAGGTTTTTAAAGTAGGTGAAAAGGAATAACTTTGGTTAATGAAGCAAATAGTTTGTAGATCTGCACACTGACCTTTCTGGGCAAGAATCTGAGACCTCTGGTGGGACTTTGAAAAGAGAATTTTTGCAGCTGTTCTTATATAGACTAGTATGACCTGCAGATGGAGGCTTTTGCCAGCAGCTTAAGCTTCACAAAAACAAATATTCTCTCAAAATAACATTAAAAAAATAAACTTCCACTTCTTCCTGTTTTTATAGTTTGCTTATTTCCTTAGTGTCATAGTTTTGTCTCCAGTTCTGGAGAATATTAATCTTTTGAGGATCAGGACCTTCATGGAAGTATTTCCTGTACGTGTTTATCTGTGTCTTTAACAAATTAGTATCTACTCGTTGTTGTTGTTGTTAATAATAATAATATCTTGCTGCAAATGATAGGAAACTTGGCTCATAGTAATAACACTTTTGTTAGAAAAATATGTAGGTAAATCATTTTTGAGGGTTAAATTACTTCTTGTATGACTAATTCAGGGGCATCCTTTAGAACATCTGCAAGTATTGCCAAATTCCAGAGGTCACCATCTTTATGTTGGTTTTGGCTAGCTTTTGTTGTATTTTAACGTTTGTTGGTAAGCACAGCTATAAAAGTCTGTTCACTGCCTTGTATCTTGGAAGGGTTACTGACGGATCTAATATTTGCCTCAAGACTGACATAGAATTTAAGTGCATTAGTTGGTTGGCAGACACTATAAATGATTATCTGGAATTAACGCTTTGTACTACTTTTTATAAATCCAGGCTCCTTGTTGCCTTGTTACCCACAGTGGAGGCTTCTAACAGCTATGCTATTTATTTACTTTCCACACCTTCAAACTGAACTAAGGTGTATTTTTTTTTTTTTCAGTACAAGCCTTTTTCGCTGCTTTAACATGCTTGTATATGGAGGATGGGGGTAAATCCCACACCACTACAGACCCTCAGTTTAATAATTAGGATAAGTCTTGGTGGTGAAAATTATGGATACGGTTTGTCTTGCGGACCCCTGGCAGATGTTGAAGTAAAAGCATGATGCAATCTGATGCAGGATCCCTAAGATCATGCTTCCTGCCAATGGCACACGTGTATGGCAGGAGGTGCAATTGTGGAATCCCATGTCAGATCCCATTGCTCCATATTGCCGGTGCAGGCAAGGGGTCTAATCCCAAGCTCCCCTTGCAAAGGCAACTAGCAAGCTTGGCTCTCTGCACTTCCCCAGCTGGGAACTCCAGTTACTTGGAAGGCGCTTGGAAGACTCCCATGTGCTCTGGAGGCTGGGAACTGGCCATACATTTAATTAAAAGGCCGCAGCCACAAAGTTATTACACCTATTGTGTAATTCCTATTACACCTATTGTGTGTAACAACTTTGTGGTTTATTCCTCATTTTATCACACCATTAACTGAAAGACCATGTGGCCAGGTCCCTAGTTAAGATATGATTAACTGGTTAATTGCATCTTAAGTATAACATCTACCAGGCTACAGTGTCTGCTTACCCTGAGTTGATGTTGACTAGTTGCTTCTGTCTTGACTGACAGTTTGGAGATGAATCCTAATGTTGGATTAAAACCACTAAATACCACATCATAAATTTTAGGGGTGTGTGTGTGTGTCTAAAATTTATTCAGTTCACTTATATATTGAATTCAAACTTATTCAATTATATATAATGATTAAATATTACCTATTTGGAAGCAGGATAGGAATTGGCTTCAAATAAAAGTTTTCAAGATCCAGGAAAATTGGGGGGTGAGGGAAGAGGAGCCAAGTTTTGTTTCACTTGTGCACAGTTCTCTGTGTTGTGATCCTACAAAGTTGAGGCAAATTGAAGTTTTAAATTATGAGAATATGCTGGCACATGGAATATAATGTTGTTTAAGAACCATATTTGTGCTACAAAATGTCTCATGGTGGAAAGCTAGTTGGTTCAGTTGGCATGTTTGCTTTCAGTGTGGGCAGGACATAATGTGGGGTTTCAGTTTTATTTTGGATAACTGTTCTGTAGATGTTTCTAACTCTTCTGTGTTTTTGAGGGCAGTGTGAGATTGTCATGCAATGTCCCATGGAGAAGCCAGGATTGGGTTCCCACAATTAAAACTCAGGAAGCTGGCTGGGTGATGGGCCACTTTAGATGAAGAACAGTGACATCATCTTTGGTCCCCCAGAGGATAGAGATCAGGATGGTACTCTCTCTTCCTGAGGTGAAGGAGCAATGGTCCTAGAAAATTCCCTGATGGATTTCCTGTGGATTGGCATAAACTACAGCAGTATATAGAGCAAAGCCACCCCTTCTTTCCAACCAATCTAAAATCTGTGGTGACTGCAAACAGCAATTTTTAATAGCATATGGAAGAGAGTGCAGAGAGATTCAGCCCATCCCTTCATGCTGAGGCATAAAGCCCATGCAAAAGCATGTTTGCATGCTTGAACTTAAGAACTCCCATAGAAATGGGGGTGGATTCCTGAAGTGTTCTTGTGGTTATGCAAATTCCATTTTGGAATAAGTAGTTGGCTTTTTGCCTAGACTTTCTATTTTGAATAGAAGTCTTGTCATTAGGCGCTGACATTTTTTTTTTTTTAATTGCCAAATCTAATAAAGGTGGGCCGAGCTGTTAGGACTCCAGTAACTTGCACTTTTCTTGGCAATATGTTAAGTTTCCATGGCGTATGCTGAATTATACCAATATTCTCAGCATCTCAACAACAATCACTTCTTTAGTCCTCCTATGCTGTACCTGTGTTTGAGAAAATACAGATTTAAAAGTTAGCTTGTAATGAAGCTAACATTGATAAGTGGGTATCTTGCTCTGGAAAAAAAGGAAAACAGCTGAGTTTTTTTTCTTGCATATAATTGGAGAGGGCAGCTATACTAGAACTTTGTGGCTTTCTTCTGCTCATTTCCAAAATTTAAATCTTTGAGCTTAAAACAGGGGTGTCAAATGTGTCGGCTGAATTCTGCCCACAGAGCTCCCAGGTGGGATGGGATGGAATGGGGCAAGTGGGGAAAGAGCCCACTGCCAAATTCCAGGATATAATGTTCCACTGAGGACTCCTGTCAGTGGTTGAGGGTGATGTATTAATTCTCTCCCTGGTGCTACCACTTGCCTTGCCATTGCAGCCAAATTCAGCTCACAAGGAGCCCTGCAGTCCACATCCAGCCTGGAAGCAGGGTATGTTTGAAACGCTTGGCTTAGAGAGAATTGCTTGTTCAGTCTGCCTTCTCTTTTTAACCAAGTAGTATTTCCAGTATTAATTCAGTGTACTCTCATTTGATGCTGGATATTGATGGTATCATCAAATGAATTATGTCCACTTACAATATTAACTGTTTTAACAATTTAAATTAATATGCTTTAAAGATGGCCTATATTTCCACATCCTCAATGCTGATGTATCCTTTCTCTGAAAATCCATTTCAAGTGGACACAGTGCCCTGAATGATCAACTGGGAAGTCTGTGCATGCCCTGCAGTCTTGGTTTTGAGCCAAGGCATCCTGTTCAAGTTCTGGTCACAGGAATTCCATCCATTTCCATGAACTCACCTTGGCATTTGGAGAAGGTGCTGTCATTATTTAAGCTTTTAAAAAGGACCATGTCTATCTTGTACATTTTAAATTTAAACACAGCTGATTCTTGGAGTATGTTCATCTGTCGCGTGTGGAAGTACTGATTTATTTTCCCCTTCTCCACCTTGAGGTAACTTCTGTGCTAATACAAAAAGTGCTATACGTGCTTGGTGACAAACGAGTGTCCATTTCAAAATGGAACCACACATCTTTAAATGTAAGATCTTTCTTTTTGGCTTTCCTCTAGCTCCAGCTGATTAATAGATGCAGTAATGGTACAGATAACCTGGAGAAAGATAAATATATTCATAAATGAATAAAACATCAATATTCTGTGTTTTGGTTCTGTATATAAACTAAGAAAGTCACGGGACAAGGTACTGGTAATTGTCTGCTATCCATCACCAAATTGGATGAAGGTAGTAGGATGAGCTGTTTCTTAAACACTCTCTCTCTGCATGTTGGAGAGCTCGTATGGGATTTCAGTTTGTGGAATTTATGCTGCAGTTACACTGCAGATCAAACATCCTCAGAATTTAAAAAAGATACTTGTGAAAATCCAGATGTGCCTTAAAGGATTGCAACCAACTCCAAGTAACTCTATATTAGTCCCTGTTTTAATTTAATTAATTAATCAGTGAATGGAGTATCAATGATTGGCATGGATGTAAGTGATCATGATCCAGTTTCATTTGCCATGTGTATATAGAATATTATTCTGACCAAAAATGCAACTACTTAGTGTTTTTAAAAGATCTGCTGTTTTTCAGTGTTTCAAACAATGGTCAGCAAAACCGAATGAGAAAATGTTTAAACCTACAAATATGAATTATTAGGATTTTTCTAGAGAATGCATTTTTCAAATGCCCACTGTCAAAACAAAACAAAACAAAAACAAAACAAAAACAAAAACAAAAAACAAAAAAAAAACCCCATCATACTTCCTCAGTCTGGAAAGTTAAAAGTGATTCTGGTTAAGAGGCAAAGTGGGGATAGAAACATAAACAGGGAAACTTGTTCTCCTTGAAAATGATCAACAGTGTGTGTATGTGTGTATATGTATATGTATAAAAAAAAAAAAAAGCATACAATTCACGAGGACACTAAGAAGATTTAAAAAAAAACCCTGAAAAATCTATGGTCAATGAGATGAAATTATTTAAATATATCATGAGCTAATAAAATTGGCAATAGTAATAGATCTAAAAATAAAGAAAACTCAGATTTTTCAATCCATGAAGCAAAAAAGGCAGAAGTGTATAAATATTGCATTTTCTAAACTAAAGAAGCTGGATGGTTCTTTTTCATAAATTGTTACAGAAATATCTTCTCTGCATTAGTAGTTTAGAGAGCTGTTGAACAGCTGTTTATTTTGAAAAATACACACCTGTATGCAACAGTAGTAAAAGAATAGGTGAAAGAGTATTTAAAGCCATCAATGTTGATATTTAAAAAAAAAAAAAACTTGGGAGCCTGAGAGCTGAGGAAAAAGCTAATGTGCCAGAACTATAGTGAGATGGCTATATAAACCAGTTAGTCTGACACTGATCCTAAGAAAATAATGGGAAGGCAAATAAAGGATGCAGCAGACATAGGATTAAAAGATGATAATCATGATTTTATGGAAAATAGGCCTCATCAAACTTGTTGTTCTAGAGGTCAGAAGATTAGCTGATTAAAGGTACCTATGTTGGCCTGTTTTTTCACTTTTATTTTTTTAAGCTCTTACCTTTCTGCAGTACTAGTGAAACCCTTCCTGGAAGATTATGTCCAGTTCTGGTGTTGATTTTTAAAAAGGATATTGACAAATTGGAAGAGCTTCAAGGAAGAGCTACAGTAATGTTATAAGGTCTTGGATATGAAAACATTGCTAATAGTGAAACTAAAAAAACCCCTCTATTTATAAAAACAAACAGACAAACAAAAAACAAAACCAACAGCAAGAGAGTAAGAGGCATCTTGGTCATAGCCTGACCCACCTACATGAGGAACAAGCTTCTGATAGCAGACGGCTCTTTAATATTACAGAATGGGGCACAAGATCTAGAAGCTGAAGCAATACAAATTCAAGCTAGAAATAAGCACCCTCCCCTGCTCTTGTTTAACAGTGAGAGGTAATCATTGGGACAAGTTACATAGAGCTGTCTTTGATTCTCTAATACTTAAAGCGTCAAAATCGTCCTAAATGAGATCATCCAAAATTAGAAGTTTGCTGCACAGAGATTACTAGGTGATTAAGTATATTAAATATTCAGGTGTGGAAGGAATGCCCATAACTTTCCACAGTATACAAGCCAGAAGTGGATGGGAAATGTTGACCTGAAATCCATTGTGCCACGGCGTGGTCCCTTTCTCTCCACTGAGTCTCCAGTATCTATTGGTGAGCTAGAAAAAGAAGTTGTGTGGTGTTGCTGAAGTTCCCTGCCATTTAGCAGGAATTATACTAGCATGTATAACATAAACAGGGACCCTAAAGGTAATTTTCGAAAGAAATGAAACAGTTTGTCAAGATTCAGACTTGAATTGAGTCTGCTCAAAATTAGGAGCAAGAATCTTTCATAGATTTCATAGACATA
>NW_017729022.1:179550557-179565186 GCF_001723915.1 Gavialis gangeticus
TATACTAGCATGTATAACATAAACAGGGACCCTAAAGGTAATTTTCGAAAGAAATGAAACAGTTTGTCAAGATTCAGACTTGAATTGAGTCTGCTCAAAATTAGGAGCAAGAATCTTTCATAGATTTCATAGACATATGGGCTGGAAGGGACCTCGGAAGATCGAGTCCAGCCCCCTGCCCCAGGGGCAGGAAGTAGCAGGGATCATAGGATCCCAGCAAGATGTCTCTTGAAGGTGTGCAGTGTATATGCTTGAACCACCTCCGGGGACAGTCTGTTCCAGGTCTTGGGGGCGCGGACTGTAAAGGAGTTCTTCTTTATGTCCAGCCTGAAACGGTCATGGAGGAGTTTGTGACCGTTCAACCTTGTCATCCCTCGGAGCGCTCTGGTGAATCTTAAACGCTTAATTTTTAAAGGGAGAATCCTGTCAGGTTTCTGGAGAGCTTTTACTTATGTCAAGAGGAAAAAGTGCTGTTGGCCAAGGTCTTTTTGAATTAAGGGTTGAAGAAGAGAAACTTTAAACTTGGGGGTGGGAGGAGCTAATTTAGAAGAAATCCAGAAGTTGCCTTTTGATTTGATTTCCTCGAAGAAAATAAGCAAGTCTCCTACAAGCGGCAAATACGCTAGCCCACAGACTGCTTCCCCAATAACATTATATGTCCTGGTGCAGTGCCATTCTGTTGGATTGGGTTGAAGTGCCAAGTGAGTCCCCTTGATTTTTAATACAGTATTTTTCAAAGCCTCGTTCTGAAAGGTTTTTTTTGTTGATAATTGCCCACCCCTCCACATAAACATCTGCCACTGCTTCCTACAGTGATTTTCATGGCTGTCCTGCCTGGAGTTCCTTTCTGTCCTGGTGACAATGGCAGTGGGAAAGTGAGGGAAGTCACCAGCAGGTGCTGTTGGTTGAGCCCTGCTGAGACTATATGATTCAAGCTTGAAAGTTTGCTGCCAGTCAGGTCCTGGGAAGTGGAGATCAAGCAGAGGATCCTACTTTGCTGGTGGTGCAGCTGCTGCTGCCTTCAGTGTCATGGCAGCAAGAAGAGAAGAACCTTTGATACTTGGTCATGGGATGAGTATGATAGAGAAATTTAAATATTTACCTAGTTCCCCAAAACAGCTGCTGGTTATGCTGTAGGAATTTATGCCCATCTCCACTGTGAAATCATCATACTTGGGTAACTGTTTAACATAGAAAAGAACTATAACTGTGTGTCATTTTTTTTCTCTGAACAGAAAGAAAACCTGCTGCAACTAGCTTAAAATGCTTTAAGCATGCTTTTTGTGGATCACTTGTCCTTTATGGAACCCTTTGTCTACACTGTGAAACAGTTCAGGCTTCATTGTCTGGTGCATTTAGAGATGCAAGACGCTCTTTTTTTAACAGCTGTTTGCTTTTTAAACCAATGAATAAGATGTTTAACACAACAGGGCCCTGAGTACAAAGTAGACTTTCAGCTATCCTTAAGACAAATGTGTTACAAATTTTGATGTGGATTTTTAGGTTTTCATTCTTACCTCTGTTCAATTCATGTTGCACATGTCTCTTGACTGCAGTGTGACTTAAAGGCTAGGCTTGCATGTGCAAGGGTATAAAGGTCATGCAATCTACTACTTCTGTTATCGGGTGCATAAGACAGAGGTCCGTTGCTGCCTGCCAGTTCTGTCCTAGGCACAGCAATAAGGCAGCTCAAAACAGCAAAATCAAAATAAAACAAAGAATCGAAACAGCTTTGAGACAAAATGAGGGCACTCAAAATGTTTCAAAATGTTTTGAGTTTCAAAGCAGCCTGGTGGTGGGAGGCAGGGGAGAGCCAGGGCTCTGCTCCAAGCAGCTCCACAGCCCCATGTAGCTAAGCCCAGCGGGGAGTATAGCCCTGGTTCTTCCCATCTCCTACTGCTTACCTGCGGTCCATAGGGCTGGCGGAGCTGATTGGAGGGCAGTGCCAGCTCTGCCTGCCTCCGGGCTGTGCTCCAATCAGCTCTGCCCACCTCCTGCCACCAGGCTGTGCTCCATGGGGCTAGAGGAGCCAATCTGAGCACAGCACCAGCTCTGCCTGCCTTCTGCCACTGGGCTGCACCCCAGTCAGGTCCGCCAGTCCCATAGAGCTCAGGCCAGCGGCACGATGTCTTCTCCAGCACTGGGTGCGGTCTGTGTCCAGCGCAAATCCCAGGCGGCAGCAGCAGTCTCCTGTCATCCGCTGCAGGTCCAGGGACGTGCACCCCCAAGAAGAGAAGCCTCCTCTCTGCGCCCTAGATGAGAGGAGGCTGCCCTGTCGCCTGAGACCAGAGAGAATTGCTGCTGCCACGTGTCCCAGGCAGCAGCTTCCCCTCATTCGGTGCACAGATCCAGGGGCTTGCACCCCCAGGAGGAGTCTGGCACAGCCTGGCAGCCCTCCCATGGGTGTGAACCCCCGGATCTGTGCCCCAGGTGGGAGGAGGCTTGGGCTGCCTCTCCCACCTGGGACAAGCACTGGGCGTGGGCTGCACCCAGAACTGGGCAAGATTGCTGCTGCTGCAGTCTGAGCCTTCTCATCCGGCGCGCAGATCTGGGGGTTTGCACACCTGAGAGGGCTGCTGGGCTGTGCCAGACTCCTCCTGGGGGTACGAGCCCCTGGATCTGTGCGCCAAATGAGGGGAAGCTGCTGCCAGGGACAGGTGGCAGCAGCAATTCTGCCCTGTTACCTGGGACCAGAGAAGCCTCCTCTCATCTGGGGCACAGATCCGGGGGCCTGCACCCCTAGGAGGAGTCCAGCACAGGCCTCCCAGGGGTGTGGGCCTCCAGGTCCATGCCCGGATGACAGGAGACTGCCCCTGCTGCCTGTGGCCAGCAGCAGCATCTGATTTCCCTGGTGCTGGGTGTGGCCTGCGCCCAGCGCTGGTACCAGGTGGCAGTGGTAGCCTCCTGTCATCTGGTGCAGATCTGGAGGCCCGCACCTCCAGGAGGAGTCCAGCACAGCCCCACAGCACTCCCAGGGGTACAAGCCCCGGAATCTGTGCACCAGATGACAGGAGGCTGCTGCTGCTGGCAAATTTTGCTTTTAAGACCTTGAGGTGCAGTTTCTGAGAAACCTCTCCACCTATCTCCTTGAAACTTCGCAAGTTTCATGCCCTTGGAAGAGACTACAATCCTGGCAATTTGCATCCAAATCAGTGAACAAATGACAATGTTTTGGGCATTTTCATGATTCCCCTTTGTAGCCTTTGGGTGAAACGTTGAAACAGCAAAACAGACGTCAAAATGAAACGATGGTGTTTCGCACAGCCCTAATGACAACTTATGTTGTGGGTTACTGCTTAATAATGTGTTAGCTTTTTCCACAGAAACTTTGTAAACTGTCTGTTAAACAAAATTCATCTGCTACATTGGCTTCATTCTTTTGTTGATTTCCCCTCCCCCGAGCCATAAATTTATAAGTACACAATAATGTAAGGTGTGACAGCACCTCTTCTTCCATGCTAGCTTCTTTGTGGATATTCCTAGACTGCACTACAGGTGTGGTAGCTTACTCCAATTTTGCAGCATCTTGTTCTTTTCACAAGTGAACAGTATAGTATTGTGGGTTACAGAGCCTGGCTGAATTCAGATTCAGTTCTATCTATTAAACATGTAAGCATGATTGTATTGCCACCCTGCTTGAGTCCCTGAAAAGCATCAACTCCTCTAACTTTTTGTAATATGCTGTCACCTCAGTCTTTAAAGATAAATCACCAAAAATGGGGTACTGCTAGGTTATTGCAGTATAGCAAAGTTTTAAAATGTTTCTCATGCTATCTGTGTCCTTAGGAGGTCTTTGGAATATAGTTGTCTTTAACACTGTCTTATTTGCTAGCAATGATTCCACCTGCCATTTCTTCTAGCATTTTGGAATAATCTAATTCAGACATAAATGTTATTTTTAACTCCCATTTTAGTTTCATATAATTTTCTCACCTTTTGGATGGCTTTTCCAGGCTTTTTTAAAAGAAGCTTGTACAATACTTTTTCAGCTGTTTTTAAGTTGTGCACGATTGGGGTGGAAGGGAATTACTTAGTTTTATGCTGAAATTTAAGACAGCTGTCTTTCAAGAAAGAAAGATGGCTACTTTTAATGCATGTGAAACTGAAAACATTTATAACTTTTAAATCTGAGAGAGAGGCATTCTAAACACTGATGTAGCAGCTTTTAAGCTGCATTTTTAAAAATAAAATGAGGGCATTCAGATTTATAGTATTTCATATAATTTTAAGCAAGAGCCTGAGTCCCATTGATTGAAATTAGCCATCTACTCGAGTGTTCTAGTGTATCTGTACTCTACAAGTTACTGAGATTATTCTTCTATAAGATATATTGCACATACAATGTTATGTTTTATAATTAAAAAGAAAAACCGAAATAAGCCACAATACACATGCTAGCTGTTCAAAACAGAAACTTTTGTGAATTCCCAGATTTCGGGCTTTATCTCATTGTTGACATTTACACTAATTACAGTTTCTTTTTGCATTGAATTAAATCTGATATTTATAAATACACTGTAAATACGTAGGGACAGTAAATATCCACAAATGCAGTGTTGGCACCTATACATGTGATGGACCTCTGCTCCAATGTGTGCTAATTAGAACATGTTGAAGCAGACTCGGTTGAGTTTGCTGGAGTGTGCTAATTAGCATGCTCCAGCAGCCTCCATGTCACATGTTTTTAGTGTCCCTGCATTTCAGAATGGTGTTGGGGTGCTTGGACTAAAGCTTGTTGAATGAGCTTTAAAGTGCCCCTGCTGTGATTTTTGAAGTGTGAGATGCTGAATACACATTACACTGCGGATGCTTCAGTTAAAACAGCTTGCAGAGCCACTTTAATTAAAGTGCCCCCCTCCACCCTCCAAGCATGTGTATAGACACCCTGTGCTTGTAGTTCTGTTAATTAACAAGTGTCTAAATCATGACTATGGATTGTAATGCAGACAGCCTTACAGAGAGCTAGGGGTTGCTGCTTACAGAAATATTAAGCTGTCTGGACTAACATGGCACAATTTGAACATTGTACTAGCAGTTTAATGCTGTATAGAGTGCAACCAGGGATCGCTCAGGAGGTTGTATCGGCTTTCAACTTTGAACCTGCTTGTAACTTTACGTAGTCCACTGATCATAATTCTGAGGATACTGTGTAACTTATCATTTTAGCGAGTGTTTTTTGTGAGCAATTTTTGAGTTACTAATTTATGGTAGTTAAATAATTATTTTAAAGGCAATATTTACTTGGGTTAGCATGGGGGGGTGGAGATCTTTGGTCAGTTCAGTGTACTTCCATTCTGAGAAGGAGGATGTTGAATATGAGTAATGATACAACAGGCCCATAATATGCAGAATAACCTTCTGATGACTCATCTCATACAATGCAGTATATTTGTCAAGGAGGCTGAATCATACATGGGGAGGGGAAGCCACTTTACAGGCAACCAGCTGGTACTCGGGTCAGCAAAACACTATCTATTTTATCAGAAGGTTTATAGTGGCAATAATGGTAAAACAGAGCACTCTGGGTATAAAATGTAGAAGAAATGGCATCTCCCTGCAGGTATGTATATTCTCTTCATGATACGATTTCGTTTTCTTGCTTCCTTCTGCATCTCTCCCACCCCCTCCTTAATGCCTTTAAATATGTATATAATTTGTAAGTAAATACTGTATGATTTAGTCTGTGGAGAGTGCGTTTTCCCACATGTTTCACATGTCAGTTTTGGTGAAATAATATCAATCCTCTAATGTGCGACCTTTCATAAAGTGCTGAGAGGGAAGAAAATAGATGCTGCCTAGGAAACAACTTGTCCTGGTGGATGCTTCCCCTTCATGGCCAGCAGTTTTTGGGCAAGGGGAATTAGGGAGAGTCTGAGGGAGAACTGAATTGTGTATGATATAATGTTTGTATGGTTTAGGAATGTAATATTTTTTTTATGCATAGGAGCATTTTCTTTAAATGTATTTACCTGTCCAAAAAATTTAATGAAATGGTGATAATACCCTCCTATACACCCTTCTTTTTGTGAACCAGATTGAATGTGTGCTATATTATTGAAATAGGCTTTTTGTATCTGCAAAATATTTTTACAAGTCAGCTTGTAACATTGCAATGGGCTTCACATTGAAATGATGGATCCAGTCACCAAAATGGAGCTGAATGGAGGAGGGGTGTAGATTTTTTGCATGCTCTAAAATTGTGTGAATTGCTGTTTTGTGGATTTCAAAACTCTGCATACCACTCCTTTTTCAGTCATCTAAATATTTTAACATATGGAATGTTGGAAGCAGGCATGGATTGCATAAATTTCCCTTTCCAGATTAACTAATAATACCTGGCTTGGGACCTGTAGTTTATATCCCTGAAACTAAATGTCGTAGGGAATAATGAGATATTTGATGTCTGGCTGGCCTGATGAATTTTTGTTCCCATTGCTTGTGGTAAGACTAGTATATATGATAACTGGTAAAACTGGAATTGAAGGGATATGGCACAGGTCTGGGAGGTTTTGCATCAGTCTATTCTACTGCAGCATGGTTGTAGGGGTAAGGAACTTTTGCATGTCTATGTCTCTGTTTTCCAAGTTGTTAAATGGGAATAATGGTTACCCCAGCACTTTCCTTAAGAGGTTGTTGTTGTTTTTTGTTTTTTTAAATCAACATTACATTCTAGCTAGCATTAATTATGTTGCCAGTAAGTATTTGGTCAAACTGTGTTGGTTGCATCCTTTAATCAGAGCAATACTCTGGAATGTTTATGACCAATAGGTACTCCAAAAAATGAGAGTGAAATTTAGTTGTGCTTGCTTAAAAAAGGAAAGTGGGGTCCAAGATGCAGTTTTTGGAACAAATTTCCTGTTTATGGGTCTGGATGTACCAAACAAGCCCAGTTCATTTATCTTGTATATGATTTGAAATGCATGCCATCTGTCATGCAGTAACTTGCTAATTAAAACAAACCATAATAATAATGAGCAATAGAAAGTGGTAGGAGGGAGTTTGTTGAAATCTGTGAGGATTCTATACCCAAATCCATAGTGTTCTTAGATATTATTGGAGGCTTCAGTAGGCATTTTTGTTGTTGTTATGGAAGAATTAGAGAAGGTACAGAGAAGGGCAACAAGGGTGATTAGCAGCATGGAGGGGCTTCCATGTAAGGAGAGAGCCTATTCAATTTAGAAAAGAGACATTGTGGGGCAGGGGGAGAGGGCATGATAAGGATAGACAAAATACTAAAAGATGAAAAGAAAGTAAATGGGGATTTATTATTTATTCTCACACAATACAAGAACCTAAGGGTCACAAAATGAAACAAGTAGGTAGTAAATTTAAAACTAACAAAAGGAAGTTCTTTCTCACACAGTGTGTAATTAAAGCATGGCTGTCATTGCCACCAGATGCTGTGGAAGCTGATAGTTTTTAGCGATATTCAGAAAGGGACTGGACAAGTTATTGGAGGGAAGAGGTATCAGTAGCTGTTGAGCACGGGAGTTAGGGGTACAGCCTCTGACTTGGAACTTCCTAGACCTTGAATGCTGGAGCCTGTCAGTGAGAGAGGAACAGTCTGGGGGAGACCCTGGCTATCTCTTCCAGCATCCACCCTCTGGCACTGAGACACAAGATACTGGGCAAGATGGACCTATGGTCTGAGCCAATAAAGGGCAATTCTGATGTTCTGTTTGCAATTACCATTGCATTATTAATGTCAAATAAGATAAAACATTCAAAATTATTTACTTATAAGAAAACTAGTCTTTGTCACTGCTTGAGTGTGTTTTCAGAAAGTTTTATATAAAACTGGAAATGATTAACTAAATAATTGGACATTTTAAATGATTTAAGAAGTTGGTAAATAAATAGCACACCATGATCACTACCTACCCTGAAAGAAGTTTAAGTGAGAGTGGTTCCAAAATTTGTTTCAAAACTGCTGCTTAAAATTAGAAGTGCACTGATACATCAGTGTGATATTGGATCAGCACTGATATAAAGAAAATTGATTGTATCAGAAATCTGCTTGATGTGGCCAATAATTTGGCTGATAAATGCACGTGCACATAGGCAGCTTGGAAAGCTGTGTGCAGCTGGTAAGTCTGTTGTGGTGGATGGGGAGGGGGAAGGGGCATGGAGGTGCAGATCTTCCTGGCACATGGGGGCTGCACTCAGGGCAGGCGGTGGTGCTGAGAGGGAGGCTATGGGGGGGAGGGTGCAGCCACCCCAAATTTCACTGTAGCCCCCCCACACACACACACCCTGGACAAGCTGCAGCTCTGGGCAGTGCCTGCCCCAGCCCCACTCCCTCCCTCACTGCAGGGGCCTTGATCTGTGCCCCCCTGCCCCTTCCCTTCCCTTTCCCCTTCCACCACAGCAGATGTACCAGCTGCATGCAGCTGTACTGTAAATCGGATAAGTATTGGCTGATGTCTCCTTAAAAATTGGCTATCGGTATCGGCCCCCAAAATCTCTATCAGTGCACCTCTACTTAAAATTGATATTAAAATTTTACAATATGTAAAATGACCTGTAATGAGTCTTAAAATGTTTGTATGTCTTAAGATCAACACTGAAGCAAACAATACATATCACCCATTTAGGAGGAGACCTAGCAAGATTGAGAAGTTCAAATACCTGAGTCTAAACTGACAATATGTATGAGTAAAAATACTGCACTGAAAATGAGCTGCTTACAAAGTTTTTAAAAATATTTCTCTGTCCATGTGTAAAGCACCTCTCATTTGGCCATCTAGCCCGGGCGTGGGCAAATACGGCCCACAAGCTGCATCTGGTCCGCCAAGTGATTTAATCTGGCTGGCAGCAGATCCCTTAGCCCCACTTGGCTCAGGCATAGGGGTAGACCTGGCCATAGTGCGTAAGGCTAGTTCCACCAGGTGTGGAGGCTCCGCCTGGAGCAGCCCTCTGTATCCTCACGTGTGGCTCTTTGGCATGCTAGGAGCTGTAGTCTAGGGGGTGGGCAGCAGAATGTAGGTGGCGGTGTGGCCATACTTGGCTTCCTGGCAGCCCCCTCAACCACTGCCTGGGAGCAGGTGTATGCCCTGCCACCACCGGACCCTGTTTGCCCTACAGCACCACCAGGTGTGCCAGATGGAGTGGGTGGGCAAAGTCTCCATGGAAACTAGCCTAGGGCCCCTGTAGGCAGGGTATGCTCATCTTGGGATAGGGCAGTGGGACAGGTGGGTGGTTATAGCAGGAGGCCTGAGCCTGGGGCAGAGCCATGATCTGCTCCCTGCTTATCCCTCCAGTGGGCACCAGGACCCACCTATTCCATCTGCTGATCCAGCTGTGGGTGTGGGGCAGATGAGCCAGATAAAGATAAATTGGCATCTCCCCAGGCTGCCCCCTCCCTGGATAATGTAAATTGCCACAGGGGGTTGAGGCTGGGTCAGCACCCTCCACCTCCTCTCACCCTCTGGCCCTCTTGCACTCAGCAAAACTCCTTAAGTAGTCCTCCAGCCAAAATAATTGCCCACCCGTTGTCTAGCTGCTGTCCCTTCTAGTCTTCTGAGTTCACTTAAAGATTACGGTTGGTCTGAAAAAAAGACATCCAAGCACTGAATCAGTTCCTTTGCTCTTCAGTTTAGTCCATTTTCTCTCTCTGTTTCCTGGTACGGCAGCATTGAAGAGGAAATGGCAGGTATTCAGTCTTAAATCTGTCTTCTAGAAGATCCTAAATATTTCTCAATAACTCTCACTGTACAAATTCAACATTTTAATATGCACCACAGCAAATATTGCTATATAGCCAGCCCAAATTCAGTGAAGACATTACCGGGATTTTTTTGATAAGCAATTAAGTAGTTCATATCTGCAGTATTGTTTCAATCTGCCTACTTATGTAACAAAACTGGCTATATTTAGAAAGATATCTTCAGAACCAGAAGGTCTAGACGCTTTGTATATAAAATACTAGCCTTGTATAACAAAATCAGTTTCTCAGGAAGTCCTTGAAATCCTTAGAATCTGGATTTCTGAATTGACTTTTCTAATTGTCCCAGAAAGTGAATTTGCAATTTTTTTGAAAGCCACAGCTCTTGACTTGTACATTAAGAGGATTTGCCAGGGTAGTTACACTATCATGAGCTATACCAACAAACTCTGCTAGTGAATAGACTGCTCAGACCAGCAAGAGTTCTTTACCTTGTATCTGTAGTTTAACTTTGAATGGAGTAAGCTCTGCTATCAGAAGGACTGACTACTTGGCCAGTAGGACTGCCTCTACATAAGGGTTTCTGGCTGATGTGGTTATATTCGAAGGGAGTGTTACTTTTTTTTCCCCACACCTCTACCTGATATAGCCACGTCAGCAGAATTTAAGCATAGGCCAAGCCTTAGGCTAAAATATTCACAGCAGGAGAAACGGTGTACCCCTCAGGAACATGAAAGCTTCTTCAAAACAGATTTAACTGGTATGCAGCCAACACTGGGTTTTGACTTGTATAGGAAGATCATGGCAGGTGGAAAAATCATGGGAAAAGCTATATTAAACTGTTCCCTATGAGCAGTTGAGAATAGATTTAATCTCTGTAGTGGTGAATTTTGCTCTTCCAAGCAAATGGACAAATAGTAATGCTGCTGGTCGTCCAGGCAGATGTGCTTTTACTAAAATACTGGAGTCAGCCTGGTTCTCTGCTGTAACATTATATTATCATAGTGCGCAAGATGAATAAAAGGAAATTACTAAAGGACCTGAATGGAGCTTTACTTATTTGCCTCTTCATTGGGTCCAACCCTCTCTTTGTCTGTTCTCAATAAATGCTCTCCACCTTTAACCTCTGATACCATAACATTCTTCTGCTGAGTGCAATTTAAATGGTTGCTTTAAAGCCGGATGCCAGCTCCGTGAATTGCAGTCGTTAAGGTAGTCTACTGCCTTCTGAAATCCTGACTCCCCAGATCTATCTGTTTCATAACAGTTTGTGTTCTTGATAAGAGAGATGGAGCAAGGAAGAGAACAGAGAAGCTCATGCTCTAGAGAACTGAACTATTTGCAGTTGAACTGACTTTGCTTCACCATCTTAAACCCAAATGGATCAGTGTATCCATCTTAGCTATGTATCATCAAGGTAAACTGCATGAGGGCATCAGGCCTTCATTAGAGCTTTACACTATTGTAACTGCATCAATGGAAACATCTCCCAGCACAGACCATTCCTGAGCAGCCTTGCCAATTTGTCCTCTGTCCTCAATAACCTGACTTATTTCAGGTACAGTACACTCTAAACATTTATTCCATCATTTCTGGCATAATTCTCAGAAGCAGCGCATTTTGGGGCATTTCAAAAGTTCACTGGTGCAGTGTATGGAATTGGGAGGGGTAGTGGAGCCATTTCGATTAGTCTTTGTCAGCACAGTCACTAAAATAGTTACATTTCTCATCAAAGTAGTTAAAATCTTGAGGCAGAAGCTGTTGTCTCTTGGCTTTTGTGTATGCTATATGAAATATTTTGAGGCTCAAAATTCTCCCCTCTTTCTTTAAAACTCCAGGTTTCTGGTAAACTTGTAGGATTAGAAAATATTATTCAAGAGAAATTGACTAAAATTCATTGTTTTTCCCTTAAGCTATTTAAAACTTGTTTTTTAACTTAAATATTTAACAAACAGTAGGAAAAAGAAACCCTTTGTTTTAAAGGTTTAATTCCTTCCCTTTTCATTTAAGGACTTATTTAAATACCTGTTTTAAGATATGCATTTTCAATATCTTCTCACCCTGGTGAATGATTGCTTCTAGGGTCCTTGTTTATTTGTTTTTTCCTTCAAAAACATTTTTCTCCTACTAAGATTTTTGTCAGCCAGTCTCTAGCTTATTTACAGCTTTGGAAGCAAAACAAGACCTATCTGTCATTAGCTGGAAGGGGTCTGGCCCAGCTTCTGAAGACCTGGCAAGTTTTTATTGTGTCTTTTACAGATGCAAGCAGGCAGTTCCAGGCTTGCTCCCTGCTACAAAGCAGAAAAATGAAATCAAAACCAAAAAGAGAATTTTCCCAGATCTGTTCCAGAATCATTAGAGCAGAGTGCAGCAGTGTTGCTTGGGTGACAGCTGCTCATCATCTTTCCAGCAACTTGAAACTTTTTGCTCACCTCCACAGAGTGCAACATGATGGACAAAGTAAAATGCAGACCTTTTTGCAGCAATCCAGTTTGCACCAGTGGCTATCTTGATTCTTTCAAACAGCAGAAAAGCTCAGCATTTACTACTGCTGGTCACCCTCACGTAGCACAGCTTAGTGGGTAAGTGCTCAGACCCATGTACAAGTCCTGAGCCCCCTGTACCAGTCATTTTAAACCCCTTTTGCCTTGTGCTGTCACAGGTCCTTTCCAGGAAATCCTTTCAGGGCAAGATTTATGTCTGCTGCTTTGCCTTTGCAGAGTACTTGTCAGCAGTTGTTTGGAGATGTAGTCTTTCCTATCACCAGTCTTTCAAGCCATTTCCCCAATTGGCTGGGGAGACTCATTAAATTTATGAGCCTAGAAACTGTTTTTCCCTCACGGAGTCACAGACCTCTTCCATCCCTCCGATCCTTGATGTTTAGAAGGGTGGACAAGGATATTTATTCCCCCGTGGGTCTTCTTGACAGACCAAGTCTCAAAGGATCAGTGGCAAGACCCTTCTCTCTAGTCTATGACAGTCCCCCTCAGTAAGACTGTGTCCAAATGCCGTAGACCACCTCAGTGCCCCCAGTTGTTAGTCACAATTACAGCTATGCTCAGTCATCTGAAAAGATACTGAGAAACATTAATGTTTGGAACCTTACTATTTGCAAACCCTATGCAATTCTTTTTTAGTATAGATATTTAAAAGTACATGAAGCATGGAAGCATGCACATGCATACCAGGGCTCCAGTTATCTGGAGTCTGAGTTTCTTTGGGTATGTACAGATGTTACATTTTTGTGCTGAGGCCCCCAAAAGTTCTCTGTAGCCATAAAACAACAAAGTTGCAGAGCACTTTTAAAATGGCTGATCACATAAAAATGTATCCCACATCTGGTGTAGTATCAGACAGGGGTGCTTTAAGGCAGACCTGGGGAGAGCGTTGGTCCAGTAGCACCTTGGGAGGCTGCTGGAGCGTCCCTACCTGCTGGCCTGGGCCAGTGCACGCAGGCTTAGAGTCCCCCCTACCCCCAACACACAAGCGCTTGTTGGGTTCAATGGCACTGTAACTCATGGTGCTTTGTATAAAGCGCTGTAGTTGGAGTGCCTCCCTGACAGGCTGCTTAAAAGTCAGTATGCAGTTTATGTAATCTCCAGACAAATGACTTGGGAACAAGCATATGGTCAGTGAGGCAGGAGAGAGACCCACAGTGAAAGCCCAAAATCAGTCTCTACTGAGTTGCTTACAGAGGCTTCTGTGGGGAAAGCCAGTGAAGTAGCGAGAGCTCTCATTAGTTCAAGCGTTTCTGCATCTTCTGTTTATTGTGAAAACCCATCCTGAGGAAAGAAACTGTGAGCTAAACTCAAGTGTTTGGACTTTGTTTGGAGTAAAGCAGCTCACGAAGAAAGCATCATGCAAGCTGGGGAATCTAGCTGTTGGCTTACAAATAAACAGACCGTAAATGCAATAAAATTCGGGTTAAAAACCCCCCCAAAACTAATAGCTGGGCATTGTCATGGAGCTGAATGAAAGAGTTTGGAGAGAAAATTGGTGTCAGAGCTTGAAGGAAAGTTTTGGGTAGACTAAGTAGTAAGAATCAGGGAGCTCCATGGGGTGGGGAAAGGTTATTTGCTACTGAAGGTATAAGGTGTTATTTAAGAAAATCTTTATGTAAAATGTTGCTGGACATGTACTAGAGCAGAGGTTCCCAAACTCTTCCTTATTGCATACCTCCTTCCAGATTTACCAGTTGTCCACCTACCCCCTACATTTTATATTTTAACCCCTTAAGTGCCAGTTGTTATAAAAAATAAATCTGCCATTACACAGTTTCTCTTGAGTACCCCTCTGAGATGCCTTGGATACCCCCCAAGGGTACATGTACCACAGTTAGGAAACCTCTGTAGTAAAGCATTCTGTCAGTATCAGTAGACTAAATCACTTTGCTTGTTACTTGATTGAGGCATTTTTAAGGTCAGTTCATACTCTTTTCTGTGTTTGGTTTGGCTAAAAGAAAAATTACAATTCCAGTAGCACATCCTCTCTGCCTTTGTGTTGCACTTGCAAGCCATATTGTTTTCAGACTTCAGATTTGGTTAGTCTGAAATATCACAAATGATGCTGTTAGAATAACATTTATAGAAATAATATCTCAAATACATTCAGGTTGTTGATGGAGACGTGAGCACAAATAGAACTCCAAGCTTTCAAACTACTTGCTTTTCATACGTATAGACAGCCTCACTTTGACAAGCTATAATTGTATATTAAAATTTACCACACCTCCTTTTCTTTTTCTCTTTTTTTTAACATTTTCATATCTTGACCATTTTCATGTCATGTTTATACTAAAATGTAGTAGGTGTGCTTTTTTTGTTACTGCCTAATCAATAATATTATCAGCAGTCCCAAAGTGCTCAGTCTCCAAGTCTGATTTAAAGAGCTCTTTGTCCTTCCAAGGAAAATATTGGGTCTTTGCCCAAAGAATGAGAAATCTTGGGTGGGGGGGTGGAGTGGTAT
>NW_017729022.1:179565196-179582897 GCF_001723915.1 Gavialis gangeticus
AAAAATGGGTGGGGGGGGGGGTGGGGAGAGTTTAGGTTGGTTATACCTAGGCTGACCATAAAGAAAGCTGGGACAACCAATTTTTGAAGTGAATAAAAGTTAGATATAAGCTGAAAGGGAGTAACATCCCCATAAAATGTATTCTTATCATAAGTTTGGTCCGACACTCAGTCCAAACAGAAAAACCATGTTTTGGTTGTGGTCTTGGTTTCATCCCTAAAAAGGGGTGATTATAAGAGTAAATGGGGGCAAGGTATTAACTCTGTGGTATCAAGGACCCGTTGGTCTATTGTGACTGTAGGTCCAGGCATACTAGAAACAGGCTAAAGGGAAAGTGTGTGCATGTGGGTTGTGGGGGAGGGGGATGGTACCCCAAAGAGTAGAGTTTATCTGTCAACCATTCCAACCAACACTTGGCCTATTACTTGGGAATGGTGAGTTGAAGGGAATGTTGCTGGAAGTGGGTTTTTTCTCTTGTGAAATCTTTGTTGCTTTCTCACAAGGTTTGGGGCGGCAGTACATAAAAGGTGAGCAGAAGATGTAATGGTGTGCTTTGTAGGTGGGGATAGGATTGGTGTCTGTGCTTTCTCTTTGAGGCAAGTGTATCAAACACCTTAGAAGCGGAGTGTGGCCTTGTCCTTTAAAGTGTGCAGTTCCTTGTCTGTGTTGGAGCTGAAACGTTTTGCCTCCTTAAAGGGAAGGTTCTCCACTGTACTATGCAATCATCCTAAGGAAATCAAAACCATGGAGCCAGGATGCCCATCTCAAAACAACCCGTTACCATTGAGAGATGAAGTGTTAGCTACATTTAGAGTGGCTTGTCAGGGACATTTTGGCTGCAGGCGGCCCCTCTGATTGCAGTAAGGTCTTCCCAAGAATCCAGAGGCATTATATCCATAAAGGACTTCGAGCATTTATAACTTTAAAGCAGGGGCAGGCAATTATTTTGGGCGGAGTGAGCCACATAGAATGGCCTGGCGGGCCACATCTGGCCCGCGGGCCGCATTTTGCCCACCTGTGCTTTAAAGTCTGAGCCAACAGTGTCAAAGAGCCTATGTATACTGTAGGAGTACTGCTAGGGCAGAACGTTCTCTGAGCTTGAGCTCACGTGCAGCCAAATATAATGTGTGTATGGACAAACACTCAAAGGAGAAAATATTTTGATCATGTAATCTGCTTTTTCTACCTGTGAGGAATCTACAAAATAGGGAAGTGAGTAGAGAAAAAAGTTGCATCTCAAATCTTCAGTGTAGAGCGATGTACTTTGATTTCTACGATGCTGATTTCTGGGAAGCCTTGTACATCTTATGTAAAAAGGAGATGGGTGGAGGAGAAATAGAGAACATGGCTAGCTCTGGTATTCATGTTGAGGAACAGCAGTTATACAAATATAACTTGTAGGAAAGAATTGCCAGCTTGTAAAGGGTACACTTGAAATAACTCTTCCAGAGGAAGCATTTTAGACGTTAAAAGTCTAATGAATGATTAAAGGAAAGTAGTAAGTACATTTTAAACTTCAGCTAGACTTCTTAGCAATTACAGATGTAATCCTAGGATCTGTCTTTTAAAAGAGGTGGAGAGGAACAGGAATTGGAGGAAACAGTGTGTGTTTTGGGTTGGGTTTTTTTGTTTGTTTTTTAATATGACCATTCTTTTTAAAAGGGCATTGACCTAAAAGTGGCTGTACCTTTAAAATGGTAATCCATTAGATTGGAAGAGTCCTTTCCACCCCTTGCTGCGAGAGAGCTTGTTTTAAGGACTCCTTCTGCTTGGTATTCAGTTGCCTCTGAACTAAAACTAGCTCAGAGAGGCTACACATTTAAATAACAAACCCCATTTCCAGGACAGTGCTAACATCATAGATATTAGAATTTTTAGTGGTTGATGACAGCCAGCAGTGGAAGTAACATTGAAACAATGGGCAAATTCTGTTTGCTAAATGTAATTGCTAAGAAGAAAAGAGAAAACTGCTAGGGGAGAAATTTCAGCGAAGTTTCAAGAATGATATTTCAAAACGAGACTTTATATTAAAGAGAAAAAAAATCTGAAGTGTGCCCTTTGTAGATCTCTAAATAGGTCATGTGCCAGAGGTTGAGTTCGTGATTGCAGACAACTTGCATTCCTTCCATCTCACCCCAGATTTCTCTCTCCCTTTTATTTTTGCTTTTTTCCAAGTCACCAGCTGAGGAGAAAAATAATTCAGCAGGGTCATGAAATTCTAATCACTGTCAAATGGGGTAGGGTGTGGGAAAGAGAGGTAGAAAGCAGATTAATCAAACTGTGAAGGGAAGCAGACCTTACAGACATAGAGCTGAATGGCTTGGGGGAAAGGGAGGGAGGGAGGAAACTGGCTTCTCATAATAGGGACTAGTAGTTAGAAAAATACTCAAGCCTCTTATTTATGGTATAGTTATTTTAACTGATATAGCTAATGCAAGTAGGTGTTATATAATAACCACCACATTCACACTTTAAGAAGCAATTCTGCAGTATCCTTGATAATTTAAAGTAAAATGTATTCTATATTCCAAGTACTCTCAGTACATCTTGTCTTTTCATAAATCTGTTGTTTTTTTTAAAGAAAATTTGCAATATTGGTAACTTAGTAGTAGCAATTTGCTTGTTACAGTGTTGTTCATTTATTTCCTTTTTTATCTCAAAAATCTTACTAGTTTTCAAAAGAAAAGTATACCCAGGAGCTGTCATTTTAAACAGGTTATATTTTCCTTCCAATAAAAACAGCATGTGGTTTTCCACAGTACCTTTTAGTCCTTATGGTTTTTGTTCTGGGTGGGGCTAACAACCTTGAAACAGTGATAGAAAGGCTTGGCATCCTGCCATACAGCTGGATAATCTGAAGAGAGATTTTCTTCTAGAGCTTGTTTAAGACATATCATTATGGTTATAACAGCTAAATATTCCAATTAACTAATGACTTGTCCTTATGAATATATTTCACAGACTGGATAGCATATAGGCCATAAACCCAACAATTAGGTCATTCTTAAAGTTTTTAGAAGCCAATAAAATAGGAGGAATTAAAGCCACTTCTGGTTCCTTAGCGGTTTACTTTACTATGAAAGACATGCATTTACCTAATCTTAATGGTAATCAATATGCCATTAACTGAAACTAATCAAATATTTTACATGTTTGATTTATATTTCTCTAAAAGCAAATGCAGCACAGTAATAGTAAAAGGCTTTTGTATACAAGATCCTGTTTTTCTTCTATAAATTAATTTCTTGTTGCTCAGAACTTGTTTGTTTAACTATGGAAGATTTAACTGGTTGCAGCTAGTCAATGTGTGATACATTTATACAAAATTATATTAAGAAGAAAATAATCACTTTCCAGGCTGAGGTGAGGTTCTTTTATGGATGTCACTGTAGCATGTTAGCATTCCCCATTTGCTTATTGACAGTGTCATGGGATATAAAAGCATTGCTTATTTTAGTCTTGGAGGTAGAAACTTTCAGCAAACTGCAATCTAGATTTTATTTTATGACCAGAATTGGGAACCTGAACCTTGGTCATCTAAGTCCCACCCTAGTGACTTAGCCACAAAGCCAAAGAATAATTGATCATCCCAGATCCCATAGAATAGTCTGTGTTTGGAAATAGTGAGCATACCGTGTCTTATACCTGGGAGGAGATCCTGTTTACTCTAAGGAGTGTACAGTGTAAACCTGACCTCCTACCAGTGCCTTCAACAGGAGTGCAACTCACTGTATTAGAGAATCAATTCAATAAGCTTCCCACCTTGCAAAAAGGAAGCTTTGGGGGACAGCAATAGATGTAATTTAATTAAAAAAACCCATAAACCTCTGAAGTTTAGGCTCTTATGGTTCTCTGTGTGTAGAGCTCTTTACAATTCTCTGAAATAGCATGGAAGCAAATGCAGTGGTGTGTGGGAGAATTGACTTTTGAAATTGATAGAATCTGGCCTTAAAGAACCAAAACAAAATAAAAGATCAATCTGGACTTCAGAGGTCTGCAAACAAACATATTAGCTTCTGTAACTAGGGTCTAGTCACTTGCAACAAGTTAAGCAAATGTACCTGCTCACCTTATTTGCAGGCAGAGGGAAATTCTTTGAATTAAATCTTTCTGTTGTGGCTGTCTTCCTCATCCTGCAGTTTTGTGTGGTTTTAATTTGCATCCTTATTCCTGTGCCAGATGTGTGATTTTTCTCGTAGTGGTGTTTTTTTGCTTCGTTTCATCTCCAAGTATCAGGCCTGATTAAAACTTATCAGAGCTCTGGTTGGCTTATAATTGGACTTGGATCAGGCTTGTAGAGCATTCCTGGTTGATGCCAGGAACTGTCCAAACCTACTCACTTCCAAAAATATGGCTCAAAACAAGAACTTTCAGTTCTAGTTAGCAAAGCGTCCCTCTTTTCCCAGGGTGGATGTTGAATTGAAACACCCAGTAAAACAGCTGTTAAACAGTTGGCTATAATTGAAGGCCTGGTAGTAAAGGTTATAAGAGACATAGGTTACAATATCAGCTTAGATATGATAATGAAATCTGTTTGACTTGCTTTAGGACTGGAAAGTAAATACAATGGGTACGGAGGGCTCAAACCTGGAGGTACATCCTCTTTAACCAAGAAAAAAGATGTGAAGCCTGTCAATGATGATGGGGCAGAAAGAATTATCTGAGAAAATGGAACATTTGGGCATTAGACAACAAAAAATTTAAATCTTGAAGGAATCTGATGGAAGACCTAAGCTGTTGTGAATTAGCTTTCACTTACTCTGGGGCATTTACTGCAGGGCAGGTGATATGTAGTAATCCTCTACCCTTTTTGCCTCCATGGTAACTTGTGTTCCTCATCCCCCTAAGTAGCTCTGTTTGTGGAAAGCAAATAAAGCAAAGCAGCTCCTAACAACATTGAAATATGTTGGAAGACTTTTTATAGGACCAATGGAAAAGTAATGGTGAAATTTTAGGGGAGTTCAAACCCTGCTTCTGCAAACATGCATTAAAAGGAAATGCAATCCCTGCTAAAAGGTTAAATAGTACTTCTGAAGCTGTTCTGTATGCATCTTCAGGAAAGAAACCTGAGCACCGGTAAATTGAAAACGGATCCAAGTAGGAATTGGTCTGGGGAGGTTTCATCAGAACAGTGCCACTACACAATAGACGATGTGACTGCTAACTCATACTGCTGGAAGTAGCGTCTTGGGTGTTAGAAGTCTCTTTGTCAGTCTTGATAAAACTTTCATTTTTGGGGACCTCTCAAGTCTGAGTGGGTATTTTAAATCTTCCTGCAGAAAAAGAGTTCTTACCTGGAATCTACAGGGCAAGTACAGAGCATCTGTCCAGGCCTTTATCACAATTATAGCCTCAATGCTCAGCCTTCTACATGAGCTATATTCTGGGTTCTGCCAGATGAAACTTTCCCATCTGCCTTTAGCAATCGCACAGATATCTGATATGTTTATTGCTTTTGAGGTTCCTCCTTCCCAGATCCAGGGGATGCAAGGGAAAAATAATCTCTGTTTTTTCTACCAGGTTTTCCTGTTCCCTACTAATCCTTTGGTTGAAGCATAGAACAAGCATGACTTTAGGGGGGGAGTCTTAAAAAAAACCGCCCTCGCTGTCATTTGTTATCTTTTTCCAAAATGGTGCTGAGTGAGCCAAGAGGCTGCCTTTTAGTTGATGGTTTTTATGTTGCACAAATTGCCACACTTTTTGTAGTATTTACAGGAAATCTTTACTGCATCAGATTCTTCCGCTGGGTTGCCGAAATGGAGAGACTTTTATTTGGGAGGAAGCAGGGAGTGAAAAGATTTTAAAATCTCAAACCCTATTTATATCCTGTATCTCCCTCTGTTATTTCTCCATATCCAGACAAACCTTGTTGGTTGGGTCTGTAAAATTCCACTGGGTGCAAAGAACCATGAAGGAGTGTTTGGTTTCTAGAGGATAGTAATTTGGGATTACCTACAAGATTTATTTTTAAATGCTTTTTGGAAGTTATTTAAAGGGGAAAAATAAGCTCTTCCAGGGAAAGGAAAACATGAAATAAACAGGATGTTGTTTTTAACAAACATTTGGTGAGCTGTGTAACTAAGCAAAGCAAACAGACTGGTTGATTTACTGGACATTAAAATACGGGTACCTTAGAGAACTGCAACTTGTACATCCACTAGCAGTCCTTTACAGTGGAGTACAAAATATGCATGGTACCACTTCAAAAATAAGAGAGCTTTACCAAACACGGAGTAGAGAATGCTGCTGGTGCTGCTTCTCTGGACATCGGGTGGGAAAGGACTGTTCTTGTCATCCCAGTCAGATGTATCCTCTGGCATCTCTAAACCAATGATGGTGGATGCTAGGGAGAGGTAATGAACAGGGTATGCTGCATTTATTCCAGCCTGGGTATGGTTTATAAGCTGTGCTTGGTGTACGGGCTCATCTACTTGCATCACTCTAGATCAGTGGGAAGTTGCCCTTTTTGGCAGGAGTGCCACAAGATAATCCCTGCACCCTCTGCAAGTCCAATCCCTTTCCCCTGCCTGAGGTGCTTCTCTGTTTTCTTCTCTCTGCCCTATCTGACTTGGTGCTTCCTGTTCCCTCTCCGATCTCTCACATACAGAAGATGCCTATTCCACTTGTGGCATACATACCAGTGGTTAGCCACCTCTACTCTAGATCTAATCTGTTCAATGTTCTCCCTCTAAAACACCCACTTCTGCCACTGTCCAGACCTAGCAGACTGAGTATGGCACTACTTATGTTCTTGAGCTCTTGGAAACACTGTCAAACTGTTCAGATGCTGAGAGCTTCTTTAAAAAAAAAAAAAAAAAAGATAAAAAGTGCCTTATGCCTGAATAATGATATTTCTTTTAAAAGATCCTCTAGGAATGCCACATGGGTTTAGCTGCCATGTTAAGGAGCATGGATTTTGGAGGCTGCATAGATGATCAGTTACAGTTTGGGCCTGTGATCTGATTTGTCCTCTTCGTTCTTTTTAACATTCATGTGGAAGAGGCTTGTTTCACTTTTCTTTCCTGCTGTGTTCTGAATCCCCACCCACTGTCCCCCCCCTCCACCCTTGCAAAAAGTGCACAAGTTGCATCATAAGTGTAAAGGTCACTGCATTGGGTGGTGCTGCCTTTGAACTGATTAGAAGCCTCTATGGTATTACAGCTGGTGTCTTAATAGCTTTTAATGTGTATATGTTGGCTTGGGACTAGTTCTAGGTGGTTTCTGTGCCAATCAGTTTAAATTCTGTAGAGTTGGAGCTGTGATGTGTGGCAGGCAGGGCTTGGAGAGGCCAGGAACTAATCAAATGAGGAAGATGGCAGCTTGAACCCATTGTAATCCAGCACTATTTCATTGGTCTCCACCAAACAAGGAGGGCCATCAAGCCACCTAATGACTTGTTCCAAAGTTCCTGTTTGCCACACCCTTTACTGTGAAGTAAATGGAAGCATACAATGACAGTCTACTTGTCTACCTGGTTTGTCCTTAAATTGTAAGCTCCCTAAAGCAAGGGTTGTCCCTTTTTGGGATGCATTTACTAAGGTACTGGCACCCCCCAACCAGTAATAACAATAATGTATCAACTCTACCTTCAAGGACTACCATTTATTTGCCTTCATAGGAAATTCAGACAGAAGTAAATATTGAACTTACACACTAAATGATGTTCTTCTGTTGCTTTCAGTAACGTAGTGAGACAAGTATGGCAGTGTTAGGAGTCCTCACATTTCCTTGACTGCATTCATTCCAGTCTGCATGTGATACATAAGCTGTGCTTAGTATATGGGTTCATCTAATCAAGCATCCAAACTGATTCTTAGATCACTCTGTTTCCAGTCTTCTTGATATTGAGGTCAATATGGGACACTGTGCAAGATCTTATGTACCAAATCATGGTGCCACAGAGCACTTAGGTTCTCCTAAGGAGTCCTGTTGTGTGGCTTGTTCCTCATCTCAAAGGACCATGTTCCTGTGAGATACTGTAAGGTTTGTTTGTTGTTCCTTGAGAGGAGCATGTTATATGTCTGGCAGAAGACTTTCCAAATAGAAATTTAAAATGTTGAATTTGATTGTAAAAAGCCGTAATGATTTTAGATTCTGGCAACCTGAGAGGTCACCTCTAACTCCCCCTCTCCCCCCACCCCACCCCCCAAAAAAAACAAAAAACCTTGCATTTTTGCTCACTGTAATTTCTTAAATCGGAATCCCTTCCGCAGTTCAAACCAAAAGGAATTGCTGACAGAACTTCTGCCCCTTCTTTGTCCAACAGAGGCTACGTTTGTAGACTTCTGCAAGGCTTGCTTTCCTTTCAAGGTCCCTTCCTGATGGGGTGAAGTTGGAAGCACTTCCAATTATTTGGTTTGTGTTTTGAGGTTCTGAAATGAGTGGGCTATTTTTGCTGTTTGTAGAGTGGCTGTGGCCATAAATTCCATCTCTTATGGGTGATACGCCCGTTCTCTTGACAAAACTCTTCAAATACCTGAGAGCTAGATGGCTGCTTTAAATGCTTCCCTAAATAAAACTACTGAGGTGGTATGATCTCACAAAGTTTTCTCTTTTGTTACTGTTACAGTGACAGCTATATTGTACGAGTCAAAGCTGTGGTTATGACCCGAGATGACTCCAGTGGGGGCTGGTTACCGCAAGAAGGAGGCGGTCTCAGTAGAGTTGGCGTCTGCAAGGTCATGTACCCGGAGGGCAATGGAAGAAGTAGATTTCTAATCCATGGTGAAAGGCAAAGAGACAAACTGGTAATGGAACCTAATTCAATTTATGTTTGTTTAATTAAGAGAATTACCCCCAAAATCAAACACTTCTGTGTTTCATATTGGTGTTTTTCTTTTCTTTTTTTTCTTTTTGTCCAATTCAGCATTGCTTAAAGTAACCCCATCCTCAAATGAATACTAAACTGTAATTGGTTGTTTTGTTATCCCCTATAAATAGCAGTTAAATGTTCTGTGTCCATTTGGAAAGGCCCCTTTTAATTCCTTAAAAAAAAAAAAAAAAAATGAAACTGACACATTTATTTTTTTGAAGATCTAACAAGAGTGTGTGAGAAGTGAACTGAAGTGTAAAGAATCCATGAAGCCGGTGGCATTGTACCGAGTAATGCAATGCAAGCCTTTAAAAACTGCAATGAATTATTTATGCTGCATGCTATTCAAGGTTTGCACTAGTAGAATAAGAATGCGAGGACAAGTTGTCTTTTAAGAAATGACACTCAGTTCCTTCCAATGGTCTTTTTAGATCAGCAGCTTTGTTCCAATCCTGCAGAAAAAACAAATGCTTTACATTCAAATGGGAGCTAAAGAAGTGAGAGAATATTGTCGTTTCCAGTTGCATCTACATATTTTCTTATTCCTCCTAATATCTGACAGTGTGGTTAGCTAGCTTAAAAAAAACTTTGCAAACTGGTATGGTGTAGATTGATGCAGCTAGTGTTTGAGTACAAGCTTAATTAATAAAATTAAGTGATTATATAATTTGGCCTTAAAGTTCCCTCACTGATGATAAGACTGGCACTTTTTAAATCTTGTAGTTTCACTTATAGCTGCTTTTGACAAAAAATTCTATTGGAAGATATGCTTAGTGTAACTCAGAGTGACAGATTCGTAAGTGGCTTGTTCTATGTTTAGAAAAGAGGAAATTCTGGTCTGTACTAAAATCTTGCCCTTCATGTACAAATGTAACCTTCCCTTTGTGCTTAAACTTTTTAGGTGGTATTGGAATGCTTTGTAAAAAAGGACTTGATCTACACTAAAGCAAATCCTATATTTCATCACTGGAAGGTTGACAACAGGAAGTTTGGGCTCACTTTTCAAAGCCCTGCTGATGCACGAGCATTTGATAGAGGAGTGAGGAAAGCAATTGAAGACCTCACTGAAGGTACTGGAGCACATATCAGCATTCTGTTTCTTTCTTTCAAGAGGAGGGGTTACACAGCCGGACCTCAAACTTGACTTGAATGCATTTCTCACATTTCTTGCTGCAGTGTCAACCAGTTAGCCTTTAAAATAAGTTTAGTTCTTGTTCAATAGAGAATTAGGTTAGTAGTCCCTTGGGGAAGGAACAATGCAAATGCTTTTTCAGTGCCCCACCTTATCTAGCTTGGTCCACCAAGACCTAAACTATTACAGTGCATTTCTTACGCCTAGGGACCTACAAAATTCACGATTTCGTGGATTCCATGAAATCCATCTTTGCCTATGAAATCCAGGCAATGCCCAGAAAAAAGGGGGTGGGAAACCCAAGGAAAAGAAAATGCTGGCTTCTCAGAGGGAGCCAGCAGTCCTCAGCACCGCATCAACCCGGCAGGGCAGGGAAGAGAGTCTACCTACTTGAAGGGCTGTGGGCAAGATGGCTGCTGCCCCCTTCCCTTACCGATGATTGGCTGTGAGGGATGCCTGAACTATGGCCCTGTCTCTCCCCACCAGGCGGTGAGGGGTAGAGCTGCATGACAGACAGCCCTTGCAGACAATCGGTGGCAAGGGTCGGGACCACTGGAGCCCCTCTGCCATGGGGCTTTGCTGTGCTCCACCCACAAAATGGCTGCCTGGGCCAGCGCTCTGCCTGCAAAATCAGGGGGCAGCCTCCATGCCTTGGGTATCTACTTATAGGTCTAACTAATTAGCAACCCCCCAAAAAAAGCCCTAAAAACTGTTTCATAACTTGTCATTTGGGTCACTTTTCTTCCCTGCAACAAAAAAGCTGTTTGTTTGTATGTTGCAAAAATTGTTTGCTTTATGAGTTTTCTTATAGACTTGAATAAATAACATTTTCTTTTTATGATAATTGGTTTTTTGCTTCTACTTAGATGGAGAACTATAGTGCTTAAGGACTTTATTTTTGGTGTTTTTTTTTTAATTCAATCATGATTGTAAGTTAATTTCCCACACTTTGAAGTGGTTATGAAACTCTTCCTTTTTTGCATTGCTTTAATCAAACTTGAATCAAAAAAAAGTGTGTGTGTGTGTGTGTGTGTGTGTGTGTGTGTGTGTGTGTGTGTGTGTGTGTGTGTGTGTGTGTGTGTGTGTGTGTGTGTGTGTATATATATATATCTGTCATTTTGTAATTCCATCCCTTTATTTTGTTTCAATGAAAAATAATCCTTCAGGGTGGTGTTTTGGTCTTTAGTTATTTGTTTTGTTTACTTTGGTTTTATGACCACAGCATTGTATATACAGGTTTTCCTGCTCATAGAGTTGTCATGGGGGTTTTTTATTTCCCTTCCGCTCATCTTTGAAGTGTGCGTGCACACACGCACACTTTTTTCTCACATACAACATGCATCTTTTGCCCCCAAATCAGCCCCCTCAGTACAGTGTGTGTGTTTGATCAGGAACAGTAAAGTGTAGTACTGTCATAGTCTTGCTTACTGCCCTTTCAAGGGTCTGGGGCCTAGCCTTGTGTGTCTTAGAGTAAGTCCTCCTGGAGACCATGTCCAGGCAGTATGGTATCCCAGGAGACCGTTTGGGTGAAGCAGCTGACACCCTGAACCTCTTGGTGCCATGCTTCTTCAACACGGTGCTCCCAGGAGGACTTAGTCACACAGTTGGCTGTGACTCTGGAAACCATCTGGTTTTTTTCCTACATTTTGCCTTCCAAAAATATGGTGCTTATTTTATTTGAGGACATGTATGTGAAAAACTATGGTGTTGAGTGTTGTTTTGTTTTTGTGGATATTTGCTCTGAAAGCTTGGTATGTTATGTTTTTGGTTCTTAATTGGTGAATGCTTTCAGCTGCCCTCACTATTAATATATGGCACTCAACTTCCTGACCATGTGTTTTTTAGGCCCTTTACAGCTCCTTGCTAAGTTTATCTTTGTTGCCAAACCAGAGGGGAGTGTACAAGCATTCATTTTTGCAAGAGACTTTCTCTCACCAGGGATATTTTCCAGGCTGACACCTGGAAGATCTTTCCCCTGGAAGGGAATATGTTTTCCCCAGGGAGAAATTTGAATGGACGCTTTCATGATCATAGTTTCTACTAGGAAAGCAAGGATTCTCTCAGTAGAAACATAATTCCTGCACGTGGCTAGTGACAGTCAGAGCTAATACTACTCCCATATTTTTGAATTGTTCCTTTTTCATGTTTGCCTAACTTAAACCATAAGCTCTTTAGGTGTTACATGTGGTATCTTATGTAATTAGTGCAACACATTCATGCTGGTGCCCAATATGTTTATAATGCACATACCCTCTATTTAAGGGAGATTGTGGTTAAATAGTATCACTCACATGCACTATTCCCTAATTTGAGATGTACTGAAACAAGTCAAATTCAGGAGTCACATGTAAATTACTTAGTGTTGCTATGTTTTAGGAAATGTTCAAAATCAGTGCTGTCTGTATTTATGACGTTAACAGAACAGACTGATTCTGTTGAGTGCATTTTTATTTAACTTCCAGATTAAAACTAATAACTAGTGTTCTCTCTCTCTGTCTCTCCCTGTCTCTTTCTGTACATGTATATGTGCATGCAAACGTGTGTGTAGACGATAGTGAAGTTTGAATTTGTTTCGCTGTCATTCAGTGCTATCTGTTAAATCTGGTCATATTATCACAATCAAGAAGATGTATGTGAAGCTTCATTATATTAAATAACTCATTTTTAGAAATAAAACTTAACACTTAGCTTATTTCCTGAAATACTACGTAGGACTTTTGTCATTTTGCTATCACAGTAATATCTTCAGCTCTATAAGCATGGAGGGGTAGAGTTTCTACCTAGCATACTCAAGGTATAATACCCTTATGTTTTGGAGGAAATGCAGTTTTCACCTCCTAACTTTAATTAATAATCAACTTATGGTGTATTAACACACCAAAGTTAAAATCACTGTTTTAAAATCTGTTTTCAGAATTAAGGTAATTCATTGCTTACCACAGTACATTATCAAGTCTTAAATAGGTAACTAAAGAATCAGAATTCAAACAGTAACAGTACAAGTTTGTTTTGAGAGAGTCTTGCTAGAAGTTATTCTGTGATTATCAGGGTTCAGTAGTAGCTGTATGAGTATGTATATTTAAAAGCTTGAATATTGTTGTGTCAGTTTGAAATTAATAAAATGTTAAATAAACTTAAAGCTTCCTGGATGCAGTTTACTAATTATTGGATAGATTCCTAATGGTTACTGCAGGGTTAATGAGAAGAGCTACACCTCAATTTTTTTCTGCTTTTGTTCTTACATATATTCCCTCTTCAATGTTTTGCTTAGATGGGGGGAGGGAAATGGAAGGAAAGGGACAAATATGAGACAAATAGCGTATAAGGCAAAAAACCCTTCAGTGTAGTTAGTTGCTCTGTGAACCACAAAGAAAGCTCTTTATCTAATCTGAGCTTTATTTTGTAAGTGAAAGCATTAAGTTTTTCTGAATTTGGGACCAGATCAGTTGGTGTGATTCACTGAAGCTCCACTTAATGACTTTAAGTAAAGGTCTAGCCCTGAATGTTTATTTAGTGGCCTGCTTTATCACAATTTGGACTCATCTATACGTGGCCGTGCAGCTCTTTTGTTACTGTGCCGTCACTTAGTAATTCCTTTTGGAAGTACTAAAAGATGGTGCAGTAACAGCGCATACTGCGCCTTGTAGCGGCCAAAAATAACTGTGTGGCCAATGTCACCACAGCAACGCGCTATAATGAGGGAGCACGTTGCTACAACAGCATAGTGGCGGCATCACGGTTTTTGCCAACGGACGCTACGGTGCCATAGTGTCTTGTAGAGACTTACCCTTTGAAAAGTAAAATGGTATATAATCAGGAGTGCTACTTAAAGCTCTACCATCCTGAAATAGGATTGGTTACTGCAGCATCATTTTAAGAAACCTTCTGAATATCACCTAACACCTAGCAAAAGAGAGAATTTTTGTTCTTTCTTTACTAATTTGGAAACACCTGGTAACTTCATGTTGTATCAGTCTAGTTCACCTGAAAAATAGGTATTCAGAATATGCATAATGTGTATTAAAAAGTCAGAGTCCAGATAGCCAGTAGTTTAATATAAAAAAAAAATCTTATTTGAAAATTGTTTTTTTTTTCTTAGGATCAACTACTTCCTCTTCAACAATCCACAATGAAGCTGAGGTTGGTGATGATGATGTCTTTACAGTAAGTAGAGTTCATTTGAAGTTCTTATGTTTTAGCACTGTGGCGCACCTAGACAAGAAGGATCCTTTTAACATTATGAAATGGCTTCCAGCCTGCAACTTTAGTCAACAAATGACTTTTTTTTTTTTTTAACATCTGTGAGTGATACATCTCTGTTAACTTCTTGCTCCCTCTACCCCAAAGAAAATTTGGCTTTCTAAATGCTGCCCGTTACCAGCAGTATAGTCTTGGAACATTTGTAGAGCAAATGTTTAGTCTTTCAGAGACAGGCAAGCAAATAATGCCCCCTCTTCCCTCAACTGCCAACAGAAATTAAGTTTTCAAATGACTTGGCTGAAGAGGTGTTCATGCCAATATTGTTTTATCTTTCTGCAAGCTTTAGAGGAGCTGAGTTGTTACTAGTGCACACTTTCCATAGGAAAGAAGTGAAATTAATTATATGACTATCTGCAGAAGCCAAATTTTAGTGTAAACAGGAGCATCAGGAGTACATACAAGTTTATTTGGATCAAGAAATGAACAGGAATATATGATCTACCTGACTAACAATTAAATAATAAACTGCCCAAGATTCCCTATTTTGTATTGTTTACATCTAGTTTGTGGCAGCATCTAAAATGTGTTTGGAGTTTTTCCCAAAAACACAGGAAGAAATTGTCGCATGCCCTTTCTTACAGCGAAAAAATGTGAATGCATGAGATGAAACTGCAATCTGATCATGGATATTCTGTGAGCAGAGAAGCAAAATTAATCAAAGAAAGTATTCATTGTGAATTATTTGCTCGGCTCCAATCTCTCTCATACTCTCCCCTCCCCCCCCCACACGTTCATTGCATCTTGTGTAAATGCACTCTTTGTCATAAGACACTAGCGGGTTGGGTAATGGGGAAGTTAAAAGGAGAATATATTCAAAATCTAAAGGTAAAAGTAGCAAATGTCCTTTGACACAGATGTACTTTGCCACTGCATTTCATAGGCATGAAAATATTTAATTGATTCCTCGTTTCAAAAACAAAAAACATGTATTACTTTTCTCAGCACATCTGGGATAACTGAGGGTTTGAGCAGGAAACATTCAGTCAAATCCTGTGAATGTAAGGGGGTGGGGGAAAGACCCTCAGTGGAAAGGTGGTATGAGATGAATTTTGTTGCATTCCCATTAGATGATCAGCGTGGTGTGGGTCTGGACAGGTTTCCTGTTGAGTTTTGACCAGATCCTCTTGACAGTTGGCATGTTGTTCGCATCTGTTCTTTTGTCACAGTTCTGAGAGACAAACAACAGCAGGCAGGGTTAAAAGGTGACTTCCTGTGCTCCAGAGCAAAACTATCATTAGCAGCTGCTTCCCAGCTACCTGCCAGAAGTGATTTATAGAATCCGAGATGGGAGAGAGGCAGCCTCCTTGGAGCCAGAATGGCTTGCTGTTTAGTAGTGCTTAACCAAAAGTTACAGGAGCTGTGCAAGCAATGTTCTGGTAGGATTTGAAATGTATACCCGTTTCCAGGTTTGGGTGCTGCTTTAAAGCATTTTGTTGTAAAGCAGATTTAATCAAAACCTGTGGTGTGTGTGTTTGTGGTATATACATCCTCCTTGTTGGCTGTAGTAGAGGCACTGTAGTATTTACATTAATTTTAAACAACTTTTAAGAAATATAAGCTCAGTGAGAAATACAGAAAACATTTAAACGTGTTTTTCTTATAAAGCAGGGTTTGGGGGTTTTTTTTAGGGGACTAAACGCACCCAATCAAATAACTGAGGCCTAAAAATGCCCATGTGTCGGTTTTTTTTGTTTTTTTTTTGTTTTGTTTTGTTTTCTAGGCTTATTTCTTTTCTTCTCTCCATAAAAATTGGGTTTGAGGCCATGTTTAGGTTCTAATTGAATATAAAGTTAGGGAGCTTTGATTTCTACAAGTGAACAAAGTGTTGGCTGTAGTAAATGTTGTTTGAATTAGGAAAGCTGGGTAAACCATGCACCAGCTGCATTAATAGGACTTAGGCTCCTGTGAGTCAAGTTAAAAGCCAGACCTGAAAAATATATTTTTCCACTTGACACCAGTGAGGTGACAAATATTAGGAGGCATCTATACAAATACCTTCTACACAGCGATAGGATACTGGTATGGGCCAGGAGATGAGACACCTTGGTGTTAGGCTGCTTAATGAAGTTAGTATGCAAATAGTTCAGACTTAGCTGTAATTAGCACCCAGTTAGGATGAACAGTGAAAGTTCACACCACAGGGTCTTCCGTTTTCTTCTGCCTGGCAGAACTCTCAACAAGGCAGTGTGTTGATTTATGTACTAAAAGCAAGGTTGCCAAGTCTGTGTTGCTAAAGACCTGGTCCGACTTTTCCCCAGCTGCAGGTGGCCGCACGTTTAGTTGTCCTTTGCATGCATGAGCCACTCTGTTAACCATAATTTGTATGTAGTATAAGATGTGGTATTTGCAAAGCAGGGAAACACCCCTATCAGATGATAACTTGTCTTCTCCCCTCCACTGCTCAAGCCTTTACTTCAGCATTCATTATGTTGCTCCCTCAGTAAATTAGCAGATGAGGTGGACACAAGATGTTCAGGGTGTCCTCTTTGGTCAACCAGCTTTGTGAAAAGACTCAAGCTCAGTCTCTCAGTATTTTTAAACTGCTTTGGGCTGCTGATTTATGGCTTAACTGGGAGCCCTGCCATGCTAAAGTAAAGTTTTTGTTTTTTTGATGGGTTTTTTTGGTGGGGTAAAGTTGCTTTTTGGTTACTTTGTGTTGTTTTTGGTTTTTGTTTTTCCTTACCGTCTTTGCCCTTTAATCAAATTGGAAAAGGTTGAGCAAAAATAATCTTTGTTTGCAGTTGTGCTTTTTTTTTTTTGCATGTCACAGTGACTTGTGTGTGTATATAGTGCTTTTTTATTGTTCTTGGCCACCAGCAGGACACCATCCGTATTCTTGTGTTATGGTCCTGTCTCTTATGCGCGCACACACCCAATCACTGCAATGGTGTTCAGAACAGCAGTGTTGCTGCCCTTGGGGTTTGTGTTCTGCTGTGCTAGAAGATGACAGATTTTTTTTCTTTGTATTATTTGTTTTACAATACATAAATGCATACAGAATTCTTAGGTGTACTTAAATGACCTAGGAGCCAGGCACTTGAGCATTTCTGGAAATCCAAACCATAAGTGTCCTCCACTTTCACTCCACCCACTTACAGCCTTAAACCAAATTATTTTTGCATATTCTGAGGATGTTTCTATTAGTAAAAAACCCAATGTAGTGTAAAAACGGATTGTGCCAGTGCAGCTTGCATTGGTTTGCAGTGTCTGCACTGCTACAGTGCGGCATTTCAAATTGGTATAATTAAACTACTGGAAACTCATCAGGTTTTAGTACTTGTCTATACTGATCCTGCTAATGGTTACCACCTGGTATAGAACTTTGATGTTCTCCATAGTCCTGTTTACTTCAGTAGGCCAGTATTAGTTGGTAAGTACTTGGCCTGGTAGTAAATGTTGGGAAATAAGCTCTGTAGTTGTTAATTTGATAAGTCTTCCTTTCCTTCTCCTTCCCTGAATGGCATACCTAACAGGACAAAAAAAAAAAAAAAAAAAAA
>NW_017729022.1:179583021-179584906 GCF_001723915.1 Gavialis gangeticus
AACCAAAAAAAAAAAAAAAAAAAAAAAAAAAAAAAGACCCACAAAAAACTATGAGCAACAAAAGTGACTGGCTTGAAACTATTATTAAAAGGCAAAGATTGTACGGGAAAAAAACAAACTAAAATGCTTGTTTTAAAGCTAAAAACCTTCATTTAGGAGTCTTAACAATATGTAATGGTATAACTTTATTCCAGACGCTTGCTAGAATCCATAAATGTTTTCCATATGTTTGCAAATAATTTTTTCCTGTCCTATATATTATAAATCGTGCTCTAGAGAGATGCAATCTGAGTAAGGCTGGCCATCCATTCTGTCCGTTGGGGAACGCACTGTCTTTCCAAATATTTGAGATTATTCTGTTTGCCTCCACTAATAAACTGTATCCAGACTAACTTACTTGATTTAAACAATCAATTAAGACATACCAGTTAATCAAGATTCAGTATATTCTGGACTCATCAGACTTTGAATTTGCAGCAGAATTTACCTCTTGCTGCAGAGTTATTCTGTCAAATCCAAGTTTTCACAGTTTTTTCTTGGTGGTGGGATTTTTTGTTTTAATATTGTATATGATCGGGAAGTGAAAAATAAGAGTTAAATTGAGCAGATGAACTCTTCTTGAGTCTATGCAGAGCCTGAAACAAAAACTGAGCAGCATATATAACCCACTGGGAAGAATGACATTGTGACCGTTTTAGCGGGAAGATTGACCTCTAATGGGTTTCTTCTATAAATCTAGAGCATCTTTTGCATCCGTCTTGCTGCCAGTGGCAAAAAAACCTCTCTAGGTTTCCCCTTGACAACTTACCACAGCACAGTTCTGTGTTGTAACGTGAAGCATCATTGTGAACCCACCTAACCTTTTTCATTTTTAGCATGGCAATACATGATAGTTATTTTGCTCACAGACTCTTAACACATCCCACAACAGTGTCCATTTTGGTTTAATCAAAAATCCACAATTTTTATTAAAATGAAACTGATGCAGTATGTGCAGTTTCCTATGCTGGAGTGCCACAGAATCTGTAATTGAGAGAGGAAGGATGATTGTTCCTAGGGTTCCGTTCATTGTTCCTCACAGACTTCCTGTAGCTAAGTAACTTATTTTCTGTGTGCCTCGGTTCCCCACCTGTAAAATGGGAATGACAGTATTTTCTTACCTCTTAGTTGTTGCAAGCTTTGAGGATTATGAAGGGGGAGAGGCATACAGTTTCCATAGATAGGATCCTTCTTTTAGACGATAGGTCCAGCCTGTCACAAAATAACCTGCAAAACATGTTTAGTATATTGAAACTTTTGTTGAATTAGCCATGAACTGTATGTTCAGAACATTTCTTTTCTCCCTAGCATGTTCCTCATCCTGAACATCTACAAGCATCCACAGGCTGCAGGATTTGGGGACTTTGTGGATGTGGCGGGGGTTTGTTTGTTTTGTTTTGGTGTTTTGTTTTTTTTATAGTGGGTCAGATGTTAACGATGCAACCTCTCTTCCTTCACATTACATTAAGAAATAAACATATTTCTTCCCACTGCCTTCCCATTAAACCGTTTCCCTGCTTTCATCTCCCATTTGGGTCTCAAGTGTATAACAGCCCCACTATTAATGTTCACAAGATTTATCTATATTAGATAAAGAGTTAATCTGAGTTTTCTTCTAGTTTGGCCATTTTGCACCCAGGTGGTTCCTGTAAGGAACCACTACAGTTTTTTGGTTTTGTTTTTTTTGTTTAAACAACTGCAGAAATTCTTTAGTAAGTTCTTATTAATCATGAGATTTTAGATAGAGGCTATTCTATCTGGCCCACAGGGCCCCTAAAAAATTTAGAAAATTCATATTTCTCTGTCCTTGGCTCCTGTGTTTAAAAAAAAAAAAAAAAAAAAAAAA
>NW_017729022.1:179585667-179586116 GCF_001723915.1 Gavialis gangeticus
CCTTGTAACCTGGCCCCACTGCCAGCCTGGGCCCCGCACCGGCTCCAAGCTCGCCTGCCGGGGCTACGCATGGCAACAGCAGCTGCGGCCCCCCGCTTGCCATGCCAGGCAGTGTTTGCCACTGCTGCCTGTGGGCTGCCCAGCACACACTCCAGCATGCAGGGGGGGTGCAGCTGCCGCTGCCGCGCACAGGCCCGACAGGCGAGCCTGGAGCCAGCATGGATCCCAGGCTGGCAGCAGGGGCAGGCTACAAGGTGGTGCTGAGCGCAGGGAAAAGTGGCCCCTCGCTCGCCCTGTGGCTGGTGCCCCATGCTGTATCCACTTGCAGCCCACGTGGGGCTGCCTGTGCCTGCTCCAGACAACCCTGCGTGAGCTGTGAGCGACTGCAGCAGGGAGAGCCAGCTATGGGGCAGATGAGGGGCTGCTTTTCCCCGTGCTCAGCACCAGCT
>NW_017729022.1:179586314-179588610 GCF_001723915.1 Gavialis gangeticus
CAGGGTCCCAGCCGGCAGGGGCTCTATGGAGCCGGGCCAGCTCCCCTCTCTCCCTGCTGGTGCAGCCCAGCCCAGCTCCACAGACCTCTGCCAGCCTGTGCCCTGTTTTGGGCCCCCCTTGAGCTGGCCCTGGGACATGGGACCAATGTCCCAATGTCTTAGGACCAAAGACATTGGGACATTGGCCCCAAGATGGTGACCAGGGGGTGGGGCACCTATCAAGGGGTGGGGCTACCCATGCAGCCCTTGACAGCTTGCCAAAACTGGGTAAGCAACCCTCTGCTCAAAATAATTGCCCAACCCTGCTCTAGGGCTAAGCAGAGACCAGGGAACAACCACAGCAGCAGAACTTGGTGATATCACTGATATGTTACCTCTGTCTTCCCTGCAGCTCAGCTGCCAACACTATTGGGTTACTGTTGTTCATGTAAGACAAAGAGCTTGGTGCTCCCACCCACCTCCTCTGATGCCTTCTCTTCAGCTTGATTACAAATCATCGCTGCTCCATGTGGGTTGAAAGTACTGTCAAAGAAGAGCAATACCAATCAAAAGAAGAAATTCGGGATAAGATGCTTTGTATTGGTGTGTTTCACCTTAACCCCAAAACATGGAGTTTTCTGTGCACCAGAGTTCAGAACAAGTTCAGCAAACTTTCTGTGTATATATATATATTTTTTTTTTTTTGTGATACCTCTCCTGCCTTGTCACTTTTACATTCAGCTCTGTCTGCATTTGTTCCAATAAGCTGAATATTAAATTTTAACATTTTTTTATAGATTTCATAGACATTAGGGCTGGAAGGGACCTCGGAAGATCGAGTCGAGCCCCCTGCCTGAGGGCCAGGAAGTCAGCTGGGGTCATAGGATCCCAGCAAGATAAGCATCCAAATTTCTCTTGAAGGTGTTCAATGTAGGTGCTTGAACCACCTCCGATGGCAGGCTGTTCCAGACCTCGGGGGCTCGGACAGTAAAGAAATTCTTCCTTAAGTCCAGCCTGAAACGGTCTTGCAGTAGTTTATAAACGTTTGACCTCGTCATCCCTTGGGGTGCTCTGGTGAACAAATGCTCCCCCAGGTACTGGTGGTCACCCCGATTTAAACTTATAGGTGGCCATCAGATCACCCCTGCACTTTTCCAGGCTAAAGAGCCCCATGGCTCTCAGCCTGTCATCGTAAGGTCTGTTTTCCTGACCTCTGATCATACGCATGGCTCTTCTCTGGACTCTCTCAAGCTTCTCCACATCCTTTTTGAATTGTGGAGCCCAAAACTGGATGCAGTACTCCAGCTGTGGCCTCACCAAGGTTCTGGAGCATGCAGCCTCAGCCAGTTCCTGGGCAAACTCCTGGTTAACCTCTTGACTTTGAGTGGGAGGTCTGTAGTAGACTCCCACCATTGTCCCCCCCATGTCATGTTCCCCACAGATTTTAACCCAGAGGGTCTCCAGTCGTCCACCCTGGTTGCTAATATCAGCTTGCAGGAACGTGTAGCTTTCCTTAACATAGAGAGCTACCTCCCTGCCCCTTTTATCTACTTGATCTCTCCTGTACATCTATACCCGTGGTCCAGTCATGGGTGGAGTCCTACCAGGTCTCCGTTATCCCTCTGATGTCGTAATTATCTGTGTTAAGCTGGAGGACGAGTTCCCCAAGCTCCTGGCATTGTGTACAGGCAGGCAAGTGTCCCCTTGGGGGCTCTTGCCTTGCCCACAGATTGTACCAGGCCTGGGGCAGGGGTGGGCTCCCCTAAGTGCCTTGCCTGCGTTATGATTAATGTAATGAGTGTGGATTATCCTCTGCTTAGTAATGATTATTTTTCCTTCTGCTGATGTGAACATATTTGGACTGTTCTGACCTGAATGTTTTTCTCGTGAAAAATTCCTGGTTTGTATACCTAGTTTCATGGAGTCGCGTTTGTGTCTGGGTGGCTGTATAAGTGTTGAATATTAAAGACAAGCTTGACTTTTGTCCTTGTTTCCACACCCCCCCCCAACGCTGCAAATTTTAGCATGATTAGCTAGTCCTTGCTATTCAACTACTAATGGCCAACAGTTAGAAAAAAAAAGTACATGTATAATGTCAGTCAGGAATTAAGTCCCCTTGCTAGTTATATAAAAGAATGAGGTAGGCTGTATATCACGTTGCTGGATGATTCTGAATTTCTTCCTAGTAACTTCTTTAAAAAAAAAAAAAAAGGGGGGGGGGTTGAAAAGGGCTATGTTGAAATGAACCTTTCTGGCAGTACAAATAAGTTTAGACTTTCCTTTTAAAGCAGTTGTTTTCCAACTGGATTGCACATAA
>NW_017729022.1:179593610-179606861 GCF_001723915.1 Gavialis gangeticus
AAAAAGGGGGGGGGTTGAAAAGGGCTATGTTGAAATGAACCTTTCTGGCAGTACAAATAAGTTTAGACTTTCCTTTTAAAGCAGTTGTTTTCCAACTGGATTGCACATAACCCTGAGGTTCTGCAAAGAGACTGGTGGTGATGGTGGAACAGGCTGAGAGCACTGCTGCTGGGCCTGGTTGCCTGGGTTCGTGTCGGCTCACGTGGTCCACGGAGCCTGGGGTAGGGGTTCTGCAGCAGAAGTGACATAAGGGTTCTGTGACTGCAGGAATGTTGCTGTTTTAAAGCATCTGATACCATCCACTGTCAGAGAGCATGGACATGCAGGGTTAGCACTGGTCCACTGCCTTCAAAGTAGCTGCTTACAGTAGGTGCTGTTATAGCACATCACTAGTAGGTGATATGGGAAACTAGTAATACTCTGTTCACATAAAGTAAAGGACTAATCCATGATAAAAGTGATTAGCACTTCATACACTTGTCTTGTCTGCTGGTATAACTTAAACCTGATTTTTGAAGAGGTGACTTTATACTAGGGTGAAGTGACTTGCTCCAGCATAGTTCTATTCTTTGTATGTTCACTCTGCATTTGCCCTGTCTTGAAAGCAGATTACATCATTGTGAATGGTCCTGAGTCCGCATCCAGAGACTGGGTAGATGAATGACAGGTATGATTTAGAGTGGCAGTACCCTTTAATCATTGTATAGGGATAATCGTTCATGTATTTTAGGGTACAAAATACCTTAATTGAATCACACCTTGTAGGTTAGACAGAATAGATCATAAATATTTTATCTGAAATCTTCATAAATATTTAATGAGTAAACTTGTTTGATTCCTTGTAATTTTAACTGATTTTTTTTCTAGTTTACTTACATACCTACGGGAAATTTCAAATTTAGGAAAGGTACTTGTTAGATAAACTTTTAAGTGGGATTTAAGTTTGGGGTTTTTTGCTTTTTTTAATTATGTAAAAACTTTAATTTATTTGTAACCACCAGGCAGTGGGATGAAGCTGCATTTTTGTTTGTAAAGCATAGGAATATAGGATTGGTAATGCTCAGCTCCAGCATGTTCCTTTTATAGTGTCATTTCATCTTAAGGCATTAAAACAGTAACTACAGTTCCTTTTGCACCAAATTGCACTAAGCTTTTGTTCTTGTAACTTTTACCACATGGTTCTGTAGATCTTCTTTTTAAGGTGTGAGTCGACTCTATAGCCAGGATGAGCATGAGCCAGCTCAAGCTGTTGGCATGAACACTGGAGATGTTTTCTGAGGTGATATTTCAGTTATGAGGCCAGATCAGTGGTGACGTGGTAATGCATGAGCTTGTGTGCGCCTAATTTACATGTTGTATTTGCATGACTATGTGGAAATTGGATATGTATGCACAGTCTTCTGATTCTGTCTTTTGAGTCATTGAGGCTTCACATGTACTTTATTATGAGAACTAAAAAGTATTTGCTCTGGGAAAATTCACATAAAAATTAAATTAATGATATACCTTCCTCACTATAGTACCAAGCAAGGGAAATGACCCGTTCCTTCACATAATTGCCTACTTGAAGCTTGTGTCATTTTGGATGTGCTCATGAAGAATGGCAGGTAGCATCTGTTTTTATTGCTGACTTGATAAGAAAATCAGTAGATGGTATGTGTAGCTTATGTACTCTTGACTTCTGGTATCTGGTAATTTATGCATAATTAGAGTGCTAATAGGTTATGTCAAGCTACTTTTACTGTACTAAAGATAAGCAGATTCTCTTGTGTGTAACTCCTTTCTTTAAAAACAGTTTTAAGGTGTGTTTCCTAGCTCTCTGCTATCCCACACCTACTGTAGAAAGGACTGCATGTATAATATTGATGTGTCCCAGAGGAAATAGACTAGGGATCTCTTGCAATTATGTAAGCTTCCTTATAGTTCCTTGCCATAAATTGTAAGCCTTGTGGTACCGTGTGCCAATTAGTCATCATTTTATATTTTGTTTTTCTTTTTATATTATTTAGCTGGCAGCAAGGAGGGGAATTTGGGAGCACTTTTTCTGAGGAGTACTTTTCTCAGCCCCTTGAGCCTTGCAGGTCAAGTTAAATGATGATGGCAACTTAATTTAACAGGCTGAGTGTTTTGATTTTGGACACATTCAAGTATTCTTCAAAGTACCAACTTGCTACTACTGTTCTGACACACAAGATTTCTGAACTGATAAAGTAACTGAAATAAAAATGTCTTCCCTTTCAGTTACAAATTGGCTTGGGCTGTGTGAACGCCATGCTCAAAGTGAATTGAAAAGTCATTTTCAAGCCATAATCTCCTAGTATACGTGAAAATAATCTTGATCTGAATGGATTGCAGCAGAGTTTCAGATTTTCAGAGAACAGCTATTTGGAACTTTCTCTACTTTGAAAAAGCAGTTTCTATGCGTCAGCATATTTAAGTCTTGTGAAGGAAAGTTTGTGCAAGCACTTGCCCTTTTCATTCATCTGTGGATGAACATCTCAGATGTTAACAGCTCCTTGCACTAAAATAGAACAAAATACCTGCAAACTGGAAACACCCTTTCTGGAGGCGGGGTAAAAACAGAAAATAGGCTTTATTCATGCTCCCTCCTCAAGTTTAAATGGAGTCCTGAGCTTAAAGGATGCTTGCTTTAGATTGGGACTTTGTCCTTTTAAAAACTTCAGTAGTTAAAACTTCATGGACAGATGGACAACTGTCATACTCCATGTTTCCCCTTACATGAGACCATTGAATTCAGGCACAGAAGGGAGCATGGTTAGGCAGCAGAGTAATTGCAGGAGTCAACTAGCTGTCTCCAGCCACTTAGCACAAAGCAGATCTGGCAGTCTGGAAAATCTGGCCCTGTATCTCTGTCGTCTTTAAGTTGGTCTATTCTATCGGCTCTCTTAAAATTACTCGGGAGACTTGTGCTTTATCTAAGCTGAAGGGGTGTATTTAAGGATGTGGTATTGGAAGTGCATATATCTTTGCCTTTGTTGGTTTGTTTAAATAGTTACTTGTCTGATTAAGTACAGGGTTTTTATAGTGGTGAAGGGAAGGTTGTGTGAAAGCTTCCTATTTTTATAGTAGTTGAGTGAGAGAGAAATGGATATTGTTTTTCAGTTTGGAGACTTGCATTATATCTGACATGGCAGTGAACTTGTTTAGTTTTATCCTTTTTCGTTTGTCTGGGCTAGGATAAAAGTTGTATTATTTTAAAATGTGTCTGTTAACATTTTGACATTGTGCAGTTATAGATAAGAAAAAGGGTTTTTTTAAATTTGAATGTGTAAACTGGTGGAGCTGAAGGACAAGACCTATTTGGTTTTGTATGAACTGACCAACATGTTAAATACAAACTGTGTTGGATGGACTAGTTCATAAAAAAATAAAATTGGCCAACATTTTTAAAATACACCTTTTTATCCCATTTGAGATGGTCCATTTTGTATATTGCTCCTACAATCTCACACTGCTTGCAGCAAGCAGTCATATATCCTGTAGTTTTGCTTTGTTACTTCTTTTTTTTGCTTATGTGGGCTATGGGGGCAGGAAAACCCTATTTCTAAAATAATTTGTAGATATTCACAGACAATGCATGGTTCAACAATTGGTCAGCTTTTAAAGAACAGGCAAAATAACAAAAAAACTAAGTCCTACTGAAGTAATCCTTGACTGTTATGTGCATGCATTTCAAAGTGAGCTTATTTCAGGGAGTGTGAATGATGGTGTATGGCAGGAAAGAACGGAATAAGTAACCTGCTGCAGCAGTCCCAGGGACTGTAATAGTTACACCTCATAGATATTATGGTTGATTTTACCCAGCATTTTAGTTGGGATTCTTAATCTCTCCTTCAAAATGGTATCTGTATTTGAAGTGCAAACAACTTTTTCTTCAGGATTTTTCAATGTGAAATGCTGAAAAAGTCTCCTCCCACTGTACAAAAGGAAGTAGCTTTTAGGGAACAGATATCTTTATAAACTGCAACCTGTCCTACCACAACAAGGAAAACATGTCACTGGTTTCCTCTGCTGTGGAGCATGAATTTTAGAATGAACAGAGCTAGTTGGTGGGGGGAAGCAGTGCTCTTCCTCGCTCTGTATTCAGTTCTGCCTTCTGCTCTTGAAGGTGACACACTGAGCAGGCCTAGCTCAGCATGTAAACATGGTTTGAAAGAGAGGCAGCCTTGGCAGCCTGACAAGGAGATGATTGACAACTTCCTGTTACCACAGTAAAAAGGATTAGGGAATTGCCTTTCAATGTCTAACACAACAATGTTAGTGAGGCCTGAGGAGAATGCTGGAGGGAAGTGGAATCTGGAATTAGTGGATGAAGCTGTGCTTGGCCACGGTGTCCTGGCCTCTATAATTTAAAGGGGGAAAATATTTGCCTCCCGGTGCTGACTTGGACCATCTGTCTTAGTGGTGACAGGAAGAGGGTTGAATCAGAACCACAGGGCAAATGACAATCTAACCACTACTTTTCAGGAGTGAGGCTATAATTTCCACATGCTATTTAAACATAGACAAATCTGGTTTGAATCCCGTTGTCTCTTGTAACTACTAGAAAACATGGAGAAATTTTAGTTTGCTTAGAATGGACATGTGAGCTTTGTTAAACGAACCATAATTTTGTTTTACCCTTTCAAATGTTTTTCAGAAGGTTCTTAAAAGGGGGGAGAGAGAGACTGCAGCATTTCAGTAAAATGAAACAGTGAATGTAAAACAAATCAAAACTCGGGGAAGAAGTGATCTCTTTTATTAGACCAACTTGGTATTTGCAAACTTATTTTATTTTATTTACATCATTGTTTGCATATTTGTTTGCAAATATCAAGTTGGTCGAATAAAAGAGATCACAAGTTTTGATTCCTTTTGCCTCTTGACCAATATGGCTACAACCTGGATACCTGACACAATGAATGTAGGGCTTTTTGCTTTGTTCTTTTCATGGGCCTTCAACAAAAGTCTTTTAAAATACCCGCTTTTTAATGCAAGTGACCAAGACAGTGGAAGACAGTTATTGCAATATTTCTTGATGATCAGTTTCTTTCCATAGACACATTGCTCATAGCAAAATAAAAACATTCCATTGGTTATTTAAGTGTAGGGGGTTGAAAATTTAACTCTGCATAGCATGGAAATACATTATAAGTGACTGCTTCTAATAGTCCTCTTCCCTTCACCCACCTGTTTTGTGTGGTTAGGCAAGGACCTGATTTCCTTGCATCTTGTAAATGTTTTATGAAAATTAAATCGGAAGCGATTATAGTAAGCAGTTGCTTCATCCTCCCCTGCTTATATCTGCAAAAAGAGAAGCTGGTAATAAATAAATGGTTCTGCATTTTTCAACAAAGCTTGACATATTTGCAAGGCATGCACCGGGAGCATTTTAAAAGTTTGCATCAGCTGTTAAGTTCTATTTTGGTGATGGATTCCAACTAAAATAATGTGGATGGTCATAACTGTGAATAAATGACCCCTAACTGACTTCTTTAAATATCAACTCAGTCTGCTATGGGAAAACTACATGTTAGCATTTTTGCCTCTTTTTGTAATTAAGCATGCTATAAGGAACGTGCTTCTGAATGCAGAGGGTGTTGGCTATGTATGCGTTTGAAAAATACAGACTCAAATGTAAAAGTAGATGCAGTTTCTTTTACTTCGGCTAAATTAGTTGTGTTTTAAATTTTAATACTTTTTCTTGGAACACTTTATGCTAAATGCAAGTTGCTACCCAGTGATCAGTTCTATGGAATTATCTAACCTTGCCATAATTATTCGGAGGCAGCACAAAGTTGTTCGCTCATTCTCTGTGTGAGCACTTTTTTTCTGTGTGTACCTTCCTTAATCTGTTCTTCTGACTTGGTAGTGTTGACACAGATTTCTGAAAGGTAAGCCTTTAATCACCATTAAGAGTGCTTGCTCACCTGAATAGGGGATTGTCTGCACTTAAGAGTTGGCTGGCATAGCTGTATTGTAGAAGCAAACACTCCTAGTAGGGACACAGCTTGTGCCAGCAGGCATAATGAATACCAGTTTGTCATACAGAATGAGCTGCACTAGTAAAAGGACTTTTTTTTCTGATTATAACTGCATCTATATTCATTTTTTGCTGGTGTAGCCATCTTGGTTAGGGGTATGACATTTTTTCAGGTTTTTTTTCATACTCCTAGCCCAACATACTTACGCCAACACAGCTTTTTAATTAAACCCAGCCTAGGCTTTGCCAACAATCAACTGTGAAAGAAACAGCTTTGCTGTTCTTGTGATCATTCACACTGGGTTGTTGATTCTACAGATAGTGCTGTAAGCTGTCACCAGAATGCACTTTCAAGGCCTGAAAAGTGTTTGTTCCTATACTAACATACCACTGATGAAGTCTTTAACCCTGATGAAGACATTATGAGGCTCATTACTGTTTCCCTCCTTTCTTCAAGACCGGCTGTTCTTCTTTGCACAAGGGGTTAAGTTAGGCAACCACCAAAAGTTTTGGTTTGGTTTGGTTTTAAGAGGTTGGTGCAGTTTTAGGTATATGTAAAGACCATGCCCCCAAAGAAACTATCCAGTTTGTTAGAAAAGGCAAACCTTGCTGAGATTTTTATCCAGTGCATTTTACTTAGTTTGCTATTCTAATTAAAAGGAACACTGTGAACCTGAACTTCATGGATGCGATTTTCACTTAAGTCCCTTGGCTGCCACTCTGATAAGAGTGAGAGAGCCTTAATCAAGCTATGGTCCACATAAAGGGACTTGTCTTTAGTGCATCCATAATTGATTGATTTAATAATACCAGATGCAGACTTGGAAGCAGTTTTAATAAATACATGATCTTGTACCTAGAATCCTTCTGTTACTTAAGTTTACTTAACACACCACTACCACTGCAGTCTTTCTGGCATTATATATTAGATCCACAAATGTAAACAATGATAACAATAAAACTAACTTGCATTAGACTCTTTATTTTGGTATTTGTCTAAATTGTGAGTAAAAAACCTGCCCAAAACATTTAAGAAATTATAATCCCAATCTTATTTTAGAAATTCCTAACCCAGGGCTCCTGGAACTATGTACAGTCAAGTCTTGTTTGAACTATGCTGAAAGATCATCTTAAATTTGCTTCAGGTGTCTGTACATTGCTAAGGCTGCATTGTGTTGCTCAACATTGAGAGTCAAACTGTGATTTTAAAATGCAAAAGTTTCTTTCTTATACAGCCTTGCTATCAAAGTTATAGAATAATTACCCAGAAAAACTCCTTTCCTTTGCCTTTTTATTATTGACACTTTAAACTAGTTTGTGTTCAAGAAATAAATATGCTTAAGATTTTAAATAAGTTTTTGTAATCTCTTCTTCCTCCTCAAGACCAAATTTTCAAAAGATGTTCAACCTTTTTTTTTACATGGTTAAAAGTTAATTTTAGAAGTGACTTGAAAATACAAGAGTGCAAAAGATGTAGATATTTTTCTTTTCATCTTGGCAAAAAGGAAATGAAGGTTTTATGATACAAAAGGAAGAGAATTTTTTGTGCACATTTGTTTGTTTGGGAGTTTTTTTTCTTCTCAGTGCTACCAAATGAAGGTGAATAAGATTTTTATCATTTCTGGAATATAGCAATCCTATTTGGGGCCTTGGTTTACAAGATTTCAATGAAGAAATTCTGGGAGCGTGACGTGTCATCCAATGATGAAAAGATGATGGCACCCTTGTTGTGCCACTGATGTGCATACATTTCCCATCAATTAAAACATTAAGCCAGAAAGATTGTTTCCAGGATTTCTTACACATGCTGAGACCAGCTTCATACCCAGGAAGTATTTTTTCCATGCTGTTGGCATGTCGATTTTCCTATTTCAGAAGATCCACTTGAATAAGTAGGGTCATGTGAGGGGAAAAAACAGTTTTTACTACTGCCTTCAAGGAAGTGCACCTGGCTTCAGCAGGTTTATTCTTTGTCAGTGGTCTTCACAGATGTCCAGGCAGTTAAAAGTAGCTGTCAGTCAAGAGAAAACCTAGGGGGTGTCCCTTGAATTGTTAGGTCAGTAACCCCTCCTAGCCAGGCTTACTGTTTAAGCAGCCTTTTTTTGGAGAGCAAAGCACAATGAATTACAAATCACAAACCATTGCTCCTGTTTGAGAGAGACACCCATGTGACCCTGCAGCTCCCCCACTGTCCTTAACATTGCTCCTAACACAGGACAGGAGTTAGCACTGTAAGGACACAGGGAGTACATCTACATGTGCAGTTACTGCAGTGCAGTGAATTTCAGTGTGATTTAAGCCAGAGGAAGCTGGTCCCAGGCACAGCATCTACACATGGACTGAGAACAACAGCACTATGAGCAAGAGTGGAGCAGGCCGCTGGCTGGCTGGGCTGACCGGGCACAATTTACGCCCAGTCAGTATCCACGCATGCGTTTCAGCACAGTAAATTACTCCACCACAACATAGTAGTGTTTCTGATAGCGCTATCTTACAGCAGAGTTAGTTAACTTACTGCACCCTAATACCATCACACATGCAAACAGTGATACTTCACTGCAGTGTTAGTCAACTCTGCAGTAAAGCACGTGTGTAGATGTACCCAGGATGTAGCATTTTGCTCTTCAGGCCCTTTTTCTGTTTATTATGGTGGGCCATTGGGATTGACTTGCTGCATGTGGTCCATGGGTATATGTTGTGTGTCCCTCCCTTCTTCCTTCAACATATGCACAGGATTGTGCCTCGGAGCCTAGCCCCTCTACAAAATGCAGCTGCTAGAAGAAGGAAAAGGCCTTGGAGTATTTTCCCTCAGCACTCTGGGTACTGGAAGGGGTACCTCAAGTGGGGGTGAGGAATAACTTGGTTGTGAAAACAAGTTTATTGGCTAGTTTTGCTACTTCTTGCTGACTTTAACTGACAGAGAAATGTGGCTGAGTGCCTCAGTGTATCTCTGTGCTGTTTGAAACAGTGTTACTGTACTGTTCATGCTAAGCATTTGTTGCCTAACAGCCTGGTCTGTAGGATCATTTGAAACTAGATACAATGACATGGCACGGTGCAGTGCTGTGCAGATGCACAAACACAGGCAATGCGTTGGGGGAGGCATATGTCCCCCAGATTTCTGCACCAATGGCAGGGCACCTAGAAGCAGCAGTAGCAGCAGCGTTGAGTTGGGCCCACCATGTCAACCCTTATGCATCATCTATGGAGACAAAGCTAACTACGAACATGGTAGCAGTGGAATTAAAAACAGTATAGCCACGTTGGCAGGCACTGTGCCCAGGCTAATAATAAATCGTGCAACTCAGTATAGCAATATAGCTCAAACTCAGCACTCCCTTTAACACAGCTGCAAGTTCTCCGATTCTGGAGCTAGCCTGAACAAAGTTTGGATATCTCCACACAGTGCTGCCTTGGGTTGTACAGAAATACCCTAAAAGTGTGTATGCTGCTGCCTACAGAAGGAGATAGATAGAACAAATCTCTATTCACCAGTCTCATGCACATGTATGCATTTTCTAGTGCACTTCCCTCCAATATGTTCCTCTAGCTTGTCAGTCTTTATATGCAAATTTCTGAAAGCTAAGCCTTTAATCAGTACTAAAGAGTGCTTACTTGCCTGAATAGGGGCTTGTTGACACTTGTATTAAAAGGGTTGGTCAGTATGTCTTGATCAGCGCTGGTGGAAATACAGCTTATCCTAGCAAAAGTACTGCTGATGAGCATCACAGCTGTTCTGGCATCAAGAATGATACTCATGCCCTTCTCTCCCCACCTCTTTCTAGTATCTTCCTTACTGGGTTTTGATGCATACAAAGGATTACACTTAAGTTTAGGGTATGATGTATTTTGGCACTATGATCAGCAAGTTGGCTTCCCTTTTAGCATACCGACACTCCAAAGTGGAAAGAGGAGAGCAGCTTAAATAGTAACCTGCAGGATGTTTGACTGTTCCAGATGTCTTCCTTCAGAGAGAAGAACTCTCCCACCAGATAAAGGCTTCCATTCCTGTGCTCGGTACATGTGCTCCCAGTCAAATATTGGTGATTCAGGGGATGGGATTGCACAGCACAGGGAAATGAGCTAAGCAGTGTGAAGCAAGAGAGAACTGGTCAGCTAAAGACATTTTGTGCTTTAAAAGGAAAGGAAGAGAAAACAAGAAAAAAGCAGGATGACACAATGAAGATGTCATTTTCTATTTAGGCTATTGTCTTTGTACCTACTGGTTAACATTAACAGCTAATGATGATTTTTTTTAAAACATAATTGTTAAATACTGGGAGAACGGGGGTGGAATTGAATGTATGGCTCAGCACAGAGTTCTCTTGACAGCTAACTTCCTAATATTTTACTCAGTCTAATTTTTAAAGTGATAGACCTCCCTTGGGCAACTATCTTCTGACAAACTGCAGTGTTACATTGGTTCGTATTTTCAAGATGAATCATTGCAGTGTATTCATAGGCATCCTATACATTGCATAACACAAAGCAAAAGCCAGCAGAGGCAATGTTAGCAGGCTAGTTTATTAGCTGTAGGGGAGCAGTCTCTTTTTACATCTGTTTTGATGATGGACACTTATCTCAGGATATTACTCAGACACCTGATTAGCCATTCTTGAGCAACATATGCATTTCAGTGGGAAGCAGACTGTAGTAAATGATTAACGTAATACTCCTCACTAATGACTCTGCTTTTAAAATTTAATGAGTCATTTTTAGCAGAAACTTTTTGAATTCTGAGAATACATAAGTTAACATTCACCTAAAAAAAATAAAGCCTATTGTAATATAGTAGAGATTATTTTGCACCAAGAAACTGGATAACTTTGTATTTTTTTTCCACCACAACCATACATGGTGTATCATATGCATGCTGTCTTGCTGTCTCTCAGAACACGTGCATTCCAGATTCATTCCCACCCCCAGGTTAGCCTACAGTTAACCTGCAACAATCTGCGGGAAGACTGCTAGTGCATTAGCAACAGAAATTGCAGCTCAGATATACTCTATTGCGGTGTAAATACTGTTTAAAAATTGCAGGCCTTGGTCATGTGGGATAAAGAAATAATTATTTCGCTGCACTTTAGCCATTGGTAAGATCTTGTTACACTTTGTTTATGGCATCAGGTTGACTAACCCAAATTGCTAGTACTTCATTTGTAAGTATAGTACTTTCTCTTTGAGAGAATTGTTTACACTTTTGTTGGGAAACTAGTTCAAATTCAACCCTAAATTGTGATTCCATGAAAGCAGAGCATGTTTTAAGGGATTAAATTTCACATCTTTGCTACAGTTTCTGCCATTTACTCTCCGAGATGCTGGACAGATAGCAAGGTGGCACTTCAGCCATCAGCTCACATTTGAGATGCACACATCCTTCCTGGGTCATGAGGCCTCTGGAGGATGTTGGGTGAAATTTGTCACTGTAAAGCTACACTGCCTGTCTGGAGCGTATGCATATGGCATACTTAAGCCATCTTGTATTGTCTATAGATCTAGATCTCCTTGACTTTTAGTACAGTACAGGAATGGCTGGGAGACGGGGGCTGATTGATAGTTGACCGAGTATCTAATAAAGATCTGCAACCAGCCTTCAGTGTTGTTTCTGAGCCACAGTAGAAAGAATGGGGAGCTATTGTCCAGTACCTCTTTCCCTACCTTGTTGGTCAGTCTCAGAAGGTTATGTTGCTATTTGCCTTCTTTAGTGGGGGAGTATTCTGAATGTGAACAAGACAGTGAAGACCGTCAGAGAAAAGACAGAGACAATAGTGTCTTTGGTATGCAGTTTTGTCTCTGTTGCAGTGCACCCAAAGGAGAAACTGTTTGCTTTACTGTAAGTGGGGGAGATCAAGGCATGGGAGGGAGCTTGCTGAATAAGAATCATAGGATCATAGCAAAGTAGAGCTGGAAGGGACCTCACAGGGTCGTCTAGTCCAGCCTCCTGCTCAAGGCAGAATCACTGCTAGTTAAAAGTATCCCAACTGAGAGTCTGTCTAACTTACTCTTCCAGGGGTGGAGATTCCACAGATTCTCTTGAGTAAGCTGTTCCAGTGTTTGACCATCCTGATGGTTAGAAAGTTCCTCCTAATCTCCAACCTATTTTTTTTTCTGGTGCAGCTAGTGTCCATTGTTCCCAGTCTTATCCCCTACCAACATAGAACAGTTTATTTTCTCTCTATAGTCCCCCTTCAGGTATCTGAAGACTTCTTTTCCCTGGACTAAATCAGTGGCACTGAACCTTCTGGCTCTGTGGGCTGGATGAGTGGTGCAAGGTTGGTCCTTGGGCTGGATCCTGGCAGAGGGTGATGACACATGTGGTTGTCTATTGGTGCAATGAAACAGGCGGACTTGACTCGGTGTCCCTGGATCCAGCTATGCGCTAACGTGATCTGGCACAGGGCTCCTCATGGGTCCAAAAATTTGGCAGTGGGGGAACAGAAGTTAACACTACCACTGTTCCCACATCACTGCATTTCCAGATCATTAGAGCGCCCCACAGGCTAGATCTGATCTGCTGGCCTGTGGTTGAGCACCCTGAACTAAATAACGTTATTTCTTTCATCCTGTCCTTGTTAGCCTCCTCTGGACTCTTTCCAATATGTCTACATCCTCCTTAAAGTGTGGGGCCCAAAACTGGGCACAGCACTCAAGGCAAGGCCTACTAATGCTGAATAGAGTGGAAGAATTACATCCCTTGTTTGCAAGTGACGCTCCTATTAATACAGCCCAGGGTACTTTGTGCTTTTTTCCAACAAGATCACACAGTGGCTCATATTCAGCTTATGGTCCACTGTAACCCTCAGATCCTTCTCTGCAGTACTGCAACCTAGCCAGTCTGTATTTGTGCATGTAATTATTATATCCCAAGTGCAGGACTTTGCACTTGTCCTTGCTGAATTTAGTCTGGTCGATTGCAGACCACTTTTCTAGTCTCACAACATCATGGTGTTATCTACAAATTTGCTAACTGTGCTTTCAATCCCATCATCCAAAAAATTAATGAAGATATAAATATTGGACCAAAGCAGAACCCTGGTGAACTCCACTAGATGCCTCCTTCCAACTAGAAGTTGAGTCATTGATGACTATTTGTTGAGCATGATGATCCAGCTGTTTTATGTAGCCATATTACTGTCCGTTCGTCTAGTCTGTATTTCTTTAGCTTGTTAATGAGAATCTCTTGGGGGAGAGTGTCCAAAGCCTTGCTAAAGTCAAGGTACACCACATCAACTCTTCCCGCTTCTCCCCCCCCCCCCCCCCCCCCCCCC
>NW_017729022.1:179607236-179611370 GCF_001723915.1 Gavialis gangeticus
CCCCCCCCCCCCCCCACTTCCCTCCTTGCATCTACAGACCCCATCACCTTTTCATAGAAGGAAATCAGGTTGGTCAAGCATGGTGAATCCATGCTGGCTGTTCCTGATCACCTTGTTCTCCTCTAGGTGCTTCACAATAGATTCCTTGTGGACCTGCTTCATGATCTTTCCAGGTATTGAGGTAAGACTGACTGGTCTGTAATTCCCAGGATCCTCCTTCTTCCTTTTCTTAAAGATGGGCACTATATTTCCCTTTTTCAGAACTGGGAGCTCATCTGACCTCCACAGGTTTTCTCAGAGTGGATAACCTTAGTACTCTAGGGTGCATCCCATCCAACCCTGCTGACTTGAAAGCATCTAGCTTCTCTAACATGTTTTTCTGTTACTCTAGACTGTTTGTCTTCTTTCCTGTCTTTTGCTGCCAACTGCACTCGTCATCCGGTAGCCACACCTATTTGTGAAGACTGAAGTAAAAAAGGCATTAAATACTTCAGCCTTCTCTGTATCATCTATTTTAAAGGAGGGCTTTAAACTAGGTTCCATAGAGGATGGTGACCAAAACCCTCCAAAAACAGAGCCCACAGTCCAGAGGATAAAGGATTCAAAGAAGCAACTTAACTCCAAGAAAGGGCCACAGAGCTACAGGACTGCAACAAGGGGTGCAAAAAGGAAGTGAGTAGGTCTAAATGCAAAATGCATCTGATGCATGTATACAAATGTGAGAAGTATGGGAAATAAACAAGATGAGCTGAAAACTGCAGCCTGTAAAAATAACTATGATCTGATAAGCCTCACAGAAACCTTGTGGAACAGCTCTTATGACTGGAATATCAACACTAAAGGTTACACTCTGTTTCAGAAAGACAGCATTGGAAGAAAAGGTGGTAGATGTCACCATGGATGTCAGAGCATATACACTTATTCTCTGGTTCAAGAGAAAGAGGGCAGCAAAGCAGAATGCATTTGAGTTGAGGTGAAAGATGTGGCCCCAAATAATGCTGGGAATTTAATATAAACCACCAAATCAGGAAAGGAGGTAAATGAGGCACTCTTCAAGCAGGTGACAAATCTATCCAAAAGCTATGGGATGGAACTGATGAGAGACTTTAATTTTCCAGACATCTGCTGGAAGAACAGTGCAGTCAGACATAAAATATCAAGCCAATTCCCAACCTCTGTGGGCCACAACTCCCTGTTCTAGAACATAGAGGGTACAACTAGGGGATCATCTCTCTTGAATCTTGTCTGGACAAATGGGGAAGAACTGGTGGAGGATGGGAAGATGATGGGTAACTTGGGAGGAAGTGATCACAATATGATACAATTCCAGATCTTGAAATGGAGAAAGCATAAGGTCAGCAAAATTAGAATGCTAGACTTCATAAAAGGCAGATTTCATCTGACTCCAGGAGTTAATACTCATTGTGTCATGGGAGGATAGATTGAAGGATAATGGCACCTAGGAGGGCTGGGAGCTTCTAAAGGGCACAATATTGGAAGCCCAATGAGAAACTGTCCCAACACAATAGAAGCACAAGAATAATGGTGAGAGACCAATATGGCTGCACAAGGAGCTTCTAAAATGCTTTAAATACAAAAAGAAAGCATTCAAGCAATGGAAAAATGGGCAGGTCAGCAAGGAAGTGTACCAGGAAATGGCAACAACCTACAGGGACAGAATCAGGAAGGCAAAGATAAAGAATGAGCTGCAGCTAGTAACAAAAGTTAAAGACAAGAAGAGGTTCTCTAAGTATGTTGGCCAGAAAAGAGGAACCAAGGAATCTGTGGGTCTATTGTTTAAAAAAAAAAAAACAAAAAAAAACAGGGGGAACTCCTAACAGAAGATACAAAGGAGGCAGAGCTACTCAACAGCTACTTTGCCCAGTCTTCACCCCCAAAAATACTGTATTTACTCAAATACAAGATGAGCTTTTTTTCTATCCAATCAGCACAGAAGGGAAGCCCCTTGTCTTACATTCGCATACAAGGAAACCTCATAAAATACACTGTCTGTCTTTGAACTGCTGCTAAAAGTAGTATATGCTCAGTAATGGAAACTACCATGAAGTTGATTAAATACACAGCCAACACTGAATGCGACTAAAAAGTACATGGTACATGTGGGACAAACATGCTGATGGGAACCTACCATAAAGATAGGTTTGTGCAACCAGTCTGAGTAAGTGAAGTGGGTAGTACCCACTACATGTAGTCCACCTCAGCACTGATTCTTTTTAAAGTCATGGTGAGCCACTATGTTGCAGAACTTTTACTTCTTCACTCCCACAGCTGAGCTGTGCCTTTCTTATTTCCAATTATTCTTGTTTCTTCACCAACTTTCACACATCACCAAATGAGGCCCCAAACAGTTTACCCAAAAATACTTCTCATCCTCTCTCCGCTTGTCACATATGATTAGCGTGGCCAGACCTTCCATGAGGTAAAGCCAGATAAGTTGCCCAATGCCTCAGCTGCATATACACTTTTTGAGGATCTCAGGACTCATGATGAAAACATCTGGTTCTGGTCATGAGTGGGGAGCTGATTTAGCTCGTGCATTTTTTAAGGGAGGGTATCTGGAGTACACACACATACTGAGCTGTGGGGTCACCAGGGGCGTTTGTACACATGCTTGTGCCACAGTGCCAGGCACTTTTAAAAGCTCCCGGCACTGCAGCGCATCTATTTGTATAAATGGCAAAATGTGCATCAGCTCTGAGAAAATGGTGGCAGTGTGCTTTTGAACTAAAACACATTGAAGGTGTTTTAGTTTAAAAAACGACAACAAAAAAACCACGCACTGACACCATTTTCTCAGTGCTGACAGGCATTTTGCCATTTATATAAATTTATGCAGTGCAGCACCAGGTGTGTCAGCTTGCATGCAGAGCAGACTAGATTAATCGAGTCTTCTCCAACGCGCTGGATTTCCAGCGTGTTGGAGCAGACAAATGCATAAACGTCCTAAAGCTTGAAATGCTGTTGACTGTGGTGGGACCCAGCCCAGTGAACTGTGTGGTAAAATCATGAGCCTTTTAGCTTCAGACTAATATTATGCATAGCTTGTACTCTTAAGTAGATGCTAAAATGCTACTTAAAATTTTGTTTATGGAGTACCTATGCTAAAGCTTGCAACAGTTTCAAAAGTAAAATGTCTCATTTCTGGGTGAACAAAGTCTGTGGGTACTATATGCAAATTGTTATAGCTGTGTATTTCAAGTTGTTTTTTTTCAAAATTTCTTTCTCACTTCCATGTGGCCATGGAGAGCTGGGTCTGATTGTAAGGAGGGAGGAAGGGGCTGCAGGGGGAAGAAGTTGGAGGACACAAAGGGAGCTACCTAATCCCCTAGATTATTTTCCCTGCTGTAGTAATAGAAGGTTGACAAATTCAAGACAAGCCTCCAATAATTATATTCTATACCTGAAAAATTGTCAATCTTTATAAATGTTCTATATATAGAATCTAATAATTGGGAGTCATCTTGTAATCAGGGTCTGTTATTCAAGTAAAGCTTTGAGCAAACTAAGTAAGTATGGGTTGGATGAATAGACTGTAAGGTGGATAGAAAGCTGGCTGGATCATTAGGCTAAACAAGTAGTGATCAATGGCTCAAGGTCTAGTTTGCAGCTGGTTTCAAGTGGAGTGCCCCAGGAGTCGGTCTGGGACCAGTTTTGTTCAATATCTTCATTGACCGTCTGGAAGATGGAATGGAGTGCACCCTCAGCAAATTCGTGAATGACACAAAGCTGGGGAGAGTAGTAGATATGCTGGAGAGTAGGGCTAGGATCCAGAGCAAGCTAGAAAAATAGGAGGATTGAAATAGAAATCTGATGAGGAACAACAAGGACAAATGCAAAGTCCTACACCAAGGACAGAAGAATCCCATGCATCACTACAGGCTTGGGACTAACTGGCTAAGCAGCAGCTCTGCAGAAAAGATCCTGGGGTTACAGTGGACAAGAAGCTAAATATGATTCAACAGTGTGCCCTTATTGCCAAGAAAGCTAACAGCACACTAGACTGCATTAGTAGGAGCATTGCCAGCAGATCGAGGGAAGTGAATATTCCTATCTGTTCTGCCACTCCTGGAGTACTGTCCAGTTTTGTGCCCCTGCCCCCCCCCCCCCCCCCCC